>NC_041388.1:87214048-87245531 GCF_002162155.2 Triticum dicoccoides
AGGCGCGCCCTCCACCCTCGTGGCCCCCCTGCTGCTCCACCGACGTACTCCTTCCTCCAATATATACCTACGTACCCCCAAACGATCAGATACGGAGCCAAAACCCTAATTCCACCGCTGTAACTTTCTGTATCCACGAGATCCCATCTTGGGGCCTGTTCCGAAGCTCCGCCGGAGGGGGCATCAATCATGGAGGGCTTCTACATCAACACCATAGCCCCTCCGATGAAGTGTGAGTAGTTTACCTCAGACCTACGGGTCCATAGTTAGTAGCTAGATGGCTTCTTCTCTCTTTTTGGATCTCAATACAATGTTCTCCCCCTCTCTTGTGGAGAACTATTCGATGTAATCTTCTTTTTGCGGTGTGTTTGTTGAGATCGATGAATTGTGGGTTTATGATCAAGTCTATCTATGAATAATATTTGAATCTTCTCTGAATTCTTTTATGTATGATTGGTTATCTTTGAAAGTCTCTTCGAATTATCAGTTTGGTTTGGCCTACTAGATTGATATTTCTTGCAATGGGAGAAGTGCTTAGCTTTGGGTTCAATCTTGTGGTGTCCTTTCCCAGTGACAGTAGGGGTAGCAAGGCACGTATTGTATTGTTGCCATCGAGGATAACAAGATGGGGTTTTCTTCATATTGCATGAGTTTATCACTCTACATCATGTCATCTTGCTTAAGGCGTTACTCTGTTTTTAACTTAATACTCTAGATGCATGCTGGATAGCAGTCGATGAGTGGAGTAATAGTAGTAGATGCAGGCAGGAGTCGGTCTACTTATCTCGGACGTGATGCCTATATACATGATCATACCTAGATATTCTCATAACTATGCTCAATTCTGTCAATTGCTCAACAGTAATTTGTTCACCCACCATAGAATACTTATGCTCTCGAGAGAAGCCACTAGTGAAACCTATGGCCCCCGGGTCTATCTTTATCATATTGATCTCCTACTACTTAGTTATTTCCTTTGCTTTTTTACTTTGCCTTTATTTTACTTTGCATCTTTGTCATAAAAATACCAAAAATATTATCTTATCATATCTATCAGATCTCACTCTCGTAAGTGGCCTTATAGGGATTAGAAAACCCCTATTTGCATTGGTTGCGAGGATTTATTTGTTTTGTGAAGGTACAAGGGACTCGCGCGTAGCCTCCTACTGGATTGATACCTTGGTTCTCAAAAACTGAGGGAAATACTTACGCTACTTTGCTGCATCATCCCTTCCTCTTCGGGGAAAACCAACGTAGTGCTCAAGAGGTAGCAAGAAGGATTTCTAGCGCCGTTGCCGGGGAGGTCTACGCAAAAGTCAACATTCCAAGTACCCATCACATACCCTTATCTCCCGCATTACATTATTTTCCATTTGCCTCTCGTTTTCCTCTCCCCCACTTCACCCTTGCCATTTTATTCGCCCTCTCTCTATCCTCCCTCTCCCTCTCTATTTGCCTCTTTTTGCCCGCTCGCTTTCTATTTGCTTGTGTGTTAGTTTGCTTGCTCGTCACGATGGCTCTACCTAAATTTGGTGACCTTCACCTTAAAAGATTAGAAGAGATCGAAAGCAATGTCAGGAGTTTCATGGTCTTGCAATTTGAGCATAATAGTTTCTTCAGAAACGAGCTTAAAGAACAGAAAAGTTTTACGAGTTTTATGAATAAAGAGCTTGATGATATGTCTTAAGAATTCGATGGTTTAAGACCCCAAATTGCTCATATTGAGAAATTAACTGCTGAAATTTTGGATAGGCATGCTACCTTAGTTAATAAGATGGCCGCTAAACCGGATTGCTATGAAAATAAATATGAAGATCTAAAAGTTATTGATGTGTCCCCTATTAAATCTTTGTTTTGCAATATGAATCTTGATAATGATGGGACTTAATATGATCCACCTTTACCTAGAAGGCGTTCTAAGAATTCGGAATCTGTCGATCTTGATGCTAAATTTGATAAAGGTGGGATTGAAGAAATTAAAACCCTAGATGTTGCTAAACCCACCATTATGGATTTCAAGGAATTTAGCTATGAAAATTGCTCTTTGATTGATTGTATTTCCTTGTTGCAATCCGTGCTAAATTCTCCTCACGCCTATAGTCAAAATAAAGCGTTTACTAAACATATCGTTGATGCCTTGATGCAATCTTATGAAGAAAAACTTGAATTGGAAGTTTCTATCCCTAAAAAACTTTATGATGAGTGGGAACCAACTATTAAAATTAAAATTAAAGATCATGAATGCTATGCTTTATGTGATTTGGGTGCTAGTGTTTCCACGATTCCAAAGACTTTGTGTGATTTGTTAGGTTTTCGTGATTTTGATGATTGCTCTCTAAACTTGCACCTTGCGGATTCCACTATTAAGAAACCTATGGGAAGAATTAATGATGTTCTTATTGTTGCAAATAGGAATTATGTGCCCGTAGATTTTATTGTTCTTGACATAGATTGCAATTCTTCATGTCCTATTATTCTTGGTAGACCTTTCCTTAGCACGATTGGTGCAATTATTGATATGAAGGAAGGAAATATTAGATTCCAATTTCCATTAAGGAAAGGCATGTAAAACTTTCCTAGAAATAAAATTAAATTACCTTATGAATCTATTATGAGAGCCACTTATGGATTGCCTACCAAAGATGGCAATACCTAGATCTATTCTTGCTTGTTATGCCAAGCTAGGGGCGTTAAACGATAGCGCTTGTTGGGAGGCAACCCAATTTTATTTTTATTCCTTGATTTTTGCTCCTGTTTAGTAATAAATAATTTATCTAGACTCTGTTTTGGTTGTGTTTTTTGTGTTTAATTAGTGTTTGTGCCAAGTAGAACCGTTGGGAAGACTTGGGGAAAGTCTTGTTGAACTTGCTGTAAAAAACAGAAACTTCAGCGCTCATGAGAACTACTGCCATTTTTATTTGGAAATCGCTATTTAGTTAAATATTTTTTTAGATGATTAATATATAAATTCCTCACGTCCAGAAATTTATTTTAGAATTTTTCGGGTTCCAGATCTTGCGCTAGCTACAGATTAGTATAGACTGTTCTGTTTTTGACAGATTCTGTTTTTCATGTGTTATTTGCTTATTTAAATGAATCTATGGCTAGTAAAATAGTTTATAAACCATAGAGAAGTTGTAATACAGTAGGTATAACACCAATATAAATAAATAATGAGTTCATCACAGTACCTTGAAGTGGTCTTCTATTTTCTTTCGCTAACGGAGCTCACGAGATTTTCTACTTTAAGTTTTGTGTTGTGAAGTTTTCAAGTTTTGGGTAAAGATTTGATGGATTATGGAACAAGGAGTGGAAAGAGCCTAATCTTGGGGATGCCCATGGCACCCCCAAGATAATCTAAGGACACCTAAAAGCCAAAGTTTGGGGATGCCCCGGAAGGCATCCCCTCTTTCGTCTACTTCTATCGGTAACTTTACTTGGAGCTATATTTTTATTCGCCACATGATATGTGTTTTGCTTGGAGCGTCTTGTATGATTTGAGTCTTTTCTTATTAGTTTGCCACAATCATCCTGGCTGTACACACCTTTTGAGAGAGCCATACATGATTTGGAATTTGTTAGAATACTCTATGTGCTTCGCTTATATCTTTTGAGTTACATAGTTTTGCTCTAGTACTTCACTTATATCTTTTAGAGTACGGTGGTGGATTTGTTTTGTAGAAACTATTGATCTCTCATGCTTCACTTAGATTATTTTGAGAGTCTTAATATCATGGTAATTTGCTTAAAATCCTAATATGCTAGGTGTTCAAGATTAGTAAAAATTTCTTAAGAGTGTTTTGAATACTAAGAGAAGTTTGATGCTTGATGATTGTTTTGAGATATGGAGGTAATAATATCAAAGTCATGCTAGGTGAGTAGTTGTGAAATTGAGTAATGCTTGTGTTTAAGTTTGCAAGTCCCGTAGCATGCACGTATGGTAAACGTTATGCAACAAATTTGAAACATGAGGTGTTATTTGATTGTCTTCCTTATGAGTGGCGGTCGGGGACGAGCGATGGTCTTTTCCTACCAATCTATCCCCCTAGGAGCATGCGCGTAGTACCGAGGTTTTTGATGACTTGTAGATTTTTGCAATAAGTATGTGAGTTCTTTATGAGTCCATGGATTATACGCACTCTCACCCTTCCATCCTTGCTAGCCTCTTCGGTACCGTGCATTGCCCTTTCTCACATTGAGAGTTGGCGCAAACTTCGCCGGTGCATCCAAACCCCGTGATATGATACACTCTTTCACACATAAACCTCCTTATATCTTCCTCATAACAGCCACCATACCTACCTATTATGGCATTTCCATAGCCATTCCGAGATATATTGCCATGCAACTTTCCATCATTCCGTTCATCATGACACATTCATTATTGTCATATTTCTTAGCATGATCATGTAGTTGACATAGTATTTGTGGCAAAGCCACCATTCATAATTCTTTCATACATGTCACTCTTGGTCCATTGCATATCCCGGTACACCGTCGGAGGCATTCATATAGAGTCATCTTTTGTTCTAGTATCGAGTTGTAATCATTGAGTTGCAAATAAATAGAAGTGTGATGACCATCATTTTCTAGAGCATTGTCCCAAGTGAGGAATAAAAAAAGAGAAAGGCCATAAAAATAGAGAAGGCCCAAAAAATAAAAATAAAAGAGAAAAAGAGAGAAGGGACAATGTTACTATCCTTTGCCACACTTGTGCTTCAAAGCAGCACCGTAATCTTCATGTTAGAGAGTCTCTTGTTTTGTCACTTTCATATACTAGTGGGAAATTTTCATTATAGAACTTGGCTTGTATATTCCAACAATGGGCCTCCTCAAGTGCCCTAGGTCTTCGTGAGCAAGCAAGTTGGATGCACACCCACTAGTTTCTTTTATTGAGCTTTCATACAATTATAGCTCTAGTGCATCCGTTGCATGGCAATCCCTACTCCTTGCATTAACATCAATCGGTGGGCATCTCCATAGCCCATTGATTAGCCTCGTTGATGTGAGACTTTCTCCCTTTTTCTCTTCTCCACATAACCCCCTCATTATATTCTATTCCACCCATAGTGCTATGTCCATGGCTCGCGCTCATATATTGCGTGAAAGTTTATAGGTTTGAGATTACTAAAGTATGAAACAATTGCTTGGCTTGTCATCGGGGTTGTGCATGATGAGAGCATTCTTGTGTGACGAAAATGAAACATGACTAAACCATGTGATTTTGTAGGGATGAACTTTCTTTGGCCATGTTATTTTGAGAAGACATAATTGCTTAGTTAGTATGCTTGAAGTATTATTATTTTTATGTCAATATGAACTTTTGTATTGAATCTTTCAGATCTGAATATTCATACCACAATTAAGAAGAATTACATTAAAATTATGGAAAGTAGCACTCCGCATCAAAAATTCTGTTTTTATCATTTACCTACTCGATGACGAGCAGGAATTAAGCTTGGGGATGCTTGATACGTCTCCAACGTATCTATAATTTTTGATTGCTCCATGCTATATTATCTACTGTTTTGGACATTATTGGGATTTATTATCCACTTTTATATTATTTTTGGGACTAACCTATTAACCAGAGGCCCAGCCCAGAATTGTTGTTTTTTGCCAGTTTTAGGGTTTCGAAGAAAAGGAATAACAAATGGAGTCCAAACGGAATGAAACCTTCGGGAACGTGATTTTCTCAACGAACAAGACCCGGCAGACTTGGACCCTACGTCAAGAAAGGAAACAGGAGGCCATGAGGTAGGGGGGCGCCTACCCCCCCCCCCCCAGGCGCCCTCCACCCTCGTGGGCCCCCTGTTGCTCCATCGACGTACTCCTTCCTCCAATATATACCTACGTACCCCCAAACGATCAGATACGGAGCCAAAGCCCTAATTCCACCGTCGTAACTTTCTGTATCCACGAGATCCCATCTTGGGGCCTGTTTCGGAGCTCCGCCGGAGGGGGCATCGATCACGGAGGGCTTCTACATCAACACCATAGCCCCTCCGATGAAGTGTGAGTAGTTTACCTCAGACCTACGGGTCCATAGTTAGTAGCTAGATGGCTTCTTCTCTCTTTTTGGGTCTCAATACAATGTTCTCACCCTCTCTTGTGGAGAACTATTCGATGTAATCTTCTTTTTGCTGTGTGTTTGTTGAGATCGATGAATTGTGGGTTTATGATCAAGTCTATCTATGAATAATATTTGAATCTTCTCTGAATTCTTTTATGTATGATTAGTTATCTTTGCAAGTCTCTTCGAATTATCAGTTTGGTTTGGCCTACTAGGTTGATCTTTCTTGCAATGGGAGAAGTGCTTAGCTTTGGGTTCAATCTTGCGGTGTCCTTTCCCAGTGACAGTATGGGCAGCAAGGCATGTATTGTATTGTTGCCATCAAGGATAACAAGATGGGGTTTTCTTCATATTGCATGAGTTTATCCCTCTACATCATGTCATCTTGCTTAAGGCGTTACTCTGTTTTTAACTTAATACTCTAGATGCATGCTGGATAGTGGTCGATGAGTGGAGTAATAGTAGTAGATGCAGGCAGGAGTCGGTCTACTTGTCTCGGACGTGATGCCTATATACATGATCATACCTAGATATTCTCATAACTATGCTCAATTCTGTCAATTGCTCAACAGTAATTTGTTCACCCACCGTAGAATACTTATGCTCTCTAGAGAAGCCACTAGTGAAACCTATGGCCCCGGGGTCCATCTTTATCATATTGATCTCCTACTACTTAGTTATTTCCTTTGCTTTTTACTTTGCCTTTATTTTACTTTGCATCTTCATCATAAAAATACCAAAAATATTATCTTATCATATCTATCAGATCTCACTCTCGTAAGTGGACTTGTAGGGATTGACAACCCCTATTTGCGTTGGTTGCGAGGATTTATTTGTTTTGTGCAGGTACGAGGGACTCGCACATAGCCTCCTACTAGATTGATACCTTGGTTCTCAAAAACTGAGGGAAATACTTACGCTGCTTTACTGCATCATCCCTTCCTCTTCGGGGAAAACCAACGCAGTGCTCAAGAGGTAGCAGCCCTCAACTAGTCTTTGTTCATTTTTTAACTCCTGTTTCGAGTATCAAATACCCAGGGGCTACTATGAACACTAGTAAAGTACACATCAATAACATGTATATCATATATACTTTTGTTCACTTTGACATCCTTCTTATCCGCCAAGTATTTGGGATATTTCTTCTTCCAGTGACCATTCCCTTTGAAGTAGAAGCACTCAGTTTCAGGCTTAGGTCTAGCTTTGGATTTCTTCAGGGGAGTGGCAACTTGCTTGCCATTCCTTGAAGTTACCTTTCTTTCCCTTGCCCTTTTACTTGAGACTAGTGGTCTTGCCAACCATCAACACTTAATGCTTTTTCTTGATTTCTACCTTCGCCAATTTCAGCATCGCGAAGAGCTTGGGAATCGTTTCCATTATCCCTTGCATATTGTAGTTCATCACGAAGTTCTAGTAACTTGGTGATAGTGACTAGAGAACTCTGTCAATCACCATCTTATCTGGAAGATTAACTCCCACTTGATTCAAGCGATTGTAGTACTCAGACATTCTGAGCACATGCTCACTAGTTGAGCTATTCTGCTCCATCTTGTAGGCAAAGTACTTGTCAGAGGTCTCATACCTCTCGACTCGGGCATGAGTTTGAAATACCAATTTCAGCTCTTGGAACATCTTATATGCTCCATGGCATTCAAAACGTTTTTGAATTCCCGGTTCTAAGCCATAAAGCATGACGCACTAAACTATCAAGTAGTCTTCATACCGAGCTAGCCAAAAGTTCATAACGTCTGCATCTGCTCCTCCAATAGGTCCGTCACCTAGCGGTGCATCAAGGACATAGTTCTTCTGTGCAGCAATGAGGATAATCCTCAGATCACGGAGCTAGTCCGCATCATTGCTACTAACATCTTTCAACATAGTTTTCTCTAGGAACATATCATAAATAAAACAGGGAAGCTATACGCGGGCAATTAATATACAACATAGATATGCAAATACTATCAGGTACTAAGTTCATGATAAATTAAAGTTCAATTTAATCATATTACTTAAGAACTCCCGCTTAGATAGATATCCCTATAATCATCTAAGTGATCACGTGATCCATATCAACTAAACCATGTCCGATCATCGCGTGAGATGGAGTAGCTTTCAATGGTGAACATCACTATGTTGATCATATCTACTATATGATTCACGCTCGACCTTTCGGTCTCAGTGTTCTGAGGCCATATCTGCATATGCTAGGCTCGTCAAGTTTAACCCGAGTATTCTACCTATGCAAAACTGGCTTGCACCCATTGTATGTGAATATAGAGATTATCACACCCGATCATCACGTGGTGTCTCGGCACGACGAACTGTAGCAACGGTGCATACTAGTGAGAACACTTATAACTTGAAATTTAGTGAGAGATCATCTTATAATGCTATCGCCGTACTAAGCAAAATAAGATGCATAAAGGATAAACATCACATGCAATCAATATAAGTGATGTGATATGGCCATCATCATCTTGTGCCTTTCATCTCCATCTCCAAAGCATCGTCATGATCACCATCGTCACCGGCTTGATACCATGATCTCCATCATAGCATCATTGTCGTCTCGCCTACTATTGCTTCTACGACTATCGCTGCCGCTTAGTGATCAAGTAAAGCAATTACATGGCGATTGCATTTCATACAATAAAGCGACAACCATATGGCTCCTGCTAGTTGCCGATAACTGTGTTACAAAACATGATCATCTCATACAATAATTTATATAATCACGTCTTGACCATATCACATCACAACATGCCCTGCAAAAACAAGTTAGACGTCCTCTACTTTGTTGTTGCAAGTGTTACGTGCCTGCTACGGGCTTAGCAAGAACCGTTCTTACCTACCATCAAAAACCACAACATGGTATAGTGATTGCTTTTTGATCTTCAGAAAGAACCTTCTTCATTGAATCCGATTCAACTAAAGTTGGAGAAACTGACACCCGCCAGCCACCTATGTGCAAAGCACATCGATAGAACCAGTCTCATGGATGCGGTCATGTAATGTCGGTCCGGGCCGCTTCATACAACAATACCGCCGAATCAAGAAACAACTAGTGACGGCAAGCAATATGTATATACCCACGCCCACAACTCCTTTGTGTTCTACTCATCCATATAACATCTATGCATAAACCTGGCTCGGATGCCACTGTTGGGGAACATAGTATTTCAAAAAAATCCTACGATCACGCAAGATCTATCTAGGGATGCATAGCAACGAGAGGGGAGAGTATGTCTATGTACCCTCATATACCGAAAGCGGAAGCGTTAAGAAACGCGGTTGATGTAGTCGAACATCTTCGTGATCCAACCGATCAAGTACCGGATGCACGACACCTCCACGATCTGCACACATTCAGCTCGGTGACATCCCTCGTACCCTTGATCCAGTTGAGGCCGAGGGAGAGTTTCGTCAGCACGATGGCGTGTTGACAGTGATGATGAAGTTACCGGCGCAGGGCTTTGCCTAAGCACTACGACGATATGACCGAGGTGTGTATCTGTGGAGGGGGGCATCGCACACGGCTAAAACAATTGTCAACTTGTGTGTCTATGGGGTGCCCCCCTCCCCCGTATATAAAGGAGGGGAGGAGGGGGCCGGCCGACCCTCATGGTGCGCCCCCAAGGGGGGATTCCTACTCCTACTAGGAGTAGGTTTCCCCCTTTCCTAGTCCTGGTAGGAGGCGAAAAAAGGGGAAGAGAAGAAGAAGGAAAGGGGGGCGGACCCCCTCCCAATTCAGATTGGGCTTGGGGGCGCGCGCCACCACCTCTTGGCCGCCTCCTCTCTCTTCCACTAAAGCCCATGTAGGCCTATTAAGCCCCCGGGGGGTTCTGGTAACCTCCCGGTACTCCGGTATATGTCCGAACTCATCCGAAACCATTTCGATGTCTAAACATAACCTTCCAATATATCAATCTTCATGTCTCGACCATTTCGAGACTCCTCGTCATGTCCGTGATCACATCCGGGACTCCGAACTACCTTTGGTACATCAAAACACATAAACTCATAATATCGATCATCATTGAACGTTAAGCGTGCGAACCCTATGGGTTTAAGAACTATGTAGACATGACCGAGACTCATCTTCGGTCAATAACCAATAGCGGAACCTGGATTCTCATTTTGGTTCCTACATATTCTACGAAGATCTTTATCGGTCAAATTGCATAACAACATACATTGTTCCCTTTGTCATCAGTATGTTACTTGCCCGAGATTCGATCGTCGGTATCATCATACCTAGTTCAATCTCGCTACCGGCAAGTCTCTTTACTCGTTATGTAATGCAACATCCCGTAACTAACTCATTAGTCACATTGCTTGCAAGGCTTACAATGATGTGCATTACCGAGAGGGCCCAGAGATACCTCTCCGACAATTGGAGTGACAAATCCTAATCTCGATCTATGCCAACTCAACAAACACCATCGGAGACACCTGTAGAGCATCTTTATAATCACCCAGTAACGTTGTGACGTTTGATAGCACACTAAGTGTTCCTTCGGTATTCGGGAGTTGCACAATCTCATAGTCATAGGAACATGTATAAGTCATGAAGAAAGCAATAGCAATAAACTAAACGATCATAGTGCTAAGTTAACGGATGGGTCTAGTCCATCACATATTTCTATAATGATGTGATCCCATTCATAAAATGACAACACATGTCCATGGCTAGGAAACTTAACCATCTTTGATTAATGAGCTAGTCAAGTAGAGGCATGCTAGGGACACTCTGTTTGTCTATGTATTCACACATGTACTAAGTTTCTGGTTAATACAATTCTAGCATGAATAATAAACATTTATCATGATATAAGTAAATATATATAACAACTTTATTATTGCCTCTAGGGCATATTTCCTCCACGGCACTTGTCTAGCCCAACTATTTTACTCCGGGGGCTTCTTTTGGTCCATAAAAAATCATCAAAAATTGCCACGTCAATTGGGCTCCGTTTGGTATTCCTTTTCTGTAAAACTCAAAAATAAGGAAAAAACAGAAACTGGCACTGGGCTCTAGGTTAATAGGTTAGTCCCCAAAATCATATAAAATAGCATATAAAACATACAAAATAGATAATATAATAGCATGGAACAATAAAAAATTATAGATACGTTGGAGACGTATCAAGCATCCCCAAGCTTAATTCCTGCTCGTCCTTGAGTAGGTAAATGATAAAAAAATGATTTTTTGATGTGGAATGCTACCTAACATAATTATCAATGTAATTTTCTTTATTATGTCTTGAATGTTCAGATCCAAAAGATTCAAGACAAAAGTTTAATATTGACATAAAAATAATAATACTTCAAGCATACTAACAAAGTAATCGTGTCTTCTCAAAATAACATGGCCAAAGAAAGTTCATCCCAACAAAATCATATAGTTTGGATATGCTCCATCTTCGTCACACAAAATATTCAGATCATGCACAACCCCGATGACAAGCCAACCAATTGTTTCATACTTTAGTATTCTCAAACTTTTTCAACTTTCATGCAATACATGAGCGTGAGCCATGTACATACCACTATAGGTGGAATAGAATGGTGGTTGTGGAGAAGAGAAAAAGGAGGAAGATGGTCTCACATCAACTAGGCGTATTAATCGGCTATGGAGATGCCCATCAATAGATATCAATGTGAGTGAGTAGGGATTTGCCATGTAACGGATGCACTAGAGCTATAAATGTATGAAAGCTCAATGAAAGAAACTAAGTGGGTGTGCATCCAACTTGCTTGCTCACGAAGACCTAGGGCATTTTGAGGAAGCCCGTTATTGGAATATACAAGCCAAGTTCTATAACAAAAATTCCCACTAGTATATGAAAGTGACAAAATAAGAGACTCTCTATCATGAAGATCATGGTGCTACTTTGAAGCACAAGTGTGGAAAAAGGATAGTAGCATTGTCCCTTTTCTCCTTTTCTCTTTTTTTTGGCCTTTCTCTTTTTTTCCTCACATGGGACAATGCTCTAATAATGAAGATCATCACACTTTTATTTACTTACAACTCAAGAATTACAGCTCGATACTTAGAACAAAATATGACTCTATATGGATGCCTCCGGCGGTGTACCGGAATGTGCAATGAATCAAGAGTAACATGTATGAAAGAATTATGATCGGTGGCTTTGCCACAAATACAATGTCAACTACATGATCATGCAAAGCAATATGATAATGATAAAGCGTGTCATAATAAACGAAACAGTGGAAAGTTGCATGGCAATATATCTCGGAATGGCTATGGAAATGCCATAATAGGTAGGTATTGTGGCTGTTTTGAGGAAGGTATATGGTGGGTTTATGCTACCGATGAAAGTTGCATGGTACTAGAGAGGCTAGCAATGGTGGAAGGATGAGAGTGCGTATAATCCATGGACTCAACATTAGTCATAAAGAACTCACATACTTATTGCAAAAGTCGATTAGCTATCGAAACAAATTACTACGCGCATGCTCCTAGGGGTATAGATTGGTAGGAAAATACCATCGCTTGTCCCCGACCGCCACTCATAAGGAAGACAATCAAAAAATATCTCATGCTCCAACTTCGTTACATAACGGTTCACCATACGTGCATGCTACGGGACTTGCAAACCTCAACACAAGTATTTCTCAAATTCACAATTACTCCACTAGCATGACTCTAATATCACCATCTTCATATCTCAAAACAATCATAAAGAATCAAACTTCTCATAGTATTCAATGCACTTTATCTGAAAGTTTTTATTATATCCCTCTTGGATGCCTATCATATTAGGACTAAATTCATAACCTAAGCAAATTACCATTCTGTTTAAGACTCTCAAAATAATATAAGTGAAACATGAGAGTTCATCAATTTCTTCAAAATAAAACCACAGCCGTGCTCTAAAAGATATAAGTGAAGCACTAGAGCAAACGACAAACTACTCTGAAAGATATAAGTGAAGATCAACGAGTTGTCAAATAATTATGTAACTATGTGAAGACTCCTTCTCATAAATAAATTTAGATCTTAAGTACCTTATTCAAACAGCAAGAAAAAAAAATGACATTGCAAGGATAGCACATATCATGTGAAGAAGCAAAAACTTAGGCTCAACCAAAACTGACCGATAGTTGTTGAAGAAGAAAGATGGGATGCCAACCGGGGCATCCCCAAGCTTAGATGCTTGAGACTTCTTTAAATATTAATTAGAGATGCCTTGGGCTTCCCCAAGCTTGAGATTTTGTGTCTCCTTAATTCCTCTCATATCATAGTTTCCTGAAATCTTAAAAACTTCATGCACACAAAACTCGACAAGAACTCGCGAGATAAGTTCGTATAAATCAACGCAAAACCTTATCATTATTTACTGTAGAAAACCACTAAAATTATAATTTAACATTGCCTACTAATTGCCTTTGCATATTTAACACTCCTATCCTCAAATAGAATCATTAAACAAGCAAACATATGCAAACAATGCAATCATAACAACAATCTGTCTAAACAGAACAGTCTGTAAAGAATCCAAGAGAAATCATACTTCCCTAACTCCAAAAATTATGAAAAATTACCAAACTTTTGATAATTTGTTGTTACTCATTGTGTAAAATTTTCAAGATTTTATCATGTTCTTACTATTCACAAATGTTCAAAATATAACAACAAACTTTCTGTTTTTAAAACAGCAACATATGGACTTGAAAAATAAGCATGGTAAAGGCTATACTTGACCTTTTTATTGAAATAAAAGATGCAAAATATTACTATAAATAAAATCAAGCAAATCCTAATAAAATAAAATTAAGCTCCAAGCAAAACACATATCATGTGGTGAATAAAAATATAGCTCCAAGTAAAGTTACCGATGAACGAAGACGAAAGAGGGGATGCCTTCCGGGGCATCCCCGAGCTTAGGCTCTTGGTTGTCCTTGAATATTACCTTGGGGTGCCTTGGGCATCCCAAGCTTAGGCTATTGACACTCCTTATTTCATAGTCCATCGAATCTTTACCCAAAACTTGAAAACTTCACAACACAAAACTAAACAAAAAAACTCGTAAGCTCCGTTAGTATAAGAAAATAAATCACCATTTTTGGTACTGTTGTGAACTGATTCTTTATTTATATTGGTGTAATATCTACTTTATTCCAACTTCTCCATGGTTCATACCCTTCGATACTACTCATAGATTCATGAAAATAAGCAAACAACACATAGAAAACAGAATCTGTCAAAAATAGAACAGTCTGTAGCAATCTGGAGATTTCAAACACTTATGTAACTCTAAAAATCCTTAGAAATTAGTAAGTCCTAGGAAATTTATTTATTAATCCTCTGCAAAAACAATCAGTATTTTATCGCGCTTCTGTTGAAAATTAAAACTAATCTCCTGGACATAAAAGTTTTTGTTTTTCAGCAGGATCAAATCAACTATCACCATAGATCATCCCAAAGGTCTTACTTGGCACTTTATTGAAACAAAAGCTATAAAACATGATTACAACAGTAGCTTAATCATATGAACACACAAAAGTAGTAAGGGTAAATGTTGGGTTGTCTCCCAACAGGCGCTTTTCTTTAATGTCTTTTTAGCTAGGCATGATGATTTCAATGATGCTCACATAAAAGATAAGAATTGAAACATAAAGAGAGCATCATGAAGAATATGACTAGCACATTTAAGTCTAACCCACTTCCTATGCATAGGTGTAAGGGCTTATTTATCCCTAAGGTGTTTTGGTGATCGATGACAATGCGTTTGCGGTCTAATCGCGTGCTTTGAGCATTTCAGAGACTCATCCTTTGGCACGAGACGATTCCTTCCCTGCGGAGTTTTAATCAAGACGGTGTAGCTCTTTCATTTCTGTTTTGGTGGAATTGTCTCGTAGGAGTCACCGTACTATCAAGAGGGGTTTCACTTTGGTATGGCTAGGGTGGAATCATCACGTACACTTCTATTTCACACCCTCTGAGCCTTCCCGCTTCATTGGAGGTTTCATTCCTTGTTAAAATGAGCATGCTTTGGTCCCAGCGGTAGTACCGCGGTGCCCAGCGGTAGTACCGCCCGCGGTTCCTTAGCCGTAGTACTGCTGCGGTACCGGGCTACTACCGCGTCGACTCGAGGGGGTCGCCTCTCATGTCGGACTGTGCGGCACTCAGTAGCGGTAGTAGATGCGGTAGTGTCGCCCGAGAGCGGTAGTACCGCCCTACCACCATGGCAGTACCGCACTGGGTCTGACTCCTATTCATTCTCTAGCCCTCCCAAACGGCGCGGCAGTACCGTGAGGGGGAGCGGCAGTACCGCTGCCCCTGCCGTAGTACCGCCCTCTGCGTGGCTGTTTTGGGGGGTAACAATTGGATTGTTCCCCCCTCTATAAAAGGGGGTCTTCTTCTCCAAAGTTGACTTACCTCTTTCCCCCAAAAGCTCCATTGTTGCTCCAAGCTCCATTTTCATCCGATCTCTCTCCCTAGCCAACCAAACTTGTTGATTTGCTCGGAATTGGTTGAGAAGGCCTCGATCTACACTTCCACCAAGAAAATTTTGATTCCCCCACTAATCCCTAGCGGATCTTGTTACTCTTGGGTGTTTGAGCACCCTAGATGGTTGAGGTCACCACGGAGCCATATTCCATTATGGTGAAGCTTCGTGGTGTTGTTGAGAGCCTCTGATTAAGTTGTGGAGATTGCCCCAACCTTGTTTGTAAAGGTCCGGTCGCCGCCTCCAAGGGCACCAATAGTGGAATCACGGCATCTCGCATTGTGTGAGGGCGTGAGGAAAATACAGTGGCCCTAGTGGCTTCTTGGGGAGCATTGTGCCTCCACACTGCTCCAACGGAGACGTACTTCCCCTCAAAGGGAAGGAACTTCGGTAACACATCCTCGTCTTCACCGGCTCCACTCTTGGTTATCTCATACCTTTACTTGTGCAAGCTTACTTGTATAATTTCCCTTGCGTGCTTGTGTGCTTGTAGTTGTTGCATCATATAGGTTGCTCACCTAGTTGCACATCTAGACAACCTACTTTGATGCAAAGTTTAATTTGGTAAAGAAAAGCTAAAAATTGTTAGTTGCCTATTCACCCCCCTCTAGTCAACTATATCGATCCTTTCAATTGGTATCAGAGCCTCGTCTCTTTACTAAGGACTTTACCGTCCAAAGAGTATGGTTGACACCATAGACGGTGCGGAGGAGCACTCCAGTGTGAATCCAATCTCATCTACGGCCGATGGGGGAACCTCGGTCTCTCATGAGGAATTCAATGTGGCCTTGGAGACATTGAAAACCTCCATGATGACCAAGGTTGAATGCATGTTTAATAAATTCATGGAAGGACTTTAACTATTCACCGCACCGTTGAAAGTGGGTGATCCCACTATCAAGGTGACGGATGCTAACTCCGACAAGGGGGGTGCTACTAGTAAAAAAGCTCCTTCTTATAGTGGTAAGAATGGCATCGGCATCTTTGCCCATGTGGAACCTCCACTTGTTTATGGTGGACCGATTCCCTCTACTCATTTGAATCATGTCGGTCCTCCCCCTAAGATTGTGAACAATGAGGACTTTAATTCTTGGGTTTATCGCTTTAAGCGTCATTTAAATCATGTGAATACTAATCTTTGGAGAATCATTGAAGAAGGTTTCTATCTGCATGACCCAAGCAACTTCACCCCTAGAGAAGCCGCGGATAATCAATTCAACGATAATGCTCTCTTCATCATCCAAGATGAAATTCCACCCGAAGATCTACCTCATCTTCGGCCCTTCGCCTTGGCCAAAGACGCATGGCTTTGTCTTGTCTCCATCTACCAGGGAAGCGCAAGCATTCAACGCTCCAACTATGAAGTAGTGCAAGATGAAGCCAATGAGTTTGCGATGAAAGAAGATGAAGAACCTCGTGAGCTTTATCGGAGAGTAACCAAACTCGCGCTCTCACTCTGAGATCATGGGAGCAAGGACACGGATGAAAATTGGATCAAGTGCAAATTCCTCAAGGCAATGATGCCTTACCACAAGGCCATGTCCTCCATCATTCGTCAAAGGCCGTACTTCCACACTTTGTCCTCAAGTGAAGTGTTGGATGAGTTTGTGGCCATGAGCATCTTGGACAAGACCGCCGACAATGCGGTGCTATGTTCTCAAAGAGCAAAGAAGCCCAACCTTGCATTAAAGGCCAAGGTTGGTGTGGAAGAAGAGGACGAAGAATAAGAAGAGGAGAGCAACCCCGAAGATACAAAGTATGCCTATCATGAACACATGGCTCTTGCTTCAAGGAAATTTTGGAGCAAGAAAAACTCAAGGCCCAACTTCAACAAGAACAACTCAAGTGGCACAAAGGGTAAACAATGTGTGAGGACTTGCTATAATTGTGGCAATGTGAGCCATTTTGTTGCGGAGTGCCCGTATGAGAAGAGGGAAGACAATGGTGGCAAGCTCATCCGAAAGGACAAAGCTAAGTATTTCCCAAATAAGAGCAACTTCACCAAGAAGACTCCTCAAAAAGCGTTGGTGGTATAAGAAGAATACAATGAGGATGATGATGAGGAGGAGGATGAGTTGGTTGCCATGGCCTCCGTTGCCATTGCAACAACTCCACGAGTGTCACTCTTCGACTCACCCAATGAGAGCCTCACCGCCAAGTGCTGCATGGCTAAAGCCACCAACAAGGTAACTCCCAACATCAAAACTACCATCATTAATAATCCTCCTTTGACGGATTGCATTGTTGAACATGATGGACCTAATGTGGAGGATAATGAGTTTGAGTCCTTTATAGGCAAACTCAAAGGTAAGCACTTCGTTGCTTTCTTGGAACAACTTGGTGAAGCCAATGACTTGATCGAAACTCACGAAGATACCATCTCTAAGATGGAAGGGCATAGTCGTGACTATGCCGATGAGATTTAGGACCTTTCCAATGCTCTTGAGAAAGAGCATGGTCTTCGCTTGGCTCTTGAGGAGTCACACAACGACGATCACGCTAAGTTAAAGAAAGATCTTGATCATGCTATTGTTGTTTCTCGTGTGCTAAACTCCGAGAAGGCCAAGCTTGGGGTTGATCTTGCTAGATTCAAAGAGGAGTTTGACTTACTTGACAAGGCTCACAAGGTCTTGAAGGGTGCTCATGCTAGCCTCAAAGAGTCTCATGATCAACTTCAAGTAAAGCAAACAAGGAGAAAGCCACTTTTCCTCATATGATGTTAATTGATAATGCAAATGCTACTAACCCATGTTGTGAGCATGTGCATCTGGTTGAGGAGAATGCTATGTTGAAAGAGCAACTTGAGAAAGGTCTTGTGTCTTGCATACAAGGCGAGAAGAACCTCAACGACCTTTTGAGCAACCAAAAGGAAGTTGTGGCCAAAGAAGGGATTGGGTACGTGCCCAAGTCCAAGGACAAGAAGAAGAATGACAAGGCCAAACGACCTCCCCCTCTCAAGCAAACCTTTGTGAAGGAGGGAGATGGTGCTACTAAGGAGAGGAAGAAGAACACCGGGAAGGGTGGTGATGCCAAGAAGGGAAACACTTTCCTTCCCAACCAAGCCAGCGACTTTAACCCTTCTTATGTGTTGTGACGTGCTAGTGATGGACGTGTTTATCCCAAATTTGTTGGCTCTCCTTATGAGTGCATTGAATGGTCTATTTGGGTTCCTAAGACCCTCGTTACTAACATCAAAGGACCCATTACTAAATGGGTACCTAAAACCAAGCATTGATCTCTTGTAGGTGTTTGCTTCTGGTGGGGGATCATGGTTGCTCGATAGTGGAGCTACTAATCATATGACTGGAAGCAAGCACTTGGTGGTGGACGTGCAAAAGATTCCATCCATGCCCACCAATGTCGAGTGGGGTGATGCCTCGTCCTCCAAGGTATTGGGGCTTGGCAAGGTTGTCATTTCTCATGATCTCACGATCGAGAAGGTCATGCTTGTTGAGTCCCTTGCATACAATTTACTTTCCGTTCGTCAACTTACACTCATGGGCTTTGCCACTTTCTTTGATATTGATACCGTGGCCCTCTTGTGGAGCAAGACTCTTAAAGTAGCCTTTGTTGGGCATGTCGAGAACGGTCTCTATGTGATTAACTTTTCGGAGCGACTCACTAAGACCGCGACATGCCTAATGGCTAAAGTTGATGTGGGATGGCTTTGGCATCGCCGTTTAGCCCATGTCAATATGAGATCTTTGCAAAGTATTATCATGGGGGACCATGTCCGTGGACTAACAAATGTTAGTTTTGCTAAAGATCGTGCTTTCAGTGCTTGCATCGAAGGAAAGCTACATGAGAAGGCTCACCCTCCCATGACTATCATCTACTCGAAGAGGCCTTTGGAGCTCCTTCATTTGGATCTATTTGGGCCTCCATCCTTTGATAGTCTTGGGGGTAGAAAGTATTGCTTGGTGATTGTGGATGATTATTCAAGATACACTTGGGTATATTTCTTCAAGAGGAAGAGCGAGACCCAACAAACCGTCATTGACTTTGCAAATGAAGCCCAACGTCAACACAATGCAAAGATCTTGACTATAAGAAGTGACACGGCACCGAGTTCAAGAACTACACCTTGGATGAGTTTATTAGTGATGAGGGGATAAAGCATCAATATTCCGCACCATACACCCCTCAACAAAATGGTGTAGCGGAGAGGAAGAACCGGACGTTGATGGATGCGGCAAGGACCATGATGGCGGAGTTCAAGTCTCCATACAACTTTTGGGCCGAAGCCATCAACACCGCGTGCCATGCATCAAATCGGCTCTATCTCTGCAAAGGCTTGAACAAGACTCCATATGAGATACTCACCGCTAACAAGCCCAACCTCAAGTACTTCCGGGTGTTCGGGTGTAAGTGTTTCATTTTGAAGAAAGGTGTTCGTTTGTCTAAATTTGAGGCTAGAGCTTATGAGGGCATATTTGTTGGTTATGCTACAAACTCTCATGCTTACTGTGTCCTCAATAAGTCCATGGGGCTTATTGAGGAGACGTGTAACGTGGAGCTTGATGAGAATAACGGCTCCCAAGTGGAGCAAAGTGGCACTTGTGATGTATGTGATGAAATTCCTCCTCAAGCCATAAGAAGAATGGGTGTTGGTTTTATCCTACCCATTGAGAAACCCCTTGTGGCTGAAGGAGAAGGACAATGCTCCACTCAAGTGGATCCATCACCAACCCAAGGCCCACACGCTTCCGAAGAACAAAGTGAAGGCCCTCAACCTCAAGAACAAGATCAAGGGCAAGGTCAATCTCAAGATGGTGTTGAAACATCAAGTGATGCCCAAGGTCAAGTTCTCACCACCGAGCATGTTCAAGATCAAGAGCAAGCTCAAGATCACGAACAAGCTCAAGACGATGCTCAAGATGATCAAGTTAACACTCCTCGGCTCTCTCCAGAGGAGGAATTAGAGCGTCGTGCCGCCAAGATCGCATCCAAGCTGTCCACCAAAGACCATCTCATGACAAATGTGCTTGGAAGCTTAATAAAGGGGGTAAGCACTCGTAGACAACTAGCAAACTATTGTGAACATCATGCGTTTGTCTCTTGTGTTGAACCCCAAAAGGTCTATGAGGCGCTCGAAGATCTGGATTGGCTCAATGCCATGCATGAAGAACTCAACAACTTCGAGCACAACAAGGTATGGAGATTGGTGCCAAGGCCAATGGGGAACCATAATGTCATTGGAACCAAGTGGATATTCAAGAACAAGCAAGATGCTTATGGGATTATCATTCACAACAAGGCTCGTTTTGTAGCACAAGGCTACTCCCAGGTCGAGGGTATCGACTACGGTGAAACCTTTGCTCCTGTTGCTCGCCTTGAATCCATTCGCATGTTGATTGCATATGCTTCTCATCATAACTTTAAGTTACAACAAATGGATGTGAAGAGTGCTTTTCTTAATGGTCCTATTAATGAGTTGGTATATGTCAAGCAACCCCCCAGGTTCGAGGATCCCTACTTTCCCGATCATGTGTATCAACTCGATAAGGCATTGTGTGGCCTTAGGCAAGCCCCATGTGCGTGGTATGACCACCTTACCGAGTTGTTGCAAGATCGTGGTTTTGAAATTGGGAAAATTGACCCCACTCTTTTTACTAAGAAGGTCAAAGGGGAGTTGTTTGTGTGCCAACTATATGTTGATGATATTATCTTTGGTTCACCTAAGAAAGCTTTCAATGAGGAATTTGTCGCGCTCATGACCTCCAAGTTCAAGGTGCCCATGATGCGAGAGTTGAAGTTCTTTCTCGGGTTCGAAGTCAAGCAACGGGGAGAAGGAACCTTCATCAACCAAGCCAAATATACTCAAGACATGCTCAAGAGATTCAAGCTAAGTGATGTCAAGCTGGCATCCACTCCTATGCCCGTCAAATGCCAACTTGACATAGATCCCAATGGTAAAGCGGTGGATCAAAAGGTATATCGCTCCATGATTGGCTCCTTGCTTTACCTTTGTGCATCTAGACCAGATATCATGTTGAGTGTGGGAATTTGTGCACGGTTTCGGGACGCACCTAAGGAAAGTCACTTTGTGGCGGTCAAGTGAGTCTTTCGATATTTGGCTCATACCCCAAACTTTGGCTTATGGTACCCAAGAGGAGCAAACTTGAAGCTTGTAGGATTTTTGGACTCCGATTGGGCAGGAGACAAAGTGGATAGGAAGTCCACTTCCGGAGGGTGCCAATTTCTTTGTTGCTCTTTGGTGAGTTGGTCTTCCAAGAAACAAAGTTGTGTGTATCTCTCGTCCACCGAAGCGGAGTATGTGGCGGCCGGTAGTTGTTGTGCACAACTTCTTTGGATGAGGCAAAATTTAAAGGATTACAGTGTCATTTGTGACAAAGTGCCTCTTTGGTGTGACAATGAAAGTGCCATCAAGATTTCTCTCAACCCGGTCCAACACTTCAAGACGAAGCATATTGAGATTCGGTATCACTTCATCCGGGATCACATTAGGCGAGGGGAGATCGAGCTCAACTATGTCAAGGATAACCTTGCAGATATTTTCACAAAGCCTTTGGATGAAGCAAGATTTCATGAGTTAAGGCATGAGCTAAGTATCATTGATTCGAGCAATGTTGCTTGAACCCTTGCACACCCCACCATACTCAACTTGTTGTCTTGTTTAGGTGTAGGCATGCACATAGGGGAGTGTTGTTTTCTAAATGAACTCTCCCTCCCACCATTATGCATAAATTGATCAAGTCTTTCACATTCGCCATTTTTTATTGCACTTGTGCTTCAAAGATGAGCTTTGGTCATGGGCCCAAGGTTAAAAACTTCGTGGCGCCATACCTCTTGACTCAAGCATAGGTGGCCTCGGCCACCGCCCTCTCTTGAAGAGGTGTGTGTTTCTTGTCCTCTCGCTAGAGTTCTTGTTACTGCGTCTTGGTTCCCTCTTCTTGCCTTTTTGGTTTTTTCCTTCCTTTTGTGTTGGTTTCGCGTGAGTGTTTGCTCTCGTTCTCTAGTCAGTTTCTTCTCTTGGGCTAAGCCTTTTTAGCCAGACTTTTTGCGGCTAAGCGGTACTACCGCTTGGTGCGCGGTACTACCGCTGATGATCGACAAGCGGTACTACCGCCCACCCTAGCGGTACTACCTCTACGAGGCGGGCGATGGGGGTTATGTTGGGGCCGAGGGAGTTCCTTTTCTCCCCCATACCCATTCGCCCCACTCGCTCGTCTTCTTCATCGCTCTAGCGATGTCTCGCCGCAGGAGGGTTTCGACCGGCCGCCGTCTTCATGCCGTTCCTCTCCAGTTTCTCTGGTGGAGTCGATCCCCACTGCGTCCTCTTGCCATGGATGTCGGTATTGCCCCTGTTTGTGTTCTCTTTTTGCCTAGATCTCACATCTAGTTGTTAGGGGCAATAGGCATTGCTCTTCTCGATTTTTGGCTAAGTCAAGGCTTGAGTAGGATGGAGATGGCATCTAGGCCTGTTGGATTGATGTTTGGTAGGTTTATTTTTGAATTTGGCATCCCCGGTAGTGCCGGATCTGACCACGGCAGTAGGGAACCACCGTTCCCCGTCTCGAGCGGTACTACCGCCCATCTTGCGCGGTACTGCCGCTTGAGCGGTACCACCGCGGTTGGGTCGCGGTACTACCGCTGGATGCCCAATTCCAGCATTTCCTACCACTTGTTGATCCATGTTGTCTTGTTTGGAGGCTTATGCTCTTTCTTTCGTGTTGTTTCTTCTGCTCGTGTGTTTGGTTCCAGGTGATGATCATCCTGAGCAGCATGCCCGTCGTGTCAACCCCGGTCATGCAACGTCCAAGTGCTACCGCATCTCTGAGACAACGGCGGCATCATCAAGTGTTCCATCAAGTGTTCTGCCTCAAATGAAGAAGACGAGTGCGTCCAAGCCCAAGCCAAGGGCCAAGTCTGTGACAGAGATGTCTGCCAAGGAATTGTAGGAGAAGCGTCGGCGCAACCCCTATGAGGACCCGCAAGAACCTGCTTTGGTCAGTCGCCCGTTCTGGAACTGTTTTCAGTATGCCATCTACTTTGATGTGATCAAAGCCAAGAAGAATTTGTTTGTTGATGTTCGCTCCATTGACATTGCCTTTATGGAGAAGGATCCTGACTACTTTTGGGAGGCTCTTCAGATGTGCTCTCAATTGAACATCCTCAGGATCATGCAATTCAACAAGGATTTTGATGCAGATTTGGTGGCTCAGTTTTATGCCACCGTCCATCTTGGGACAGAGGAGGACAGAACTATGACTTGGATGACAAATGGCAGGCTGCTTACTGTCAAGTGGAAGGCCTTCATGGAGCTTCTTGATATTGAGGCTCAAGGTCCAGAGAACCCAGTTGGCTTTCGTCCTCACCGCAATGCAACTTCCACTCACAAGCAATCTCTCTGGCCATACTGTACCTTGAAGATCAACCCAATGACTCCGAAGGAGACCTATGAGCTGCCAGCATTTCTGGATATTCTACATCGCATCTTCAGGGAGACCCTCTTCCCTCGCATTGGCAACTTGGATATGGTACACTCATTTCTTATGGACATGCTTCTATTCTGTCAACATGAGAAGGAAGCAAACACTGGAGACTCTTTGGATATCTCTCATCTCATGTGGTCTGAGTTAGTTTCTGCCATCTCTGAGCACAAGTGCCCTATCTATGGAACATTTATCATGTTGCTCATTGAGAAGGCTTGGCAGTGTGTGTATCCTAGGGTGGTGCTGGAGACTGGGGATCTAATTTCTCATGAGATCAAGCGCCTGAGGAATAAGGAGAACTGAGGCACCACTGCTATGAGTTCTAGCATTCCATCTGGAGCTGCTGACATGGAGACCGAGGCTGATGCGGATGATGACGATGACTATGAGCCATCTGGAGCAGAGCCCTCTTGGGCAAAGAAGCTCAAGCGCAAGATGAAGAAACTCTTCTGCATGAAGTCTCACGGTCAGTACATGACTCATGTGGCTGAGAAGCAGGCCAGGAGCCGTCACAAGGAGCTCATGCGTCAGTTGGGTGCGACCGTTGCCAGCGGTTTTGAGGGCAAGATCACCGATGAGGAGGAGTGGATTCAGCAGCACTGCTCGTGGACCGACTCAGACACCGAGCAGTTTCCGACTGGGGATGGCAGTGCAGACGATCTCCACGGGATGTGATGATAGAGCCCCTCAGTTTACTCTCACCTAGAGCCGTAGCAGTGCTCTTTGCCTTTTTGGTGTCTCGATGCCAAAGGGGGAGAGAGCTTAGGTATTTGTCGTTGTCGAGTTGCGAGCGTGTGTTTGTGTGGCCTTGCCGTGTGTTTGGGTGGCCTTGCCTATCTTTCTCGCAAACTCTTTTCTCGTGTTAAACCTTGCTTGCTTTGGTTTGTGCTCGTGAGACCTTTCTATCATATGGTGTAAGACATATGACCTCTATTGCTTCTTATTGAGCTTATGTTATCTAGTGCTATTTATGTTATGCTCATATTTACCGTCTTGCTTAGTGTTAGCCTTATTGTTGCAATATATGCTTGTCTATAAAATATAGGGGGAGTGTTGATCCTAGTATGTGTGCCGTGCAGTCCAAAGCACTTTTCTAGATAGCACAGGGGAGCCCGTCTATATTTTAGAGATGGGGGTTTGCTTATGTCCTATTCTTTTTCCCCTTTGTGCAAATCCAGTATTGTCAATAATCCACCAAAAAGGGGGAGATTGTAAGGGCTTATTTATCCCTAAGGTGTTTTGGTGATTGATGACAATGCGTTTGCGGTCTAATCGTGTGCTTTGAGCATTTTAGAGACTCATCCTTTGGCACGAGACGATTCCTTCCCTCCAAGATGGTGTAGCTCTTTCATTTCTGTTTTGGTGGACTTGTCTCGTAGGAGTCACCATACTATCAAGAGGGGGTCCACTTTGGTATGGCTAGGGTGGAATCATCACGTACACTTCCGTTTCACACCCTCTGAGCCTTCCCGCTTCATTGGAGGTTTCATTCCCTGTTAAAATGAGCATGCTTTGGTCCCAGTGGTAGTACCGTGGTGCCCAGCGGTAGTACTGCCTGTGGGTCCTCAGCCACAGTACCGTTGCGGTACCGAGCTACTACCGCGTCGACTCGAGGGAGTCGCCTCTCGTGTCGGACTGTGCGGCACGAAGCAGCGGCAGTAGATGCGGTAGTGCCACTTGAGAGCGGTAGTACTGCCCTACCACCACGGCAGTACCGCACTGGGCGTGACTCCTATTCATTCTCTAGCCCTCCCAGACGGCGCGGCAGTACCCCGAGGGGGAGCGGTAGTACTGCTGGTCCCAGCGGTAGTACCGCTGCCCCCTGCGGTAGTACCGCCCTCTACGGGGCTGTTTTGGGGGGTAACGGTTGGATTGTTCCCCCCTCTATAAAAGGGGGTCTTCTCCAAAGTTGACTTACCTTTTTCCCCCAAAAGCTCCATTGTTGCTCCAAGCTCCATTTTCGCCCGATCTCTCTCCCTAGCCAATCAAACTTGTTGATTTGCTTGGGATTGGTTGAGATGGCCTCGATCTACACTTCCACCAAGAGAAATTTGATTCCCCCACTAATCCCTAGTGGATCTTGTTACTCTTGGGTGTTTGAGCACCCTAGATGGTTGAGATCACCACGGAGCCATATTCCATTGTTTTGGCGCCCACGGAGTACGAATGGGGAAAAGGGAGGTAGAGAGGAAGGGGGAAACCATGTATTCAGGGCGCGCTTGTCTCAAATGCGAGGAAATTTACAAACTTAGCCCCAGTTTCAAATTTCTACTACATCACAACAACATTACTTGGTTGGGGATAGGACAGTAATCTCGCATACACCGAATATTTGCCGACGAGAGTTTGTTTTTGGTGCCCACCGTGTATGAATTTGAATCGGGGAGGGAATCGATTTTGGCCGAGGACACACTGTGGTTTGGCGCCCACCGTGTATGAATCCGGGTGAGAGGCGGTTACGTCACGTTTGGGTGAAATTACAAACCTACCCCTGTCGAAACCTATAGAAATCCAGCAGATAGGCTTTGCGTGGCAGGGATAGGCAATAGTGATTTCCATCTCGCAGATTTTGGTTTCGGGCGGTTACTGCGACTTTCCCCGCTTCGTTCAAATTTTCCAGAGTGCATGTTTACCGTGCCAACTCAATTCGAATCCTGTTTGTATTCTATTTTTTTCGGGAGGGATCCATTTTCCATTCGAAATTTTTTAACCAAATTATGTTCTACTAAAATGTATGGATCAGTAATATCTACATATTAAATAACATAGATGTGCGTGAATTCATATGAGTATGCATGTTTGATAGATCAATTTTGGTTCGAGTATGGCTTACATGTATCATCATCTCGAATTCAAATATTTGAATCCCTTTTTTGTTCACTCCTTTCACGCCTATCTCTCTCGCATGCATGCTCCTTCAGGTAGGTATCACTCTCTTTTCTCCAGCTCACCCGCACGCTCACTTCATGTTTCTCCTATCCTCGCAAACATGGTCCCTTGACGTCTCCCTTGAGAAGTGTCATACTCTCCCTATCATTATACATTACACGGTTTTCATTATCTATCATGTCTCTACTGTTCTCTGGTATCACTCGGTACCTAAGCTTTCTTTTTCACCGCCACACACACAGTCTCCACTCGTCTTTCACTTTGTCTTTCTCTCTATGGGATTCTCTCACACACCCTATATGTCTCTACATATGACTCATACCACTAAAATTACTCTCTCTCTCTCCTGTAGACACAACATTTGTTGTGGTCTCCTTTTCGTCTCCATCCCAGACTGACATTATTCATTTGTTTACCGATCAGACAACCTCGACTACCGTCTCCCCTCTCTCTCTCTCACAGACACACACACACAACTCCTGCTTCCACTCCCCTTCCCGACTACCGTCTCTCTCTTGCACACACACAAAACTCTCGCTTTCGCACCCTGACTCGTATTTCTCTCACAAACATTTATCGACTAGCTAGCCTCTAGATAGGTTTATACACCCGCACACTCGTGCTTCCATCATCGCATACATGTCTCTCTCCCGCTCCTTATATCTATGTAGATTTTTCTTCCCTTCTTGAGACACTCCCTCTCGATCGTGCACACACACACTATCGCCTCATTTTAAGCTGATACCTATCGCACACACACTCCTTGTGTCTTTGTCACACATGCACTCCATCCTCCTCCACTCTCCCTCTCTCTCACACACACATGGGCTTTTTGCAACAACTAGCAAGATGCCCATGCGTTGCACGGAACATCAAGATGCATTTGTATGAGTAGTTTATCTTGTGGGGGGAAAGGATGAACGAGGGAAGGCCTTATTTGCAAATGTGGAGAGGGGTGTGGGTATCTTTTTGCAAAATTGCCATAGTTTCCTTCCTATCCGTTAGATATAGATCAGACGACCTATATTGCAGGATGGCAGGCACATGATCATCACCGGCAATGCTTTTTATAAGAGTAGGGATAAAAAAGAGAGTTGGTGATGATGGTGGGCCTGCCATCCTGCAATGTAGGTCGTCCGATTTATATCTTACGAATAGGAAGGAAAATATGGCAATTTACCCACACTCTTCACCACATTTGCAGATAAGGCCTTCCCTCGTTCATCCTTTCTCCCACAAGATCTTGATGTTCCGTGCAACGCACGGGCATCTTGCTGGTAAGAGTAGAAATTAGGCATATACCACTTCTCGAATCTTGAAACCAACAACATTCCTCCCTTATCTCATCAAAACCGCCAAAGGAATATATTTTGAGTGAAACATAACATATTTTTAGCGATATACGTATTTCAAAACTAGACTTTTTTTCTATCAAATCGGTGAATATGTATTAATCTACTTTGATCGTGTGGCAACGCATTGGCACATTGCTAGTAGTTATTATAATTTTTTGGACACCAGACAAACGGTGGAGTACATATACGAAGAGAAGAGGCACACACACGCAGTCGGCCTCTCGCTGTCTCGCACACATGAGTGTTACGTAAAGGCGACGTTAACAAATAAACCCTAAAACCCTAGGTGCATGATTGCTGCATTCACGGGTACCGGGTACGTGGTGGAGCACCTTTGTAGGAATAGTCAACTCGCGTGATAATTTGATCCGTAGGAGTTGATGGTCGGGACCACAGGTGAACGACTTGGAGCGCGGTGGCTCGCCAGTTGCCACAGATCGAGTAGCCATGTTTAAAATATCGTTCTTTAGCGGGGTTAAGAGTTCCGATTTTCAATGGCGCGTTATAAGTAGTAAGTAGTTTTTAGAACGATTGGTATGGAGCGAAAATGGAATTCATAGTACTACGTACCTCCTTGGCATATGGTTGTATGGTTTTTTTTTGCGATGGAGGTTGTATGGGTTTATGTTGCGAGATGTTGAACATGGTAGTTCTAGGGCAAATACTATGGTTTAGATTTAGATGCTGGCTTTCAGTAATGAAAATCAGAAAGGGAAACCCTTCTTTGATTAAAAAAACTACTACCTCCATTCTGGTTTACTAGTCCCCATCGTACTTTGGGTCAAAGTTTGTCCACGAATTTTACTTGTAAAATGTGAATGGAAAAAGAGATGCATGCATGAACACTAGTTACTCTAACCCCCCTCTAACCCCCTCTCTTCTTTAATTCTTTGCCACATCAGCATGTTTGCTATTCCCGTGTGCATGATACCAGCTAAGATACCACCATTATGGCCAGCCTTAATTATCGCATGCAATAATTTAGTGCACCTTGAAATATGAACATGTGTGGGGCGTGTATGTTTTTAATGACTTGAGACTGTTGTTGGGGATCGTAGCAGAATTTTAATATTTTCTACGCATCACCAAGATCAATCTATGGAGTAATCTATCAACGAGGGGAAGGGGAGTGCATCTACATACCCTTGTAGATCGCTAAGCGGAAGCATTGCAAGAACACGAATGAGGTAGTCATACTTGTGGCGATCCAGATCGCGGTCGATTCCGATCTAAGCGCCGAACAACGACGCCTCCGCGTTCAACACACGTGCAACCCGGTGACATCTCCCATGCCTTGATCCAGCAAGGAGAGAGGGAGAGGTTGGGGAAGACTCCGTCCAGCAGCAGCACGACGGCATGGTGGTGGTGGAGGAGCGCGGTACTCCAGCAGGGCTTCGCCAAGCACTACGAGACACGAGGAGGGAGAGAGGTAGGGTTGCGCCTTGGGAGAGAGAGACTCGTGTCTTGGGCAGCCAAAAAACCTCCACTATATATAGGGGGAGGGGAGGGGCTGTGCCCCCACCTAGGGTTCCCTCCCTAGGGGTGGCGGCAGCCCCCAGATCCCATCTGGGTGGCGGCCAAGGGGGAGAGAGAGGGGGCGCACCTAGGGTGGGCCTTAGGGCCCATCTGCCCCTAGGGTTTGCCCCTCTCCTCTTGAGGGCGCCTTGGGACTTGGTGGGAGGCGCGCCAGCCCACCTAGGGGCTGGTCCCTTCCCACTCTTGGCCCACGCAAGCCTCCGGGGCTGGTGGCACCTCCCGGTGGACCCCCGGAACCCTTCCGGTGGTCCCGGTACATTACCGGTGATGCCCGGAACACTTCCGGTGGCCAAATCCACACTTCCTATATAGTCTTTACCTCTGGACCATTCTGGAACTCCTCGTGACGTCCGGGATCTCATTCGGGACTCTGAACAACATTCAGTAACCGCATACATACTTTCCCTATAACCCTAGCGTCATCGAACCTTAAGTGTGTAGACCCTACGGGTTCGGGAATCATGCAGACATGACCGAGACATCTCTCTGGTCAATAACCAACAATAGGATCTGGATACCCATGTTGGCTCCCACATGTTCCACGATGATCTCATCGGATGAACCACAATGTCAAGGATTCAATCAATCCCGTATACAATTCCCTTTGTCTACTGGTATGATACTTGCTCGAGATTCGATCGTCGGTATCCCAATACCTTGTTCAATCTCGTTACCGGCAAGTCTCTTTACTTGTTCCGTAACACATCATCCCGTGATCAACTCCTTGGTCACATTGTGCACATTATGATGATGTCCTACCGAGTGGGCCTAGAGATACCTATCCGTTACACGGAGTGACAAATCCCAGTCACGATTCGTGCCAACCCAACAGACACTTTCGGAGATACCCGCAGTGCACCTTTATAGCCACCCAGTTACGTTGTGACGTTTGGTACACCCAAAGAATTCCTACGGTATCCGGAAGTTGCACAATCTCATGGTATAAGGAAATGATACTTGACATTAGAAAAGCTTTAGCATACGAACTACACGATCTTGTGCTAGGCTTAGGATTGGGTCTTGTCCATCACATCATTCTCCTAATTATGTGATCCCGTTATCAATGACATCCAATGTCCATGGTCAGGAAACCGTAACCATCTATTGATCAACGAGCTAGTCAACTAGAGGCTTACTAGGGACATGGTGTTGTCTATGTATCCACACATGTATCTAAATTTCCTATCAATACAATTCTAGCATGGATAATAAAAGATTATCATGAACAAGGAAATATAATAATAACTAATTTATTATTGCCTCTAGGGCATATTTCCAACAACTATACCTAGCCCGGCATGCAAGATGACTTATTATGCACCGTTCCCCATACCTGCAAGAAGCCCGTTCGTCTCCAAATCTTTTTCTCTCCATGTGTGCAAACAATATGCCTGCCAAACTCTCCTTCTCCCTCCGGTGGTCCCACCACTCCACCCCGTGTGAAAAAATCTACATGCATGACTCTCCTCCCCCACGCTCGTCCAATCCGTTGTGACCAGCAATATTTCCACCCCTTCGCTCCCCCGTAATTTACTCCAACAAATATGCCCACGTAGCTGTTACTTAACTGCAGGTGCATTGGGTCACTGACATATGGGCCCAACAGGGGTCTGGCCCACATGTCAGTGACGCAACTGGACCTGCAGTTAAGTCAGTGCAGCTCAGTCCATATCTTACGTAGGTGTGCCATTGCTCGCT
>NC_041388.1:87246054-87264288 GCF_002162155.2 Triticum dicoccoides
TATCTCCTCCCCCTCCATCTCATGTCGACCACCATGGCATCACCCCTCCCAAGCCCTAGGAGCCCCTCGCTGCACCGCGCGGACAGTCACGCGTCGCCGTTCCGTTCCTCGCCACCACTAGTTGAGGAGGACGCGTCGGTGTTCCGCTCCACGCCGCTATGCGTCGCCGTTCCATTCTTCGTCGCTACTAGTCGAGGAGGACGCATCGGCATTCCACTCCTCGCCGTGACGCGACGCGTCGCCATTCCGTTCCTTGCCGCCACTAGTTGAGGAGGACGCATTGGTGTTCCGCTCCTCGCCACGACGCGTCGGCGTTCCCAATCTCGCCAGCACGCGCGCTGGATCCCGCATCGGCTCCCTGCTACGAGGAGAACGCCGTGCCGCCGGCCGAGCCCCCCAGCCTTGAGGAGCTTTGGAAAGAAATGGATGTCACCTTGTGGGAGGCTTTGCCTCCAGCAGAGCGCGCCAAAATAGAGGTGGGGAAGAAGGCCGAGGAAGAGAAGCGCACCATGGAACAAGCTGCATGGGAGGCCTATCTCGCGTCCGAGAGAGTCAGGCGATTGGCTCTTTGGTAGAAGGCTCGTGCGAGGGCCGTGAGGGTGGCGGAGGACGCCCGTGCCGATGCCCTGAGTGCAGTCGGGCCCAAGTGCCTCATCTACGCTCGGCGGTACGTGGACCGGGTGCACGCTTCCAACGAGGAGGAGTACCTGTTGGCGCCGGATCACCACACCGGTGAGATCGTGCTCGCCCGCCGGCAAGCTGCCAATCAGCACCTCACGAGTTGCGAGGCTGAGGAAGAGGCGTTGTGTCGGCGTGCTGGGAAACGGCCGCGCATCAGGGCACTCGTGGCGCGCCGCAAGCGCTCCTGTGAGCACCGTGGCTTTTAGGAGGAGTATAATTTTTGTTTCGTACGGCGATCTCATTAGTTTTGGGACGCAAATGATAAATCCCGAATGTTCAGGAATTTTTAGCGTCCTTAATTAAGTATGTAAGAGGGAAAGTTTGGAAACCTTGTGTATTCGTACTTATTTTGCAAGTACGTGCATATAGCACAAACTTTACTATATACTATCGCACTACACGTCTCTCTCGATATATGCTTGCAGACTGTGCTACTCCCTCCGTCCAGGTCAATAAGTCATCTTTGGTTGTGCACCGTGACCAAGAAGGAGGGAAGACTTATACACCTAGACGGAGGGAGTACTACTATTACTTATGTACATGCAAATGCACGTTTTAACATTACGATGCAGTTTTTGTAAAAGTAGAAAAACAGCACTAGTCAAGCTTGTGAAATGACTCAATGCAAAAAAAATGCAAAAATGCTCGTTTGATTGTTTACTTTTAGCTTCCTTCTCTATGGTTATTTCTCTGTCATACTTTGTACGGAGTATCTCACTGGTTGGAAAGGCATGCAAATTCCCAAACCGCTTCCTACACCCTGTATCGAATTTTTTGCCTAACAAGTTGTGCCGTGCAATTGGAATTCCAACTTGCGTACTACTACTAGTAGGAGTATCAGGGGCCAATTGTTTTAGGCTTCTAGATTAGTAATCCCATAACTACTACCTCCGTCCTGGTTTATTGGTCCCCATTGTAATTTGTGTCAAATTTTGATCATAAATTTAACTAATGAAATGTTAGTGCATGTCACATGCACTACTCCATCTGTCTAGGTGAGTAAGTCATCTTAGAGCAAGGTTAATAGTAAAGCCTGCTGCCGGCTCTATGATACGTCCATTTTGCATCATGCTTTTATATCGATATTTATTGCATTATGGGCTGTTATTTCACATTATGTCAAAATACTTATGGCTATTCTCTCTTATTTTACAAGGTTTACATAAGGAGGGAGAATGCCGGCAGCTGGAATTCTAGGCTGGAAAAGGAGCAAATATTAGAGACCTATTCTGCATAACTCCAAAAGTCCTGAAACTCCACGGAATACCTTATAATAAATAATGAAAAATCCTCGCCAAAGATGAAGATGAGGGGGCCCACACCCTGCTCACGAGGGTGGGGGCGCCCCCCCTAGGGCGCGCCCCCTACCTCGTGGGCCCCCTGGTGTCTCTCCGATGACCATCTTCTCCTATATGAAGTCTTTCATCGAGAAAAAATAAGAAGCAACCTTTTGGGACGAAACTCCGCTGCCACGAGGTGGAACCTTGGCGGATCCAATCTAGAGCTCCGGCAAAGCTATTCTGCAGGGGAAACTTCCCTCCCGGAGGGAGAAATCATCACCATTGTCAACACCAACGCTCCTCTCATCGGGAGAGGGCAATCTCCATCAACATCTTCATCAGCACCATCTCATCTCAAAACCCTAGTTCATCTCTTGTATCCAATTCTTGTCTCCAAGTCCGGGATTGGTGCTAGTAGTGTTAATTACTCCTTGTAGTTGATGCTAGTTGGTTTAATTGGTGGAAGATCATATGTTCAGATCCTATATGCATATTAATACCCCTCTGATTATGAACATGTTTATGCTTTGTGAGTAGTTACGTTTGTTCCTGAGGACAAGGGAGAAGTCTTGCTATTAGTAGTCATGTGAATTTGGTATTCGTTCGATATTTTGATGAGATGCATGTTGTCTAGCCTCTAGTGGTGTTATGTGAATGTCGACTACATAACACTTCACCATTATTTGGGCCTAGAGGAAGGCATTGGGAAGTAATAAGTAGATGATGGGTTGCTAGAGTGACAGAAGCTTAAACCCTAGTTTATGCGTTGCTTCGTAAGGGGCTGATTTGGATCCATATGTTTCATGCTATGGTTAGGTTTACCTTAATACTTTTGTTGTAGTTGCGGATGCTTGCAATAGAGGTTAATCATAAGTGGGATGTTTGTTCAAGTAAGAATAGCACCCAAGCACCGGTCCACCCACATGTCAACTTATCAAAGTACCGAACGCGAATCATATGAACGTGATGAAAACTAGCTTGACGATATTCCCATGTGTCCTCGGGAGCGCTTTTCCTTATATAAGAGTTTGTCCAGGCTTGTCCTTTGCTGCAAAAAGGATTGGGCCACCTTGCTGCACTTTATTTACTTTTGTTACTTGTTGCTCATTACAAATTATCTTATCACAAAACTATCTGTTACCACTTATTTCAGTACTTGCAGAGAATACCTTGCTGAAAACCGTTTATCATTTCCTTCTGCTCCTCGTTGGGTTTGACACTCTTACTTATCGAAAGGACTATGATAGATCCCCTATACTTGTGGGTCATCACTCTATAGTAGAGCCATGTCACCTATAGCCTGTATTTGAAAAAGTTCATACAGTAGAATGGTTGTAGCATTGGCTATACATTTAATGCATGCATGTTGTGCTAGGCAAAGGAAAGTGACATGATTTGCTGGGGGGAGCTGAACACCGGCCGTAGTGCTTGCATGGGCTGCATGCAGGCTCCTTTTCCTCATTGCTTGTGCTATCGCCCGGTGAATCGCGAAGCGCCCGCTTGGTCCTTTCTTCTCACTTCTCTCTCCTCCAGCTATGATTTTGCTGATGTGGAAGATGCTATAGCTTGCTGACTAGTCTCTATTGTACTTGCTCTTAGGCTGTGCACCGTGACCAAGGAGGAGGAGAAAACGAGAAACATTAATGTTTATTTGCTAATTAATAGTATTGCATGCAACGAACTAACCACTGCATGTCGTGTTTGATATCTCAAGTCATTAAAAGCATGCACACTCTTTATCTCTTATTGGTTGATATGTCAAGAAACAAGAAACGAGGTAGAAGTTAATGCACCGCGCCTAAGTGTTTTGGGATTATTTGGTTTTCGTAAGATGACTTACACACCTAGACGGAGGGATTATAATGGTGAGGAATAAACCAGTTAAATCTTTGGTCAAAATTTAGCACAAATTACAATGGTGAGGAATAAACCAGGACGGAGTAGTAGTTTAGAAGCCCAAACAAATGAGTGAGGCGCCTTATTGTTACTCTCCATTGTGACTAGTCTTGTGGGAAAAGCTGGGGAAGCCGCCAAAAGAACTGGTCCTAGGAGTAGTAGCGAGGGATCGAGTGTGCGAGATGAACCGGAGAAAGTAAATGCAGAGAGATGAAATGCAAAAAGACGGAGGGATGTGATGGTTTGTCCGTTTATTTTACCAGGCCACTTATTACTGGGAGTGGTTCGGTTTTGTGATATGACGGCTTTACTGTCGCGCCACGAGCGGGGTGAGAGGTGAGACTCCCGTGTAGCGCCACCCTCTACACTTGTACTACATTGGTCGTGGTTTATTAGTCCCCCATTGAATTTGACTGAAGATTTAACTGACAAAATGTTAGTGCATGTCAACAGAAACTATATCGTTGAATTCGTATTTGAACATAGTTTTGAATGATATAATTTTAGGTGACATGCATCAGCATTTATCGTACTATATATAATGTTAGTTCAATTTTTGGTCTTACTAATCTATAGTAGTAAGGTGCCCGTGTGTTGCACCTAAGAGTGAAATGCATTGATCGGGGAGTTGTTTATTTTGACAAAGGATGTGGAGGTCATCTCATGTGTAACGGGTATCGATAGGTTTCTTCGGATATTATTTCATCTCTAGAGCTAAAAAACATCCGGGTGAAATAGATAAAAGGTATCTTTTGCAAACAAAAGCGTTCAACTATTCAACCTGCATCCAAAACTTGTGAAGAAATAACCCTTATTGTGCTTTGCAAGAAATGATATTTTCTATACTATCTATACTACTACTACTAATATATAGTATACGAGTCCTGGATTGCACCTAGAGCATCGATCCTAGCCACTCATCTCCTAAATCTCATGGCTAATATTGGAGGGATTCGCAGTGAACAGTGCCTGCAGCTGAATCTACTTGGTTCTGGAACCATCGCTGCACCGTGTCATACCTTCCTGAAAAGAAGACCTATGCCTCCTCTACTATGCTGCAATTGTCAAGTTGTGATGAGTAAAAAAAAGAGTTGGTTGTGAGCCGATGTGAGATGGTCTGGAGGAGAAACTAAAGTTGAAGCAAACAATTTGTGGGTTCCACCACTTACTTTTTTTATATTCTTCGAAAATTTCTGGATGACCGCAGGCAGTAGTTGCATGTTGTACTACCAATTAGTAAATTTCTAAACTCTATTTCATGTGCATCAACAATATATATTTTTTTGCTCAGAATTCATTTTTCAAAGTATTTTTTGGGTGGAATCACACCATATTGTTAAGACGTGCATTGCACATGCATACACACTAGTAAGAATTAGTTCGTGAGTATCGATTGTTATACATGTTGGCTACAGATGACATGGCACTTTCTTATAGTCAACAGTTGGCTATACTATTAAGTAATATTAACCATGCCGTTATACATCTAGACAGAGGGATTAAATCAGGGTGACTTGCAAGCGGGCAGAGGAGATGTAAGAAATGGTTCATCGTAAGTCTTTCACCAGTACTGTAGTAAAAATTCATACATGGAAGATTCTAGAATAAACCATAAATGGATACACTTTTATTCATGCACGATATTCCAATAGAGCAAGATCCTGCATGGAAGTCTCCACATGCTTAGACAGCAGATTACATTGAGCGAAGACTAATGATCAACATTTAACTTGATAATGCGTATGTCCAGGTGAACCTCCTTGGAGTCCCCGTGCACCGTGTCGGTGGGTAAAGGATGCCATGGGTTTTCCAAGTCCACATTGGCGGGATAGTCCCAGCTCCCCAGAGTCCAAGTCCATTCGACGATCCTTTGTGTGCGACCATTTTAAGTGTTTCTTTCATCTTTGGGGACGTGGGGGTCCTGATTGGGAGAAAGAGTTTAAGCGTTGGCAATTAGAGTGTCAACAGGAATGGATCTTGGTTAGTCCCTCTAAGGCTAGAGCCAAGTTAGGGTTGTTAGCCATGCAAAACCCTCCGGCCAAGTCTTCTCTCAAATCCACTATGGGTGCCAAGAAAAAACTTAGGTTTGCCACGTTCATTAATTATGAGGCGTGCAAAGGTTATCGTTATCCTGCCTCTTCACAAGATTGTTTAACTGTTCGGGAGGCTGGGTATTTGGTTAATTCTGATGAGGAGCCTTCCTCGCTGGAGATGCACACACCCTCGCCGCCGGTGGCCATCAAATTTAGATCTTTGCCACCCTCTCCGGAGTCTCCGCGTTCGGTTCCATCATCGCCCGGATCTCCTGGGATTTTGAAAATTATTGTTGGGCCAAAGTTCTTGGGTTCAAAAGATTTTCCTATTGATCTAGATATCGCTGGCCCACCTAGTCCTGACACCCTGGGCCCAGATACTGTCAATGCCCCAATCGACGTATCTGATGATGATTCTATTAATGCTGGAACTCAGGCTGCTCATATTCCCTCCCCACAGGATATTGTTTCCGATCTGCAGAGTTTTGATGAGATGATTGAAGACCTCGCTGCCAAATTTTGGGACTGCCAACATCGTTTGGGTATGGCCCACACTTCAGGGACCTGCACCAACTTGGTCTGGTGCCGCAAGTGTTTTAGGTCTGGTCACATTAAAAAGGATTGTGTCCGCCAACCGCCCGAGTCGTCCATCTGGGTGCCCAAAGTCCCATCGCCAGGTTTCGTTTCTCGCGCCCGAACAGAGCAGTTGGCCTCTCCGCCTTCCAATCCACCGCCGCCCCCCAAAAAACCCCAATCTACTTCTCCTCCATCACCGTCGCCGCCTCCACTGCAACCTCCTGTGGTCTCTTCGCCTGATCTCTCAATGGCGGTCTATGCTCTTGACCCGTGGCATTTTCTTCCGGCCGGCTACGACATCATCGACGGTGGCGGAGACAGATTTCCGCGCACCTACTTCACCTCCCAGTAGCCACCCCCACGCATGCATGAGCAGTTCATGGTGGCCATTGTTGAGCCAGTGCCACCTGCTCATATGGTGGCCATCAGGCGGGAACAAGTTCTTCACTTCATCACCCAGACCCTGCAAGTTCCGATACGTTCTGCTCAGCCATGGGTTCATGGAGTTGGCCTGTTTGAGATGGATGACCCAGTAGTCCGTGGATCCTTTACTTTGTAGCCGCCGTTTCCTTTGGGCCTAGATGAGGAGGGAGAAGAGTTCTTTGTCAGATTTATTCCGCATGACCATGGTGAGGGGTTTCGTGCGCTGCATGGTTATCGTACGGGCTGGCTTATGTTCATTGGCATCCCCTTGGATTATCGGAACACACAGGGTCTTGCTGATGTGGTTGGGACTTTTGGCCAGTTTCATTATTGGAACCACACCGACCGTCGACGTGCCCGCTCCCTTGTCAGAGCTTCTTTTCCAGACAATGCTTTGGTTCCTCGCGACGTGGTTTTCTGAGAGTTTGCTAATTGGAGTGGTACGATTGTGTCTTGGACGTCTGCATGCTATATATTATCTGCTGAGTTTGCTGAAGCCATGATTGGGGCGGACAAAGATCCGATGTCGTTGGATGGTAATCCACACCCTATGCCTGGAGAAAAACCCCCGCAACCTTTTTGGGCTATGCCACCTTACCCAGCTTTAGGGTGGAATGCTGTCCCGCCAAATCATCAGCCACTTCAGCAAGGCTTCAATGGTTGGGAACCCAATGTTCAGCAGGATGAGGGATGGGGTGCTTGGGAAGAACAAGCTCAGAATCAGCCTATGGATAATACTCAGGACGCCGCGTAGAATGAGGAGGTTGAACAGAATTCTATGGTCATGGACGCGCCATCTTTTGGTTCCTCTGGCTCCATGGCGCAGATGGATCAACATGGTCTCAATTTGGAGGTTCAGCAACAATTGCACTAGCCTGTGGTCGATCCAATTCAGTTGGGCATTGTGCGTGTGGTCTACAGGCCGGTTCTGCCGCCGCACATGATCTGGGAATGAATTTTCTGCATGATGTTACCTGAGATTGTTTCTGCACAGATCCCCAGCTCTCCTTCTTTGCCGGTGCTCCCGCCTTTTGTCTTGCCCAAGCGCTTTTGGCCTTGGGAAATTGAGTTGAATTTTATCACCAAGATGGCATCTGCTGGATTCTTCTCGTCTGCCCTGTGCATTCCCAGGAAGAGTTCTTCAGTTATAATTGAGCAGCCTCAGCCGCAGTCACACACCATGTCTGAACCAGAGCCGTCTACTCAGGAGGTATAGCACGTTGATGAGCAGCCGCCCAGCTAGGATATTCCTTCGGGGGATTTTTAGTTCTAGGCTCAGACTCCTCCTATCCTTGGCAAACACACATCCTGCAGATCCCGCAAGGCTGTCCGGTTGGTTGCTGCAGAGCCAGATTTCTCCACTAGACGGGTAACTCGGAGCTGCACCAAGGCGACAGGATTCAAGCCCACCTCTGCCATCCCGATGAAGTCTTCAAGACTTCGTCGACCTCGGGCCAAGAAGCCACGCCTTCCAGTACCGGATTCGTACGACGATGGAGTTGCGCTTCCACCTCCGACGCCTATCTCTACTCTGTAGCTGCTGGGTGAGGAGCTGCAAATCCCTCCAGAAGATCTTACGGTGGCCAAGCTTATGGCGGGCCCAGAGTGTGATGATTCTACCAAGCCTTCCAATGATGATTGATCTTATTTATTTAGGATGGGGAGGGTTCAGAGACCTCGGTTCTTTTGGGTCGTTTTTATCATGGACTTATGTGTTTTGGGTCTATCTGTGGTTTGGCTGAACTTTGTCAAGCTCTGCTACTCATTCTGTTATGCAGTTATGAGTTTACTAGGCTTTTATTCTTGTGTTCATGGATCATACGTCTTATCGTAATTGGCGAGTTCTGTGCTGGAATGTGCGCGGGCTGAACTCTGAGGACAGGCAAAGAGATGCTAGGGCTAAAATTGAGGAGAGCAAATGTTCTATCATCTACCTGCAGGAAACTAAGGTTGAGCATTTTGATATGCGCTCGATACGTGCTTTTTGCCCGCGTAGATTTGATCATTTTGCTTTCTCCCCTTCTGTGGGAGCGTTAGGTGGTCTCCTGGTTATTTGGAATTCCGCAGTTTTTAGTGGCACTCTGGTTGAGGTACAACGCTTTGGCCTCGTTATTTCTTTCAAGTCTGTGCACAGTTCTGAAACCTGGACTTTGGTGTCTGTCTATGGCCCGTGCCAAGGGCCTCAACGGGATGAGTTTGTTCAGTGGTTGTATAACCTTCCTATACCTGTGGATCAAAACTGGCTCCTACTTGGGGATTTCAATTTTATCCGTTTGTTGGATAATAGGAATAGGCCTGGGGGAGATGTTAATGACATTTTTTTGTTCAGTGAGATCATCGGCCACCTTGGTTTGCTTGAGTTACCACTGAAAGGCAGAGCCTACACCTGGTCTAACATGCAGGAGCAGCCTCTCCTAGAGCAATTGGACTGGTTTTTCACTACTGCTGACTGGATATCTGCCTATCCGAATACAGTAGTTTTTCCATTGGCTAAAACCTTCTCTGATCATGTGCCTTGTGTTGTGTCAATTGATACCACTATCCCAAAGTCGAAGATCTTCCGCTTTGAGAATTTTTGGGTGGAAATGCCAGGTTTCTTTGATTGTGTGAGGACCTCTTGGGAGGAGCCCGTTGCTGTGGGTTTATCAGCACCTGCCACTTTGTCTGTTAAATTCAAGAGGTTGAGATTTGCACTCAAGAAGTGGAGCACTAATATTTCCTCCTTAAAAAGGTTGGCCACTAAATGTTCTGGGGTGGTTCTGTATTTTGACAACCTTGAGGAACTCAGACCCCTAACCAAACCTGAGTTTAACTTCAGAAAAATCGTCAAGCTTCAGTATGAACGCATTCTGAAACTGCACCCTATATACTGGAAGCAGAGGTGCACTATTAGATATATCATGGTGGGGGATGAAAATTCCAAGTTCTTTCATGCTATGGCCTCGGAGAGGCTTAGACGTAACCCAATCTCCTCGCTGCAGAGAGAGGATGGTTCTTCTGTCAGTGATCATGACCAAATGGCAGGAATTTTATGGAACTCCTTTAAGTCTAGAATGGGACAAGCGCAGGGTATCTCCATGGGTTTTGATCTCTCCTCTTTGATTGCCCCTGTCTTGGGGATTGATGATTTGGATGCTCCCTTTTCTGATGAGGTGATTTCTGCGGTGCTTAAAGATCTGCCCACTGATCGGGCACCTGGTCCTGACGGTTTTAATGGTATGTTTGTCAAAAAATGTTGGACTATTATTGAGAAAGATTTCAGACAGTTAGTTAAGGACTTTTATGAGGGGAGGATTAGCTTGCAAAACATCAATTCCTCCTTCATCACCCTCATTCCCAAAATGTTGGCGCCAATGGGTCCTAATGATTTCCCGCCTATTTCGTTAACTAACACCTGCCTCAAATTCCTTACTAAATTGCTGGCTAATCGATTACAGAAGGTAATCCTCAAGTGCATACACAAGAACCAATATGGATTTCTAAAGCATCGGTCTATTCAGGATTGCTTGGCATGGGTGTTCCAGTACATATATTAGTGCAAGCAATCAAAGAAGCCAATCATTCTCTTAAAGTTGGATTTTGCTAAGGCCTTTGATACTGTTGAGCATGAGGCTATTCTGTCCCTTCTTATTGCAAAAGGTTTTCCCCCTAAATGGATTGGTTGGGTCAAGGAAATTTTGTCCTCTGGTGACTCTCAGGTACTACTAAATGGCATCCCCGGCAATCACTTTAAGTGTAAGCATGGGGTTAGGCAAGGAGACCCTTTTTCTCCATTGCTTTTTGTTTTGGCAGCAGACTTGTTACAGTCTGTTGTCAACAAGATGTTGCTCGATGGTATTCTCTCTCTGCTGATTGAATGCAATGACAAGGATTTTCCAATAATCCGGTACGCTGATGATGCAATCTTGTTGCCTCCTGCCGATGAAGCCCAGTTAGTAGCCCTCAGGGACATGTTACATGTTTTTGCTGAATCTACTGGTCTCAGAGTTAACTTTGCTAAATCCATGATGGTACCTATTGATGTCCCTGAAGCTGATGCCCTTCGGCTCTCTCAGGTCTTTCAGTGTACTCTAGGATCTTTGCCCTTCACCTATCTTGGTCTCCCTTTGGGAACGACCAAGCCCACGATCCTTGATCTGATGCCTTTGGTGGATTCACTTGAGAGGCGCTTGACTGCAAGTTCAGCTATGTTAAACCAAGGTTGCAGGCTCCAGTTGCTGAGATCGGTTCTTTCTTCCTTGCCTATATATTTCCTCTGCTCCCTATCAATTCCACCTGGCATCATCAAGCAATTAGAACGGATCATGCGCCAATGTCTTTGGAGAGGGAACTCTAATACACCGAGGAAATCCCTTGCTACGTGGGATATGGTTTGCAGACCTAAGGAAAAAGGGGGTTTGGGGGTCATCAATTTACAGCTTCAAAACCAAGGGCTCCTCATTAAACACCTACATAAATTCTACAATAAAGCGGATATACCCTGGGTATCCTTGTTGTGGGATTCATACTATGATGGAGTTGTCCCTCATGCCACTGTACTATGTGGCTCTTTTTGGTGGAAGGATATTTTTAAGTTAGCTGATAATTAGAGAGTTGTTGCCTCTATTTCAGTTAACAAAGGGGACTCGGTTCTGTTCTAGTCTGATGCTTGGAATTTGGGTGGTTCTTCGATGCCTTTGAGACAAAGATTGCCCCGGTTGTTCTCTTTTGCTTTGGATGATAAGATTTCAGTGGCAGATTTCCTTGACAGTCAAGATAGGGCCTCCTTTTTTCAGCTGCCTATTTCCCAACAGGCTGCTCTAGAACTGGATTCACTTACCTCCTGGGTGAACAATTTGGCTAGGGACCTGTTGGCTAATGATGTTTGGTCTTGGGTGGGACCCACAAGAGCTTACACGTCAAAGAGCTACTATACCATCATGCATTCTCATATGGTCACCATTCAGCCTTGCAAATGGTTATGGAGCAGTCGATGCACGCTGAAAATCAAGGTTTTTGCTTGGCTCCTATTCTTTGACAGACTCAACACCAAGGACCTACTAGTGAGGAGGAATTGGTGGGTTGGGGATGCAGATAATCTTTGTGTGTTGTGCCACCAGCATATATATGAGGATCGTCAACACCTGTTCTTCTCCTACAACTTCAGTACAAGAATTTGGACCTATTTGCAGATTGACTGGTCTGGTGGCTCTAATGTGCATCAATGCATTTCTTTGGCCAGGCAAAGATTTGCTCAAAGCTTCTTTTTTGAGGTGGTGTTCATAGCAGCTTGGAACATTTGGATTCTTCGGAATGGAAGGACTTTCAGAGGGGAACGACCTACGTTTAGTGCATGGCGTTGTAAATTTGTACATGATTTAACTTTGCTTTCCCATAGAGTTAAGGCTCATGTCAGACCCCTCCTTCTAACCTGGTTGGATGGGTTACCTCGAGTCTTCCTTTGTATAGGTAGGTATAGGTAAGTTTTCCTCCCCTGGACTTCTTTTTTGTTTCTTCCTATATATAGTTAACATGTATTGAACTATTATTTTTCTTTGGAATAAAAAACTGTGGGGCTGTGCCTTGCAGTAGTTAGTCAAAAAAAAACAAAGATGAAACTAATCATGTGGAATAGCATAGTAGTAGGATACAGAGTAGAAACATGAATTCTACCACGATTTCGAACAGGAAGGACAGAAACACATACGATGCAACGGGAGCAGCACCGTTGGCGTTGAGGTTGTCGCCCATGTCCAAACACCACATAGACATGGGCCCTGTTTGGATACTCTAACTCAGTTAGATGTTAGAGTTAGATTCTAACCTTGAACTAGCTCTAAACTAACTCTAACCAAAAAGATGTTTGGATGGTAGGGTTAGATGGAGCGCAGATACAGCGAGGCGCCTTCATGGGCGGTGCGAGAGGGAGGGAGGAAGAGGACGGGACGCCTTCATGGTCTTGGAGCACGGTTCATAGTCGTCCCATGCTCGGGCATTGAAGTTTTTAACTATTTTAGATTAGAATATACTGCTCCTCCAGTGCTAGTAGTAGAGCAGAGTCCTACTCTACTACTCTACTCAAGCAAGTTAGGGCATAGCACTGTAGGGAGTACCAATACTGTGATCACTCAAGCAAGTTGTCTGGCATTGACATGACCCTACGCTACTGGTATGTGTCTCGTAAGTCAAGCGGCGTGCTGTAGTCATCATCACCTGTCCACTTCCCGCAGCATATATTCGCTTCTCCATCTTTGTCCACACATAATCTCGTCCAATCTTCCATCCCCGCTAAGGCGCCTGCCCCCCTCGTCCAAAACCCAAGCACTAACAATGGCAGAACCGAGCAGCGTCCGCCGAAAGAGTGGCTAGAATTCGCTCCCCACAGAGGTAATCAAGCTCATTGTTTCGCGTGTGGACAATCTTAATACCATGCAAGGATCATGATGGCAGCGCGGTTTCGTTCATCAGGCAAAACTGTGTGTACATAGCATACCATGCGTCTCTGCATGCACCATACCCTGATATGTGCCGCCACGCTCTGCAGCCCAAAGTAGGAGAGAGGGTCGCAAGTATCAGACTTCGACCTACTGGCTGGAGTTTCCCCCGTCAGGCACCCATCTGGTTCAAGCCGTCAGCCAATCTCCACAGCTTAATAAGTAGTAACGTCTAACTGAGCCAGTTAGTTAGATGCATATACTTGGTGTAGTAGGATCTTTATTTAGTTTGATGCATACACTTGTTCTTTTTTGGTAGCCCTTTTGTAATGATGGCTGATGTTTGGTTTGGAAGAGAGAGCCGCGTCTTCACTCTTCTGGCCTGCTGACTGCTTCTGTTGCACCCCCAGCCCTGGTTGCTGCTGCTGCTGTTTTCAATGTATAATCAGTAGTATATTTCATCTATTAGTTGAATAAATGTGTTGTTAGAACGGCAAACACAATGTTTTGGAAGTCGTTGCACGGTTCGATCCTTTAGTGCCCCGTATCATACGTAGCGCATACTATTTTTCGTACGGAACACATTTTCCACTTGTTGATAACATGCAGCCCACTGATGAAGGTCCAATAGAGAAGCCCATAATTAACTGGAAGGGAGGCTCTCACATGAATCCGGCCCAGGTACATGCTCATGGTCCCCTAAACATAAATAAATAAAGCTAAATGCTCATGCACCAGTTCTTTGGGAAAATAGGTAGCCTAGTATTTCTTTTTGAAGAATACCCAAGCTAGGCCTATTTGTTTTCTCCGAATTATTGGGATGCAAATCTTTCAAGAAGAGGAGGGATGCATTCCGGCCTGGGTTAAGAGTATGGTCAATGTCTGTTAAAAGTAATATCAAAAGGGGTTGAAATTTCCAAAAAATTTATAGCAAATGGGATATAAGTTTCTTTTTTTGTTTTTGTTCTTCACAGATATCTTATACGTATTTCATTGGATTTAACATGACATATTACTAATTTATTTTTAAATTTGTTTTAGTATGGCTATTAATTTTTGGATTAAGAATATTTCGTTCCCCGACAAAAATTTGCAAATTTTCAAAATTTCCCACATATTTAGTTAATTTTTCGACCCTGGTACTGACCAGAAAATGGCCAACAATTCTAAAAATGGAAAACGGGCTGCAATAAATTCCATATGAATTAGAAAATGAGTAAAAATTATAAAAATAATAGCAAATGGGCTTTACATGCCACAGATTTGGAGGCTGGCTTGTTTACGCAAGGCTTTATCAGTGAACACACGATTCTAGCAGCAGTGACTGTTGGATGTCCATCCAACGGCCGACGTGCTTCTTCAATCTCTGGTCTTCCTGCTCCAGCTGCCTAAACTAGCGCCGGTGGGACTGCCTACTCCCTCCTCTTGTGGTCCGCTGTGATGCCGCGCAGGCTTCCCCGGGCCACCCTACTCCCTCCGCTGGCCTGGCCGCACGCAATCAACTGCCTCCTTATTACGCGAAAAAAAATTCCTCCCACTGACATCTAGGGTGCACCGGTTGGCAGGCTGACCTGTGGGCCTACTAAGTTGACGCATACGCAGGGCTTGTCAACTTAGTCGACAAACAATTCTAGCGGCAGTAACCGTTGGATTTGAATCGAACGGTCCAGCTGCTTCTTCAATTGCTGCTCTTCTTGCACCAGCCGCCCAAACCAGCGCCGGGGAGACCGCCTGCTCCTGCCTCCAGTGGCCGGCTGTGCTGCCGTTGAGGCCTCATCGCACCCTACTACTCCCACCGCTAGCCAGGCCCTGCGGCGACGGCAGCCTCACACCGCAGCCGAACCAATGAACCCTCGTACTCCTCTCCGCGTGGGCATCCACTGCCACGTCTTCCTCGGCTTCGCGTCATCCCCTTCCTAGGCCTCACCGTCGTCCACAGCCTTGGTGCTCTCGACGCGGCGTGGTCAATGTGGTCAACGACATTCCATCGGAAGAGTACTGTACATGGAGAGGCTGACAGCTGGGTCCAGGGCCACAGCCCAGTATTTTTGTGATTTTCCAAGTAAGTCGCTTTGTCAGGCTTGTTGGGCTGCAAATCTTTCAAGACGAGGAGAGCTTTCATTCGGCTGGCCGAGAAAATGTCCCATCACTAATGAGAAATGGGCTGTACATTTTTAAAACACATCAAACAGGCAATTAGTTTCAAATATCTTTTTTTCATTTCGAGATTTTAAATTACATTAATTTTTATGTGTGGAGAATTTGTTGGATTTTATATTGATATACATTTATTTTTAAAATCAGTTTGAATGTGAGTTGAAATTTCGGGATTAAAAACAGTTCGGACCGCACCAAAATATGCAAAATTTCGTATAATTGTTTAACCGTGGCCACAATATGAGCTATAATGCTAACAAAAAGAATATGGGCTCCAAAAAAACCTTAATAATTAGCAAATGGGCTGTAAATTATTAGAAACAATGGCAGATGGGTTGTATGATGTTTTCCATAGATTTGAGGCTTTCCTAAAAAAAGGTTGACGCACATGCAGTGACTGTTGGATGGCCATCCAACGGCCGTCGTGCTTATTCAATCTCTGCTCTTCCTGCTCCAGCCGCTCAAACAAGCGCCGGTGGGACTTCCTGCTCCCTCCTCCCCGCGGCCGGCTCTGTTGTCGCGCAGGCCTCACCGCCCCACCATACTCCCATCGCTGGCCTAGCCATCCCTCTACTCACCCACACCTGCTGTTATTCTCCGGCGACGGCAGATGAACCAGTAAACCCTCGTATAGTCGTACTCCCCTCCGCGTGGGAAACAACTGCCGAGTCTTCCCTGCCTCCGTGTCGTTCCCTTCCTAGGCCTCGCCGTCGTCCACCTCCCTAGTGCTCTCGGCGTGGCCTGGTCAACATGGCCAATGACCGACATGCATCTGAAGTGGACTATACGTGGAGAGGCCGACAGCTGGGTCCACGGCCGCACGCAAGGAAATGCCTCCTTATTATGTGCAAAATAATGATTCCTCCACCTGACATCAGGGACCCACCGAAAGGGTCTCTGTATTTCATGAAAAAAACATTACCGCCACTGACAGCTCGGACCCACCAGCTATATCTTCGCACGCAAGGAAGTGCCTCCTTATTACGCATAAAAAAATGAATACTCCCCATGTTAGCTGGGACCCAGTATAGTGGCAGGCTAACTTGTGGGCCTACTAAGTTGACGGGGACGGAGGGCTTTGTCAACTTAGTCAATATGCATGATTCTAGCTCCAATGACCATACGATGTCCATCCAACGGCCGTAGTGCTTCTTCAACCTCTGGTCTTCTTGCTCCAGCCGCCTGAACCAGCGCCGGTCGTGCCTCGTGCTCCTGCCTCTCGTGGCCTGCTGCAATGCGGCGGAGGCCTCACCGCCCCCTACTACTCCCACCGCTGGTCAGGCCATCCCTCTACTCACCCACACCCCTTATTATTCTACGGCGACGACAGCCTCACACCGCAGTGAACCAGTGAACCCTCGTACTCCTCTACGCGTGGGCATCCACTGTCGCGTCTTCCCCGGCTCCGCGTCGTCCCCTTCCTAGGCCTCGCCGTCGTCCACCGCCCTGGTGCTCTCGGCGCAGTGTGGTCAACATGGTCAAGGAACGGCTTCCATCGGACGTGGAATGTACATGGAGAGGCTGACAACTGGGTTCACGGCCGCAGCAAGGAAGTGCCTCCTTATTACGTGCAAAATAATTATTGCTCCACCTGATAGCAGGGACCCACCAGACGGGCCACCGTATTTCGTGAAAAAAAACGTTTGCCCCTGACTGCTGGGACCCACCAGCTACATCTTCGCACGCAAGGAAGTGCGTCCAGGCAAAAAAATGATTCGCCCCCCTGACTGTTGGGACCCACCAGCTACATCTTCGCAGGCAAGGAAGTGCCTGACAGTCGGGACCCACCTGGTCAAAGCGTACGTAGCGTTGTCATTCTGGTCGTGAACATGTACGTACATATATACGGGTGGATGTAGAGGCGCGCACGTGTCGTAGTAGAGGCGCGTATGTGCCGTAGTAGAGGCATACACGTAGCATGTACACGTACGTACAACGGCCAGGGTGCAAGAAGGAAAATACGGCCACGTATGTGTACATACGGGCGGGGTCTCGAACGCCTACTCGCGCATACGTACGGCCAGGGCTCGTGTACATGGCTTGGTCGGAACGGAGAAACAGCATCGTCGTCGTGTTCATGGGGAGGCAACGGAATGCGTCGTGTTCATGGGGAGGCAACGGAATGCGTCGTGTTCATCGGGAGGCAACGAAACGCGTGGGAGCCAACCGGCTGGGTCGGAACGGAATGCGAGGTCGTGTTCATCGGGAGGGCTTGGACGGAACAGGCGATGGAAACAAGGCCTGAACGGGGTCCTGTTGATCGGGAGGGGTCTGGCGTACTGCAAAACGGAGGAAACAGACCTCCTACGATCGAAACATGGGTCCTGTTGATCGGGAGGGGTGTGGCGTACTGCAAAAGGGACGGAACGGACCTCCTACGGTCGGAACGGGGGTCCTGTTCATCGGGAGGGGTGTGGCGTACCGCAAAACAGACGAAATGGACTTGTGTTGGAGCGCTACGGTCGAAACGGGGGTCCTGTTCATCGGGAGGGGTGTGGCGTACTGCAAAACGGGACTCCACGGGATACTGTTCATCTCCACCATCGACCTCCTCCAGCCTCCACGGGCTACCGTCAACCTCCTCCAGCCTCCACGAGCTCCTGTTCATCCAGCCTCCACCGTGCGCTACTTCACCGGCTACTGTTCAACCACCCCTCCATGGGCACCCCTCCACCGTCTACTGTTCATCCAGCCCTCCACACCACGGGGTCCTGTTCAACCACCCCTCCACGGGCACCCCTCCACCGTCTACTGTTCATCCAGCCCTCCACCACA
>NC_041388.1:87264641-87381158 GCF_002162155.2 Triticum dicoccoides
CCGAGAGGCAGCATCGATCGGCTTCAGTTAGCAGCAGTAGCGAAGGAATCGCTTGATCGGGTTCAGTTAACAGCCATCGATCGATCGCTTGGGTTCAGTAACACGTAGCCTGCAGTGCAATCGCTCGGATTCATTTAGAGCCCAACGCCTCGCTCGGGTTCAGTTAGAGCCAACGCCTCGCACACATGCATGTACGTGTATGAGAGAAACGCGCATCGCTCGGCCCCCGACCTCCCACAGTAACCGGGAACTCCCCGAAATTTTCCTCGCCCTCACTTCTACCACGGTTTTTTCCATCATGAACGGCCCAAAGAATGTCATGCAGCAGCGTCTCCGGCCCGCCCAGGACGAAAAGCCCATTTTCTGTCATGATTTTTTGTCATAGAAGTAGGAGCCCACCACATCTATGATGATACCAGGTTTTGTCACAATTATCGTCATAGAAGTGTCATATGTATTACAGAAAAAATCGTTCGGCCCAAAATGTCATGGATGTGTCTTTTTTTGTAGTGTTATCTTCTCCGTTGTCTCCCGAGAATGAAGTTCTAAATTTTAAGCAAAGGGAGGGAGAAAATTTAAAAGACGCTTGGTATAGAATTTGCAATGCTCAAAATAAATCTACCAGGAAGCAATCTACTTCCGTTCTTCTTTGCAATTTTTATGTAGGCATCACTCCTTGGCACAGATATATCCTTGATACCATTACCGGAGGGAACTTCTTGGGTAGCCATACTTCTGATTCTTACAATGCTATGATAGATTTGTTTGGCTCACCACCTCTTTTGGTTAATGGAACTATGTTAACTTTGGAGCATGTAATGCAAAGACTTGAAATTATTGAAAATAAGGTTGCTACTGTAGAGTTAATTGAAAATTTGGATAAAAAGATCCACAACCAAATTACACAATATGGATCTAAAGTAGGAGTAACTTTTAAAAATATTAAAGAGAAAGAACCTATAGTTAATGAAAGAATAAATCATGATTCCACTCGAATCGATAAACTTGAGGGTATCATTACCAACTTGGGAACCGCTTTTTCTTCCGTAAAGAATACTCCAAGTCCTCCGACTAAAATTGCCAAGCTTATGTATGTTCCTAAAAATAAGGGTGAATCCTCTAGTAAGGAAATTGCGGATCTCAAATCTATAAGTATTCATCCCAATCTTTTTGCTATCATTAAGGAACCATTTGTTACAAATGATTTTTTCGATCTTGTGCCTAAAAGTTTGATAATTAATAAAAAGAAAGAAACTTCTAAGGATAATAGATGTCTCATTGAAGAATTGCCTACCAAAGATGGCAATACCTAGATCTATCCTTGCTGTTTATGCCTAGCTAGGGGCGTTAAACGATAGCGCTTGTTGGGAGGCAACCCAATTTTATTTTTATTCCTTGCTTTTTGCTCCTGTTTAGTAATAAATAATTTATCTAGCCTCTGTTTTGGTTGTGTTTTTTGTGTTTAATTAGTGTTTGTGCCAAGTAGAACCGTAGGGAAGACTTGGGGAAAGCCTTGATATCTTGCTGTAAAAAACAGAAACTTTAGCGCTAACGAGAACTGCTGCCATTTTTATTTGGAAAGTGATATTTAGTTAATTCTTTTTGCAGATGATTAATAGATAAATTCCTCACGTCCAGCCATTTATTTTAGAATTTTGGGGGTTCCAGATCTTGCGCTAGCTACAGATTACTACAGACTGTTCTGTTTTTGACAGATTCTGTTTTTCGTGTGTTGATTGCTTATTTTGATGAATCTATGGCTAGTAAAATAGTTTATAAACCATAGAGAAGTAGGAATACAGTAGTTTTAACACCAATATAAATAAATAATGAGTTCATTATAGTACCTTGAAGTGGTCTTTTGTTTTCTTTCGCTAACGGAGCTCACGAGATTTTCTACTTTGAGTTTTGTGTTGTGAAGTTTTCAAGTTTTGGGTAAAGATTTGATGGATTATGGAACAAGGAGTTACAAGAGCCTAAGATTGGGGATGCCCATCGCACCCCCAAGATAATCTAAGGACACCTAAAAGCCAAAGCTTGGGGATGCCCCGGAAGGCATCCCCTCTTTCGTCTACTTCTATCGGTAACTTTACTTGGAGCTATATTTTTATTCACCCACATGATATGTGTTTTGCTTGGAGCATCTTGTATGATTTGAGTCTTTGATTTTTAGTTTACCACAATAATCCTTGCTGTAGACACCTTTTGAGAGAGCCTTACATGATTTGGAATTTGTTAGAATACTCTATGTGCTTCGCTTCTATCTTTTGAGTTATATAGTTTTGCTCTAGTACTTCACTTATATCTTTTAGAGCACGGTGGTGGATTTGTTTTATAGAAACTATTGATATCTCATGATTCACTTAGATTATTTTGAGAGTCTTAAATAGCATGGTAATTTTCTTAAATAATCCTAATATGCTAGGTATTCAAGATTAGTAAAAAAAATCCTATGAGTGTTTTGAATACTAAGAGAAGTTTGATGCTTGATGGTTGTTTTGAGATATGGAGGTAATAATATCAAAGTCGTGCTAGTTGAGTAGTTGTGAATTTTAGAAGTGCTTGTGTTGAAGTTTGCAAGTCCCGTAGCATGCACGTATGGTAAACGTTATGTAACAAATTTGAAACATGAGGTGTTCTTTGATTGTCCTCCTTGTGAGTGGCGGTCGGGGACGAGCTATGGTCTTTTCCTACCAATCTATCCCCCTAGGAGCATGCGCGTAGTGCTTGGTTTTTGATGACTTGTAGATTTTTGCAATAAGTATGTGAGTTCCTTATGACTAATGTTGATTCCATGGATTATACGCACTCTCACCCTTCCATCATTGCTAACCTCTTCGGTACCGTGCATTGCCCTTTCTCACATGGAGAGTTGGTGCAAACTTCGCTGGTGCATCCAAACCCCGTGATATGATACGCTCTTTCACACATAAACCTCCTTATATCTTCCTCAAAATTGCCACCATACCTACCTATTATGGCATTTCCATAGCCATTCCGAGATATATTGCCATGCAACTTTACACCATTCCGTTTATCATGACATATTCATCATTGTCATATGCTTAGCATGATCATGTAGTTGACATAGTATTTGTGGCAAAGCCACCGTTCATAATTCTTTCATACATGTCACTCTTGATTCATTGCATATCCTGGTACACCGCCGGAGGCATTCATATAGAGTCATCTTTTGTTCTAGCATCGAGTTGTAATCATTGAGTTGTAAATAAATAGAAGTGTGATGGTCATCATTTTCTAGAGCATTGTCCCAAGTGAGGAATATAAAAAAAGAGAAAGGCCATAAAAAAGAGAAGGCCCAAAAAAATTGAGAGAAAAAGAGAGAAGGGACAATGCTACTATCCTTTGCCACACTTGTGCTTCAAAGTAGCACCATAATCTTCATGATAGAGAGTCTTTTGTTTTGTCACTTTCATATACTAGTGGGAATTTTCATTATAGAACTTGGCTTGTATATTCCAACAATGGGCCTCCTCAAGGGCCCTAGGTCTTCGTGAGCAAGAAAGTTGGATGCACACCCACTTAGTTTCTTTTGTTGAGCTTTCATACATTTATAGCTCTAGTGCATCCGTTGCATGGCAATCCCTACTCCTTGCATTAACATCAATCGATGGGCATCTCCATAGCCCATTGATTAGCCTCGTTGATGTGAGACTTTCTCCCTTTTTGTCTTCTCCACATAACCCCCATCATTATATTCTATTCCACCCATAGTGTTTTGTCCATGGCTCGCGCTCATATATTGCGTGAAAGTTTATAGGTTTGAGACTACTAAAGTATGAAACAATTGCTTGGCTTGTCATCGGGGTTGTGCATGATGAGAGCATTCTTGTGTGACGAAAATGGAGCATGACTAAACTATATGATTTTGTAGGGATGAACTTTCTTTGGCCATGTTATTTTGAGAAGACTTAATTGCTTAGTTAGTATGCTTGAAGTATTATTATTATTATGTCAATATGAAATTTTATCTTGAATCTTTCAGATCTGAATATTCATGCCACAATTAAGAATAATTACATTAAAATTATGCCAAGTAGCACTCCGCATCAAAAATTCTATTTTTATCATTTACCTACTCGAGGACGAGCAGGAATCAAGCTTAGGGATGCTTGATACGTCTCCAATGTATCTATAATTTTTTATTGCTCCATGATATATTATCCACTGTTTTGGACATTATTGGGCTTTATTTTCCACTTTTATATTATTTTTGGGACTAACCTATTAACCGGATGCCCAGCCCAGAATTGCTGTTTTTTTTGCCTATTTTAGGGTTTCGAAGAAAAGGAATATCAAATGGAGTCCAAACGGAATGAAACCTTCGGGAACGTGATTTTCTCGCCGAACATGATCCAGGAGACTTGGACCCTACGTTAAGAAACAAAGGAGGAGGCCACGAGGTAGGGGGGCGCGCCTACCCCCCCCTTCCCAGGCGCGCCCTCCACCCTCGTGGGCCCCCTGTTGCTCCACCGACGTACTCCTTCCTCCTACATATACCTACGTACCCCCAAACAATCAGATACAGAGCCAAAATCCTAATTCCACCACCGCAACTTTCTGTATCCATGAGATCCCATCTTAGGGCCTGTTCCGGAGCTCCGCCAGAGGGGGTATCCATCACAGAGGGCTTCTAGATCAACACCATAGCCTCTCCGATGAAGTGTGAGTAGTTTACCTCAGACCTTCGGGTCCATAGTTATTAGCTAGATGGCTTCTTCTCTCTTTTTGGATCTCAATACAATGTTCTCCCCCTCTCTTGTGGAGATCTATTCGATGTAATCTTCTTTTTTGCGGTGTGTTTGTTGAGACCGATGAATTGTGAGTTTATGATAAAGATTATCTATGAACAATATTTGAATCTTCTCTGAATTCTTTTATGTATGCTTGGTTACCTTTGCAAGTCTCTTCGAATTATCAGTTTGGTTTGGCCTACTAGATTGATCTTTCTTGCAATGGAAGAAGTGCTTAGCTTTGGGTTCAATCTTGCGGTGTCCTTTCCCAGTGACAGTAGGGGCAGCAAGGCACGTATTGTATTGTTGCCATCGAGGATAACAAGATGGGGTTTTTATCATTTTGCATGAATTTATCCCTCTACATCATGTCATCTTGCTTAAGGCGTTACTCCGTTTTCATGAACGTAATACTCTAGATGCATGCTAGATAGCGGTCGATGAGTGGAGTAATAGTAGTAGATGCAGGCAGGAGTCGGTCTACTTGTCTCGGACGTGATGCCTATATAAATGATCATACCTAGATATTCTCATAACTATGCTCAATTTTGTCAATTGCTCAACAGTAATTCGTTCACCCACCGTAAAATACTTATGCTCTTGAGAGAAGCCACTAGTGAAACCTATGGCCCCCGGGTCTATCTTCATCATATTAATCTTCCAATACTTAGTTATTTCCTTTGCTTTTACTTTGCCTTATTTTACTTTGCATCTTTACCACAAAAATACCAAAAATATTATCTTATCATATCTATCAGATCTCACTCTCGTAAGTGACCATGAAGATATTGACAACCCCTTATCGCGTTGGTTGCGAGGAGTTATTTTCTTTGTGCAGGTACTAGGGGACACGCGCGCAACCTCCTACTGGATTGATACCTTGGTTCTCAAAAACCGAGGGAAATACTTATGCTACTTTGATGCATCATGCTTTCCTATTCAGGGAAATCCAACACAGTGCTCAAGAGGTAGCATGGTCATCTTCTTGACAAGCTTGAGTTGATCGAAAACTGATTTCTTATGCTTCTTCTATTGCGTTTTCGGTGTTGGAGGTTTTACCGGTCTTATTCGAGGAAGGGTTCTCTCCATTTTCTCATGGGACTTTTATAATTTCCTTCTTATTGCTTTTTCTATCAATATTGTGTTAGCCCTTGTTGCTAGCTTTCCAACAAACTTGATTTCGTCGAATTCAGAGCTCGTATGCGAAAGTTGTGACTGTTTTGATATTGCCTGTTTTACATAGAGAGGTTGTACCGCCCCATAGAGAGGTTGTACCGGTTGACCAGTACAACCAGTGTTTGGAGCGGTTGTACCGCTCCAGAATTGGTCCGAAGGTTGTACCGGCCATGTACAGCTCTACGACCGGACTCGTCTCTGTTGTGGTGCGATTGTTGGGCCGGTTGTACCGCTTATTGCCTGTTACCGGTTGTACCGGTGCTCATAGCGGTTGTACCTCTCCTATGTTTTTCTGTACATAATGGGCAGATTCGTGGGGACGTATTTAAGGGGGGGTCTTCTTCCCCAATGGTTCCCCATCTCTTGAGCTCGTTTTTGCCCCCATTGTTGACCTTCTTTGAGCTTGCTAACTCTCAATCCCTCCATGCATTCTTGCTAGTTTTTTAGGGAAAAGAGAGAGGAGATCTAGATCCACATTTCCACCAATCACTTTCTCCTCTTTGTGAGGGGAACCCCTTGGATCTAGATCTTGGAGTTCTCCTTCTTGTTCTTCCTCTCATTTTCCTCCCTAGCATTTGTTGCTTCGGTGGGATTTGAGAGAGAAGGACTTGGGCACTCCGTGTGCCCTTGCCATTGCATTTGGTGCATCGGTTTGAGTTCTCCACGTGATACGTGGAAGTTAGAAGTTGAGAAGCTTATTACTCTTGGGTGCTTGGTACCCTTGAGCTTGTTCCTCTTGGGTGCTTGGGCGCCCTAGACGGTTGGTGGTGTTCGGAGCTCAATCATTGTGGTGTAAAGCTCCGGGCAAGCGTCGGGGTCTCCAATTAGTTTGTGGAGATCGCCCTGAGCAATTTGACGGGTACGGGTGACCGCCTCCAAGGGTTGCAAAAGTGTACGGGTTCGGTGACCGCCCCCAAGGGTTGCCATTTGTACGGGTTCGGTGACCGCCCTCAAGGGTCCCTTAGTGGAATCATGACATCTTGCATTGTGCGAGGGCGTGAGGAGATTAAGGTGGCCCTAATGGCTTCTTGGGGAGCATTGTGCCTCCACACCGCTCCAAACAGAGATTAGCATCCGCAAGGCTGTGAACTTCGGGATACATCATCGTCTCCGCGTTCCTCGGTTATCTCTTACCTGAGCCCTTTACTTATGCACTTTACTTTGTGATAGCCATATTGATCTTGGTCATATATCTTGCTATCTCATAGTTGCTTATCTTGCTTAGCATAAGTTGTTGGTGCACATAGGTGAGCCTAGTTGTTTTAGGTTTTGTGCTTGACAAATTAACCACTAGGTTTATTCCGCAGTTGTTCAAGCCTAAACCATAATTATTTTAAAGCGCCTATTCACCCCCCGCTCTAGGCGACATCCATGATCTTTCAATTGGTATCAGAGGCTCGTCTGTCGTATTTAGGCTTAACCGCCTAGAGAGTAAAGATGTCGACTAGGAGATTAGGATTCTCTGACACTCTTAGTTTCGATGGCTCAAATTTTGTTGTTTGGGTTATTCGCATGCTTAATCTCTTTAGGGTCATGGACCCAAATTTAGAGCGAATCATAGATATGGGTTTTTCTCCTCCAAAGGATCCCCAAAGATTATCTTTAGAGGATGAGAAAAACTCTTATCTTAATGCTCAAGCTTCTAATGTGCTTTTCGATGCTTTGAGCAATGTAGTTATATTTCAACTCATGCCGTTCCGAGATGCTCATGAGTTGTGGACGAAGCTTCAAGATAAATATGGAGTGTCCAAGATTTGTGGGGATGATTGTTCTCCCTCCACCTTCGGTCGTATAGTCTTCTCAACTTCTTCTACTTCACCTACATGTGGTTTGCCACAAGGTAATGATTTGGTGAGTAATGTTGGTCATTGCAATGATGATAGTATGCTTATTGTGGATGATCCTTCATCACTATCTTATTGCAATGCTCCTTCTTTGGGCTTTAACACTTCTAGCACTCCAAATGTTTCACATGCTTGTGTTGATAGTCCTTGCATATCATGTAGAAATTGCTTGACTAAATCTCATGATGATATGTTTACTATGTCTTGTTGCCATGATAAAAATGCATCTATTTCCTCGAGTTGTTGTGCTAACAATGTAGAGGAAACCCAACACTCCATGGAACAAGATGTGGTCTTGAACGGTGCTTTAAGGGATCCTACATCATCATCGATTGCTTTTTGCCTTATGGCTAAGGCTTCAAAGGTATCTCCCACTTTGAATCCCAATATATCTTGTGATGATATTGATGATGGCAAGAGAGATGATGATGTTGATTATGATGAAGAGAATGATGATGTTGCCTCCTTAAAAATTAAGGGGGAACTGATTTTAAAGCTCTTCTTAAGAATAAAATTGCTTGTTCCAACTTCATGGAAATCATGTCTATTGCTATTGAGGGCAAGAAATATATTGATGAGTTGGAACCTCGTCTTGAGGAGCATGAGGTCACCATTGATCAAATGGAATGTCATGAGCATGATTACGCTAATGAGATTGCGGACCTCTCTCGAGCTCTTGAACTTGAACAAACCACCAAGGAATCTCTTGAGGAGACTTTTGCTCTAGAATTATCTAGAGTGAGGGAATCTCGTGATAGAGCTCTTGAGGTGGCCAATGATTTTGAAACTAAAAATGAGGAGCTTGAAGTTGTGCATGCTAAACTCCTTGAGGACTTTGAGCACCTCGAAAATGGCTCAAGGGTCATTAAGAGTGAGCTCATCAAACTCACCGATTCACATGCTCAACTTAAAGCTTCATATTCAAAAGAGCTTGCCAAGTTGTCTTCTCCTCTTGTTGCTAATGATGATGCTTGTGCCACTAACTCTATCTCTTGTGAAGCATCCATATTGAAGGAGAATGTTGAGCTAAGGGCTCAACTTGAGTTACTATCTAGTAATTATGGGATGTTGGAAGAAAATCATATAAATCTCACAAGCTCTCATTGTCGGTGTCAAAACCGGCGGATCTCGGGTAGGGGGTCCCGAACTGTGCGTCTAAGGCGGATGGTAATAGGAGGCAGGGGACACAATGTTTACCCAGGTTCGGGCCCTCTCGATGGAGGTAATACCCTACGTCCTACTTGATTGATCTTGATGATATGAGTATTACAAGAGTTGATCTACCATGAGATCGTAGAGGCTAAACCATAGAAGCTAGCCTATGATTATGATTGTTCTTGTCCTACGGACTAAACCCTCCATTTTATATAGACACTGGAGGGGGCTAGGGTTACACAGAGTCAGTTACAAGGGAGGAGATCTACATATCCGAATTGCCAAGCTTGCTTCCATGGAAAGGAGAGTCCCACCCGGACACGGGACAAAGTCTACAATCTTGTATCTTCATAGTCCAACAGTCCGGCCAAAGTATATAGTCCGGCTGTCCGAGGACCCATGTCGGTGTCAAAATCGGCGGATCTCGGGTAGGGGGTCCCGAACTATGCGTCTAAGGCGGATGGTAACAGGAGGCAGGGGACACGATGTTTACCCAGGTCCGGGCCCTCTTGATGGAGGTAATACCCTATGTCCTGCTTGATTGTTCTTGATGATATGAGTATTACAAGAGTTGATCTACCATGAGATCGTAGAGGCTAAACCCTAGAAGCTAGCCTATGGTATGATTGTATGTTGTCCTACGGACTAAACCCTCCGATTTGTATAGACACCGGAGGGGGCTAGGGTTACAGAAGGTCGGTTATAAGGGAGTAGATATACATATCCGTATTGCCTAGCTTGCCTTCCACGACAAGTAGAGTCCCATCCGGACACGAGACGAAGTCTTCAATCTTGTATCTTAATATTCCAACAGTCCGGCCAAAGGATATAGTCCGGCTGTCCGGAGACCCCCTAATACAGGACTCCCTCAGTAGCCCCTGAACCAGGCTTCAATGACGATGAGTCCGGCGCGCAGTATTGTCTTCGGCATTGCAAGGCAGGTTCCTCCTTCGAATACTCCATGGAAGAGTATGCACACAAGAATAGTGTCCGGCCCTGAAAAATAAGTTCCACATACCACTGTAGAGAGAATAATATTTCCACAAATCTAATATGCTGACATGTTTTGACAGCATGACATCACTCCACGGCCCGGTCATTATTCAAACCGTTTTTCTCAACCAGCACCGCACATATCGCGAGGCGGTTTTCTTGACACGTCTTGTCAAAGCAGAGATCGTGTTCCCCTTATCATGGGATTCTCATCAATACAGACGTGGGTAACCCAACCGTGCCTGTTGGTATGACTCCCAGATCTTAGGCAAGTCCCAAATGGCCACAAGGAGGACGCTTGATATTCACCCCCTTTATAACGAGGACAAGGCCTTTTCTTTCTCCCTCTCATGCTCAATCGAATCCTTCCCCCGCCTCGAGTTCTAACACCCAAAGCTCAAGTCAGGCGCTTCAGTCCTTCAGCTATGTTCGGATCCAACCTTCAAGGTCGGTGGATGCCCTCCTCTGTAACAGAGGAGGATATCAAGAAGCTGAGAGAGGCCAGATATCTGACCGCCGAAATTTCACATAGGCTGCCTGCCCGAGGGCAGGTCGTCCCTACTCCTGAACCCACCGAGAGTGTCGTGTTCATCTCCCACTTCCTCCGAGGACTAGGCCTCGCTCTAGATCCCTTTGTCAGGGGTCTTATGTTCTATTATGGGCTAGATTTCCATGATCTAGCCCCGGACTCCCTTCTTCACATCTCGACATTTATTGTCGTATGTGAGGCCTTCCTCCGCATTACCCCTCACTTTGGCCTGTGGCTCAAGACCTTCGATGTGAAGCCGAAGATGATCGAGGGGCGGCACACAGAGTGCGGAGGTGCTTTAATAAGCAAAATCGCTGATGCTACATGGCCAGATGCTTCCTTCCCAGAGGTGTCCGGATTGTGGCAGCGGGAGTGGTTTTACATCACAACTCCCTGAAGTGCCAAGTGGGTAGCCGCCCCCACCTTTCGCTCGGGCCCCCCACTGCAACTTATGTCATGGATCAGCAGGGGGCTGAGCTGGGGTCCAGCAAAGGACGTGCCAATACTGCAGAGCCGTATCCAAGATCTCTTTGAGAGAGATTTCATTCTGGTTATGGTAATGCAAGTTATGCTAGTTCGTCGAGTCCAGCCTTGCAAACGCCGACCCTTCCATATGTGGGAATTCAATCCGGAAGGACCGCGAGCTATTCAACATTTCCTCAGGATGACGCTCGAAGAGATGTACACATCGTTCTTCGAACCCCAAATAAAGTGTCCGGACACCTCCGAGGATGTGGGTTTGAGCTGTAACCGCCCTGCTACCCAAGTAAGTAATCCCATGGACGAACCTGCCGTCCTTTTATTTATCATGGCATCATTCTAAAGAGTCGCTCTTTTGCCAGGACTGGATAACAAAGGCGAAGATGATCAGGTGTTCGGCCCCCTTCCTGAGGGCTTGGACAATCCGGTGCTGGAAAAGATGCTCGAGCCGGCACCTTATCTAGTGCCCTCAAAGGAAGATGAAGGGGGGAATAAAGAGGGCGAAAGCGGGCCTCACTCGCTACTTATTCCAACCGAGGGAATGAGCGCCTCCGCGAGGGAGGATAACCAAGGGGAAGAATCTGACATTCTCTCTCGCCGGGGAAGGAAGAGGACTACCTCTGAAGATCCGGAAACTAAGGTTTCCAAACGGGAGAAGAAATATTCGTCAGAGGGTCCTGCCTCGGAGGGTATTCTTGCCTCACAATGTCTGCACGGGGATCAGCCCTCTACCGAGCTGTAAGTAATCGAAAAGTACTTAATAGTGAAAATATCCTACCTTACTTCCGAAGACAATAACCGATGCTTATAAATTGTAGTGTGGATCGTAGCCCTTCTCGACAGAGTTCGTCTTCGGGGGATTTCCTTCCGGAGATGATGGAGAGCGAAATGCCTCCCCCTGACACCCTACGTCCGGAGGCGGGCGACCCTGAAGTTTCGTCGCGGAGGATATCTCCAGATCCGCCAAGGCCAGAGGATAACCCTTTGGCTACCTGAAATCCCCAGTATCCGGCTTCTAAGGAGAGCGTCAGCAAGGGTCCGGAACCGTACAGTGTGCGGTCGGACATGCTGACGGATCTTCTGGGGCAAGCGGCCGTCTCGGAAGCGCATCGTAAGGTAATGGGTACGGTAATTGAAAGGATTTCATCCGCTGAAAGCGGTTTGCACGAAGCCTTTATGAGTCTGCTGAAGGGCTTTGAGGTACGTGAAATAGTGCATGTTTTTGACAGTACCGCACACGTTAGGTGTGCCCTATGTAGATAGTAGCCCCTGAGACTCTGGTTGTCGTCGAGAACGGCGGCAACCCGAGGATCATATTCCCGGGTAATAACCCAACTTCCTTTATGTGCAGGTGGTTGAGGCTACGGTGGCTAGCCAAACTAATGGGTTTTCCGAGCTAAAGGCGGCAACTTGATGCGGCCGATGCCGATATCATGCTTGTCAACCAGCGGCTTGACGAAGCACGGGGTGAGTGATTTCTCTGGTGATCGTCACATAATAAGAGGAGCATGATGCCGGTATCTTTAATATGTTGTGACTGCAGATGGAGCTGCCACCGTGGAGACCCTTTGGGCGGAGCTGGCTTGAGCCAAGGAGCAAGCAAGGAGTAGCAATGCGGCCGCTCTAAAGGAGGCCAGAGAGTTAAGGGCCGAACAGGCCGCGCATTGCAAGAGCAAGGAAAGAATATCCAAAATGGCTGTAGAATTAAAAGATGCCACTGACCGTTACCAGCTTCTTGAAGAAGAAATCCGAGCGAGGGCGACGGACCTGGAGAAGGCCCTGGTAGCTGCCAAGGAAGCCCGCTCCAAAATTAGAGCGACGAAGGAGGAGCTGCATCAAGCTGCAGATATCATGTCTGGGAAGCCCTTTTTGTTGCAGACTAAATTCGGAGATCCGAAGTATGCTCCTCTTGACCGACTATGGAGTTCTGCGGACGCCTACGTGGATTTGGCTGCAAGTGTTGCTGATGCGGCCGAGTACTTCCAGGATCAGAAAGATCGCGAAGTGGAGAAGTTGTTCTAGTCACAGTTTCATGCTCCAATCTGTCCGCTGCTGTTGAATGAGCGAATGGCCGAGTGGGCCGAGCTCCATAGGTTGTCCGGACTTGCCATGAGGTCCGTTGTAGATCATCTGTGGCCGGGAAGGCCAAGGCCGAATAGCTACTTTAGTTTAGTGCAACAATTCCTTGGTGTTGTGCCACACATCGATGTTGTAAAGAGATCGGTGTGCATGGAGGGTGCGCGGATGGCCTTTGCCCGTGTTAAGACATACTGGGCGGAGATGGAGGCCACCACTGTTGCGACACAAGGTTCGGCCGTAGGCCGAGTGGCTGCCGAGCACTACTTTGAAGAAGTTCTTGAAGGCGCTCGTTCGATAGAGGCGCAGTGCTCGAAGAATATTATGCTCTAGTAACATGTACTCCCATTGTAGAAACAATGTTTATTGAATTATCAAGACTGTATTTATACTTTTGCCCGAAAGTACTATGATGCCTCCTGTGCGGCCGTTTATGTATATATGTGTATAACCTGAAAGTCTGCAGTCGTCGGCTTCCGCCCCCACGCATATAATGCGGGGGTGTTCGCAGAAAGGCATATCCATACTTGATCCAACATCTTGGTCCGTTAAGGAGGTGATAGAGCAGCGAACGAGGAAATCGGACTATATTGCTTTAACACTTTCAGTTAGCCATAGGAGTTTGACAGTGGGGCTACTATATAGCCCCTGGTACTTCTACGCTCGTCCGTATACAGGGCGCGTGCGTACCTGACCAGGAAACAACCCTTCGTTAATGCGGAGGAATCCCGAAGATTCCGCTGAGTCATCGAGTGGCTGACTAGTCTCTCACTATATCATGACCGTCAGTTTTCGGCTTTCTCTATTGAGGTGCTCATCCGGATGAACCAGGGCACAATCGTTGTAGTTCTCACAGTGCTACCTTAGCCGATATAACGGAACGTAAGGTACCAAAACATGGGAGCCGGGCAAACCCAACATTTGACCAAAGACATGATTTGGAGCTGATGCATATAGGGCCAAACTCGCGACGCTGAACACTCCCTAAGGTGTTCGGTCTTTATAATATATACCGGGCTAAACAACGCCCTCAATAATAAACCCCATGTGTCCAGGTACGTGCAATATCCTGACGTGGCCACATGCCAATAACGTCAGCATCCTTCTCGGTTGTGTGGAGTATCCGGAGGATGAGAGCAACAAGAGACAGTAAAAAAGGTTTACGCAGGGTCTTAATCTAAAAAGAAACCTTTGGGCGGGTCCCTGCTGCACGTCTGCGCCTGTATCTCCGTTTTGCCATGTCCTGGACGGGTGTAGCACGATTGTCATCTGTAAAAGGAAAGAACTTAGGTGAAAGCTATCGTGCCAAAAAAAAGAAGAAGAGTTTGTTATTATCAATGAACTATCAAAATTCAAGAGAAGTCAAGTTGAGCCGGGCTGGCCCTGATTACACGCGGGAAGCCCCTGGTATCGTCTTTGAGGGTTTGATCATCAAACCAATCTCATGTATATGTGGTGGAACACCGGACTCGTCTAACCGTGTCTGTGGTCTTGATGACCTGCCATTTTTTCTGGTTGGTGAAGCCGTCTAGTTCACGACTGTTAGAGCTGTCGCGTCCTCTTCCAGACATAAGAAACATTCAGTATTTCCGCTAACTTTGATGATGCCACGTGGACCGGGCATTTTTAGCTTGAGAAAAGCATAATGCGGTATTGTGTTAAAACGAGCGAAAGCCATTCTTCCGAGTAGTGCTTGATAACCACTTCGGAATGGCGCGACGTGGAAAGTTAACCTTTCGCTTCGGAAGTTATCGGGAAAACTGAATACCACCTCTAGCAGTAGAGAGCCCGTACAGCGGGCCTCTTGGCCTGGTATTACTCCCTTGAAGGTAGTATTACTGTGGCTTATTTGTGTCGGGTCTATCCCCATTTTGCAGACTGTGTCCTGATATATCAGATTTAGATCACTGTCGCCGTCCATGAGGACTCGTGTAAGATGGTACCCGTTTATTATTGGGTCTAAACCAAGGCCACTAGTCCTTCATGCCGGATATTTGTCGCGTGATCCCTATGATCAAAAGTGATCGGGCAGGCCAACCAGGGGTTGATTCTAGGGGTGACAGGCTCTATGGTGCGTGTGTCTCGGAGTGCATGCTTGCTTCTCCTCTTCATCACATGGACCACGTTTACCATTTTGACCTCTGGTGGGAACTTTTTCTGTCCTTCGGTGCTTTGCTGGCGAGGTTCATCCTCGTCTTCACTTGGTGTCTCCTCCCCTTTGTGTTCGGTGTTTAGCTTACCGGCTTGCTTGAAGACCCAACATTCTCTGTGGGTATGATTTGCAGGTTTGTCGGGGGTGCCGTGAATCTGACAAAGCTTGTCAAGAATTTTGTTTAGGCCAGATTGTCTTTCTCTGCTGCCTTTGAAAGGCTTTTTCCGCTGACCTGGTCGAGAGCCCCTGAATCCGGCATTTACCGCCGTGTTATCTGGGCTACCTTCTTTATTTCAACGCTTGTTTTTGTTGCGTCGTGGTTTACCATTGCCATCCCTGACTTCGGATGTGCTTGGGTCGCTGGTGCTACTACGAGCCAACCAGCTGTCTTCTCCCGCACAAAAGCGGGTCATGAGGCTTGTCAGGGCTGCCATTGTTCTCGGTTTTTCTTGGCCGAGGTGTCTAGCGAACCATTCGTCTCGGACACTATGTTTAAAATCTGCCAAGGCTTCAGCATCCGGATAGTCGACGATTTGGTTCTTCTTAGTGAGGAACCTGTTCCAAAGCTTTCGGGTGGACTCTCCGGACTGTTGGATTATATGACTTAAATCGTCTGCATCCGGAGGTCGGACATAAGTCCCTTGAAAATTAGCCCGAAAAGCATCCTTGAGCTCCTCCCAACTTCCAATTGAGTTTTCGGGGAGGCTTTTCAGCCAGTGCCGAGCTGGCCCCTTAAGCTTGAGGGGCAAGTATTTAATGGCATGGAGATCGTCTCCGCGGGCCATATGAATATGGAGGATAAAGTCCTCGATCCAGACTCCAGGGTCTGTGGTCCCGTCGTACGCCTCTATGTTCACCGGTTTGAATCCTTCTGGGAATTCGTGATCCAGCACCTCATCGGTGAAACATAAGGGGTGTGCGGCACCCCTGTATTGGGATGTGCCATGGTGTTCGAATGGTTGTAGTATTTGATTTTGTACCGTAGCATGATTCCTAGATCCATAGATGGATCTAGTAGTGCCGGATTTTTGGCCCAAGTTCTCGCGTAAATCGAGTGTTGACTTATGCGCGACTTTGTTAGGCGCTCTATCGCGTTCACAAGGTGGTGGACCCGTCCGGTTGGCCATATCATTCTTCGGCTGTGTGGGCTCTAAGGCCTCATCGTCGAATTCTTCAGGCTCCTCGCTGTGGCAATAAGCCTTCTGCGGAGGTTTTCCTGTTCCAAGTACGTTTCCGGGATGATGTGTGCATCTTCGTCCGGACTGTTTTCCTCCCCAGACGGGGTTTGATGAGGTTTATCCTTGGCGTCGCCATGTTTGGACGCCGGATTCGTACTATGTTCACCGTTTGCATCTTGATCATGCTCTGCCACCGGGGTGGTGCAGTCATCCTTTCTTCTAGAGTCGACTGGACTGTTATTTCCTCTTGCGTTGTTATCGCTGTTTTTTCTATGGCGGGACTTAGAGCGGCGCCGCCGACGTTGGCACCTGGGTTGCTTGGAGGGGGAATCCTCCGCTGTCTCTTCGCCACTGCCCTCTGTGGGTGTATCCACCAAGTATATGTCATGTGATGAAGTGGTGGTCCGGCGCCCTGTGGGCGGTGGTTCCTGTTTGTCTCCTGCATCGTCGTCCATACCGTCGATGTCTTCAAAGTCGAAGTCGAGCATGTCGGTTAAGTCGTCGACAGTGGCTACTAAGTGGGTGGTGGGTGGGCAGTGAATTTCTTCGTCGTCTGCATCCCATTCTAGCCGGACATAGTTTGGCCAAGGTTCTCCTGACAGGGAGAGAGACCTTAATGAATTTAGCACATCACCGAAAGGTGAGTGCTAAAAGATATCCGCGAAGGTGAACTCCATGATCGGCGCCCAATCGGATTCAATGGGTGCAGATGCAGGCGGCTCGGATCCCGTGGCCGGAGAAGAATCCAGTGATTCGGTGACGCGACTCTCATAAGGGGTAAAGTCAGTATTCGGCTCGATCGCCACTGAGAGTGCAGCCTCCATGGCGGGGTCTATCCCTCCGCTCTCGGATGGCGCAATTTGCTCCGGATTGATAGCCGGAGTAGTTGCAGATGCGATCTCCCGGACATTGTCCGACGACAGAGTTACGTCATGCTCGTCGTGACTGTGCGGCGCGTCCGACATGGGCTCGAATCTGTCGAAGATCAAGTCTCCGCGGATGTCATCCGTGTAGTTCAAGTTTTTGAATCTGACCTGATGGCCAGGGGCGTAGCTCTCGATCTGCTCCAGATGGCCAAGCGAATTGGCCCGCAGTGCGAAGCCGCCGAATACAAAAATCTGCCCGGGAAGGAAAACCTCACCATGGACCACATCGCTAGCGATGATTGAAGGAGCCATCAAGCCTTACGGTGACAACACGGTGGAACTCTCAATGAAAGCACCAATGTCGGTGTCAAAACCGGCGGATCTCGGGTAGGGGGTCCCGAATTGTGCATCTAAGGCGGATGGTAACAGGAGGCAGGGGACATGATGTTTACCTAGGTTTGGACCCTCTTGATGGAGGTAATACCCTACGTCCTGCTTGATTGTTCTTGATGATATGAGTATTACAAGAGTTGATCTACCATGAGATCGTAGAGGCTAAACCCTAGAAGCTAGCCTATGGTATGACTGTATGTTGTCCTATGGACTAAACCCTCCGGTTTATATAGACACCGGAGGGGGCTAGGGTTACACAAGGTCGGTTACAAGGGAGGAGATATACATATCCGTATTGCCTAGCTTGCCTTCCACGCCAAGTAGAGTCCCACCCGAACACAAGACGAAGTCTTCAATCTTGTATCTTCATAGTCCAACAGTCCGGCCAAAGGATATAGTCCGGCTGTCCAGAGACCCCCTAATCCAGGACTCCCTCAACCCCCTAATCCAGGACTCCCTCGGTAGCCCCTGAACCAGGCTTCAATGACGACGAGTCGAGTGCGCAAATTGTCTTCGACATTGCAAGGCGGGTTCTTTTTCCGAATACTCCATAGAAGATCTTGAACACAGTGATCGTGTCCGACTCTGTAAAACAAATTCCACATACTACCGTAGAGAGTATAATATTTCCACAAATCTAATCTGCTGACGACTTTTCATAACGTGACATCACACCATGGACTGGTCATTATGCGAACCGTTTTTCTCAACCAGCTACTACGCGTATTGCGAGGCAGTTTTCTTGGCACGTCTTGTCGAAGCAGAGATCGTGTCCCCTTATCACGGGATTCTCATCAATACGGGTGTTGGTAACCCAACCGTGCCGTCAATTGCGGTGCTTGCGGAATAAGCGAGTTTATCAGTCAGGTGGGGAGGCGCATAGCTTCTTCCACCCTTATAAAAGGACAAGGACTCCTCCTTTTCACCCACGCCTTCTTCTTCCCTGCCCATCCATTCTTGTGCACTCGAGCTCTAGCGCCCAAGTTCGCATTCTCTCCGTAAAACCATTCAAAACATGTCCGGAGCAGGAGGCAAGTGGATGGTCTCCTCCATTACGGAGGAGAACATTACGAAGCTTCAGGAAGCCGGATACTTGGCCGCAGACATCGCGCACTGGCTCCCAGACGAGGGGCAGATCGTCCCTACTACAAGACCCCATGAAAGGGTTGTATTCCTCCCCCACTTCATCCGCGGTTTGGGATTTCCCCTCCACCTGTTCGTCCATGGGCTCATGTTCTACTACGGGATGGACTTCCATGATCTGGCCCCCAATTTCATCCTCAACATTTCGGCGTTTATTGTCATGTGCGAGGCCTTCCTCCGCATCAAGCCCCACTTCGGCCTGTGGCTGAAGACCTTCAACGTGAAACCAAAGGTGGTGGTCAGCCAGCAAGTGGAGTGCGGAGGCGCCATGGTGGGCAAGATGCCTAATGTCACCTGGCTCAAGGGCTCATATGTGGAGACCGTGAAGGGGTGGCAATCGGGGTGGTTCTACATCACCGAGCCACGAGACGCCAACTGGGCGGCGGAACCCAAATTTCGATCCGGCATCCCCATGCGGCTCACCTCCTAGAAAGAGAAGGGCCTATCCTAGGGTTCATCGGTGGAGCTGACCGGACTCCAAAACTGCGTAAGAAATATGATAAGCAAGAAAATCAAGCTCGTCAACATGGTCCAGGTCATGCTCTTCCATCAGATCCTTCCGTGTCAAGGACGGGCATTCAATATGTGGGAGTTTGACCCGGCCAAGCACCAGATGCTGTGAGAGCTTTTTGACACGACGCACCAAGACGTTTGGAGGGTGCTATTCAAGGCCACTGAGGTACCTCCTCCCCTTACCGAGGATCGCGGACTCAGCCAAAGCGCCCTGCCAATCCGGTAAGCTTTTTATAACTCATAAGATGTTTCTTTCCCTGGTATAATCATGTGGGGGATCTAAGCCTTCATGCCATCTGACAGGAATGGGTCGCGATAGCAAAGCAGATCGATTGTCCGGCCCCACTGCCCGAGGATCCAGCAAGCTCTCTCTTAACTGAGATGCCGGCTCCGGTGCCCTATGTGGCGCCGGAGAAGAAGGCCAATAAGAAGGCCACGGGGACCAGGAAAGGTCTTCGGTGCAAGGTCATATTGGACTCATCGTCCGATAACACCGAGGCACTCTCCTCCCACGAAAATGAGGAGGAGGAAGAGGAAAGTCCCCCCCCTAGATGGGGGGGGGGGACAAGAAAAGGAAGGTCGCCTCATCAGGGGAAGCCGAAGGGTCCAAGAAGGGAAGGACTCTCCTTCCGGACTGCTCCATGATGGCCGCTGTTAGCGACGAGGAGTAGTTACCCAGGGACAAGCCCCTGGTGAAGTCGTAAGTATCCAGATACCATAATAGTTCTTGGTATGTTTTATTTTATTGCTTCTTATCATGCCAAACATGATCATGCAGCCCATCCAAAGCCCATATCGATGTATCCTCTTCGGATGGGTCTTTGGGCCTGTCGGAGATGAATAGTGATTCACTCCCGACCGCCTCCTCCCCCCGCCCTATGGACGATGTCGAGGTGCTGTCTCAAAGGGTACCAAACCAAGGGGAGACAGTTCTAGAAGCGGCCCAAGGCGACGTTCCGGACAATGGGCGCACGAGGGGCAAGACTCCCATGGGCTCTAACGCCGGGGGCAGCAAGTCTGTGCCGATGGCCTCTGTCCATCCAGGGTCATTGGACAATTTGCTGGAAGCGCTTCGCGGCGCTTCCATTGACGAAGAGCACCGCACTATCATGAGTGCGGTGGTCAAGAAGATTCAGTCCGCCAAAAGCGGACTGACTGAAGCCTGTGCCAACCTCCTAACAGACTTTGAGGTAAGTAATCAAATTATGAGAAAATGTTATAGCATAGACAGTAGCCCCTGATGCTCTGTTTGGTGTTCAGCAGAAAAGCCGAACAGAGGATCAAATAATAACCACAGGAGTCTAATCAGAATATGTCTATGTGAATAAGCAGGCTTCACTGCTAGCCGCTGCCGCTCACACGGCGGAGGTCTCCGCACTGAAGCGGGACCTTGAGCAGTCCGAGGAAGAGCCTGGCCTTACCAAGAGGCAGCTCGAAGAGAACAAAGGTAAGTGATACCTCGTCTGTTTATTGATAAAGAAAAAGGAAACTTGTCATTGGATCACAAGATCATCATGAATTTTGCTAGGGGCCACGACCAAAGTGGCGGCCCTGAAGAAGGCATTGTCCGAGGCCGAAAGCAAAGCGGCCAAGGAGCGCAAGAAGCAAGAGGCCCGAGTTGGCGAGGTTCAGCAAGAGCTCCAGGAGTTCATCAAGAAGTACGAGTCCTTGGAGCGTGACTCTAAGACACAAGGGTCTGAGCTTGAGAAGGCCCTCGAGAGCGCGCAAAATGCCAAGGCTGAAGTCCAAAAGGCCCTCCAGGATATTGAGGCGGTTAAGAAGATAGCGGAGGGTAAGGCATTCATTATGCAAAGCAAGCATGTGAAGAAAACTTTCCTTTTACTTACCCGAATTTGGAGTTCTCCAGGAGCGTTCGCAGATCTACCCCGTAGTGTGTCGGATGCCGCGGAGTTCTACCGGGCCGAGGAAGGGAGCTCGACGGAGAAGTTGTTCTGGTCTCAGTATACTGGGACCGAACATTCGATGCCCTTGAGCGACCAGTTGAAGCAACTGGTCGAGCTTCACAAGGCGGCCGAACTGGCCATGAAAGGCCTTATAGTTCGGATGTGGCCTGGTGAGCCCCTGCCAGGCAGCTATTTCGGCTTGGTAAGGCGGCTCATGAACGCCTGCCCCCGGTTTGAAGTCATAAAGCGGTCTGTATGTATTGAGGGTGCGCGCAGGGCTTTTGGCCGGGCGAAAGTGCACTGGGCGAAGATGGACGCCGAAAAGCTGGTGAAGGAAGGGCCGCTGGAGGGCAAGGAGCATCGCCACCCCAAAAAGTATTATGACAGCGTCCTGAAGGGTGCTCGCCTTGTGGCAGAAGAATGTACTAAGGATGTAATATTTGAATGAATGTACTTTCTGATCCTGTATTGTGAACCAAGTTCTTATGCGCTATGTAGCGCTTGTTTGATTTAAAATATTACCTTCTGTGCGGCCGTTTATAAAATTTGAGAGTTGGCCAGTCGTCGGCTTCTGCCCCCATGTAACTAGTACTGAGGTGTTTGGGATAAACCTGGTCACTCTTTATCCCAGTTTTGGGTCCTTCGAAGGAGGTGTTCAGCACAACGAACCAGGCAATCAGACTATAAAGCTTTATCACTCTCACTTTGCCATAGAAGTCTACAATTTTAAATTTTGGCGAAGCCCCTGGTATTCGGAAGGCCGAACTTGGGGCGCTATGTACGCCTAAGTCAGACAAGACCGACTCCTCGCCGAAGTGGAATTTTTTTAGGGATTTGAGACCTCTCGAACAGCGACCAGCTCTCGCCACATCATGACAGTCAGTTTTCGGCTTTCTCTACTAAGGTGCTCATCCGGAAGAACCGGGACACAATCGCAGTAGTTCTCCCAGTGCTACCTTAGCCGATATAGCGAAACGTAAGGTACCAAAACGTGGGAGGCGGGCGAACCCAACTATTGACCCAAGACATGATTCGGAGCTGATGCATATAATGCTATAAGTTCGGGGTGCCGCACTGTCAAAAGTGTTCGGACTTTTCTTGCCATGTTATGGGGCACACTGAAGCCCCTGGCGCATTGGATGTACCAGAACGTACGGGTGCAATTTGTCGTAAATAGGCCGACAGGAAAAAGGATGAAGAAATGTAATAATAAGCTAACATTGTACATTGTTATTGAAATGATACGTCAAAGCGCATGTATACAAGTAGTGCAATAAGCAAAAGTAGGACTATTTAACATGTCCTATCCAAGGGCAAGCTGCGTGTGGGTATGTAAAATAGGTATAGTGATTGTTATCAAAGACCACCTGGGGATTCCCTTGTACATCAAAGCTTCTTGCTTCCTTGGTGTTTTCTTCCCGTGACGGGTCCGATAATCAGACTACCGGGGAGGGCCATTGGAGAGTAGGGGCCTAAAAGGAAGAAAATGTTAAAGGTATACGGGCCCTGAAGCAGTTGAGCCGCATTGTGGGCTGTGGCGTGGCCATGCCTCCGCCTATGCCCATGGTAGTTTGAGTGCGTAATTATGTACGCATGGTACTAATTTCGCCGCTTGGATGGCACTAGGACGGAGGTCGAACTGCTAGGCGAGCTCTAAACGTGCCCGGCGATCCTCTTGCAGGGTACTCCGGATTCGCTTGAAGATGTCCGGGGTTTTTTCGCTGAATTGGCGGTTTGCCTCATAAGGTTGCTTTGCGCTTCTGCTGCGAGGGCCGCAGTGTGTTCCTCTGTGTGGAGTGAGCGCTCTGTGTTTCCAATAACTACTATAACCCCGCGAGGTCCTGACATTTTGAGCTTGAGGTATGCATAATGCGGTACCGCATTGAATCTGGCAAATGTGGTTCGTCCGAGCAGTGCGTGATAGCCGCTGCGGAAGGGGACGATATTGAAGATTAATTCCTCGCTTCAGAAGTTATCTGGAGATCCGAAGACCACTTCCAGCGTGATTGAGCCCGTGCAACAGGCCTCTACACATGGGATGACACCTTTAAAGGTGGTTTTGGTGGGTTTGATCCTCGAGGGGTCTATACCCATTTTGTGCATTGTATCCTGATAGAGCAGGTTCAGGCTGCTGCCACCGTCCATAAGGACCCGAGTGAGGTGAAATCCGTCAATGATGGGGTCAAGGACCAATGCGGCAGAACCGCCATGATGGATGCAGGTGGGGTGGTCCCTGCGATCGAAGGTGGTCGGACAAGAAGACCATGGGTTGAACTTTGGGGCGACTGGCTCCAACGCATAGACGTCCCTTAGTGCATGCTTCCGTTCCCTCTTGGGAATATGGGTTGTGTATACCATGTTTATCGTTTTCACTTATGGAGGAAATTTCTTCTGCCCTCCTGTGTTCGGCGGCCGGGGCTCCTCCTCGTCGTCGCTATGCAGCCCCTTTTCCTTATTTTCGGCATTCAACTTGCCAGCCTGCTTGAACACCCAGCAATCTCTGTTGGTGTGGTTGGCTGGTTTATCGGGGGTGCCGTGAATTTGACATGAACGATCGAGTATACGGTCCAAGCTGGACGGTCCCGGATTGCTTCTTTTGAACGGCTTTTTCCGCTGACTTGATTTAGAGCCACTGAATCCGGCATTAACTGTCGTGTCTTTGGCCTTGTCGCCGTTGTTATGGCGCTTGTTCCTGTTACGACGTGGCCTGCCGTTGCTATCTTTGGCGTCTGAATTGCCAGGGTTTCTTGATGTGTTGTTGCTGCGAGCCAGCCAACTATCCTCACCCGCACAAAAGCGGGTCATGAGTGTCGTGAGGGCTGCCATGGATTTCGTATTTTCTTGGCCAAGGTGTCGAGCGAGCCATTTGTCACGGATATTATGCTTAAATGCCGCTAAGGCCTCGGCATTCAGATAGTCGACAATTTGGTTCTTTTTAGTTAGGAACCGAGTCTGGAATTTCCTGGCTGATTCCCCTGGCTGTTGGGTTATGTGACTCAAGTCATCGGCATCTGGTGGTCGCACATAAGTGCCCTAGAAGTTGTCAAGGAATGCATCTTCCAAATTCGCCCAACTGCCAATGGAGTTTGCCGGCAGGCTATTGAGCCAATGCCAAGCAGGCCCTTTGAGTTTTAATGGAAGGTATTGATGCCATGTAGATCGTCACCGCGGGCCATGTGGATATGGAGGAGGAAATCTTCGATCCATACCGCGGGGTCTGTTGTGCCATCATATGATTCGATACTCACGGGTTTAAAACCTTCTAGGAACTCGTGATCCATTACTTCATCAGTGAAGCATAGGGGGTGTGCGGCGCCTCTGTGCCGGACTATATCATGACGCAGTTCATATGAGTCTTGTCTGCTGTGTTCGGCCTAGCCGGATTTGCTTTTAGTGTATCCGGCATGACGGTCGTCGTCACCCGTTGGGGCTTGCCCCCATGATCCGTAGATCGATCTTGTAAGTCCTGCTTTGTTTTCCAATACGTCTCGCAGGTCCTATGTGTTGCCCCTGGCCTTTGTGTTTTTAATTGACTGGCGACGGGGTGCGAGCTGGACTTCGGCCTGATATGCCACTTTGTCTCGGCCATGAGGTGGTCGATCAACCACATCATATGTTGGGAGCATAGGTTTTAATGCTTTCTCCTCGAGTTGGGGTAGCAACCTGCGCTTTGGGTAACTTTTGGTTGGGCATTCGAGTTCGTATTCCTCGGCCGCCAGGACCTCGGTCCATCTATCCGCTAGCAGATCTTGGTCAGCTTGAAGCTGTTGTTGCTTTTTCTTCAGGCTTTTTGTTGTGGCTATAAGCCGGCGCTTGAAGCGCTCCTGTTCGGCGGGATCCTCGGGCACGATAAATTCGTCGTCGCCGAGGCTCACCTCGCCTTTGGAGAGAGGCATGTAATTGTCATCCTATGATTCTCCGTCTGCTGTCTGTTCCTTAGGGCTGGCTTGCCCATCCTCCCGCTCGAGGCCTGGCTGGAGGGGATTGTATTCGTCTTCGGCGCTATCCACCGCGTTATTGTCTCTTGTGCCAGTATCGCCGTTTTTGCTATGGCGGGGCTTAGAGCGGCGCCGTTGATGCCGGTGCTTAGATTGCTTCTCGGAGGGATTATCCTCTGTTGCCTTATTGCCATCGCTTTCTTTGGGGGTGTCCACCATGTATATATCATATGATGAGGTGGCGGTCCAGTGCCCTGTGGGGGTGGTTCCTGCTCTTCTTCATCGTCGTCCATAGCGTCGATGTCTTCGGAGTCGAAATCAAGCATGTCGGTTAAGTCATCGACAGTGGCTATTAAGTGGGTGGTGGGTGGGGAATGAGTTTCTTTATCGTCCGCTTCCCACTCAAGCCGGACATAGTTTGGCAAAGGGTCTCCTGACAAGGAGAGAGATTTCAATGAGTTTAGCAAGTCGCCCAAGGGCGAGTGCTGAAAGATATCCACGGAGGTGAACTCCATGATTGGTGCCCAATCAGATTTGATAGGCACGGACGCGGGCGGTACAGAGCCTGTGGCCGGGGATGAATCCAAGGGTCCGGCAACACAGGTCTCATAGGGAGTGAAGTCAGTATTCGGCTCTATTGCCGCTGAGTGTGTGGCCTCCATGGCGGGGTCTATCCACACGTCCTCGGACGACACGATCTGTTCCGGATCGAAGGCCGGAATAGCCACAGGTGTGATCTCCCGAACACCGTCCGACGGCAGAGCTAAGTCATGCTTGTCGAGACTGTGCGGCGCACCTGACATGGGCTCGAATCCGTCGAAGATCAAGTCTCCGCGGATGTCGACAGTGTAGTTTAAGCTTCCAAAGCTGACCTGATGGCCAGGGGCGTAGCTCTCGATCTGCTCCAGATGGCCAAGCAAGTTGGCTCGCAATACATAGCCGCCGAATACAAAAATCTGTCCGAGGAAAAAACCTCACCTGGATCGCATTGTTACCGATGATCGGAGGAGCCATCAAGCCTTATGGCGATGACACAGTGGAACTCTCAATGAAAGCACCAATGTCGGTGTCAAAACCGGCGGATCTCGGGTAGGGGGTCCCGAACTGTGCGTCTAAGGCGGATGGTAACAGGAGGAAGGGGACATAATGTTTACCTAGGTTTTGGCCCTCTCGATGGAGGTAATACCCTACGTCCGACTTGATTGATCTTGATGATATGAGTATTACAAGAGTTGATCTACCATGAGATCGTAGAGGCTAAACCCTAGAAGCTAGCCTATGATTATGATTGTTCTTGTCCTACGGACTAAACCATCCGGTTTATATAGACACCGGAGGGGGCTAGGGTTACACAGAGTTGGTTACAAGGGAGGAGATCTACATATCCGAATTGCCAAGCTTGCCTTCCACGCAAAGGAGAGTCCCACCCGAACATGGTACAAAGTCTTCAATCTTGTATCTTCATAATCCAACAGTCCGGCCAAAGTATATAGTCCGGCTGTCCAAGGACCCCCTAATCCAGGACTCCCTCACTCATGATGATCTTCTAGTATCCCATAATGTGCTAAAGTTAGCTCATTAGGCCATGCTTGCTAAGGTAACATCTAGTGAGCCTCATGTGGATACTAGCACTACTTTTATGCAAAATGCTATATTGCCTTGTGCTAGTCCTCGCGATTCATCCATGCATAACATTGGTACATCTTGTGATGAATTGCTTTCCTTGCCTTGTTTCTCTAAAGATGAAGCTTATACTTCCTCTAGTGCTTGTGTTGAGACTAACCATGTAGAGGAAATCAAAGAGCTCAAGGCCCAAGTCACCTCTTTGAAGAAAGACTTGGAAAAGAGTCATGAAGGGAAATTCACACTCAACAATATCTTGAGTGTGCAAAAATCCCCCAATGACAAAGGTGGACTTGGATTCAACTCCAACAAGAAGAATAAGTCCAAGGTGAACAAAAAGAAGGGCCAAGAACAAGTCAAGAATTCAGCCAAGATTGTTTGCTTCAAGTGCAAAGTAGAAGGGCATCATGTTAGATCTTGCCCATTGAAGAAGAAGCCCATGAGTGACAAGCAACAAGGCAAGAGGACACAAGTTCACTCTCATTCTCAACCTCAAGTTGAAGAAAGGCCTCTTCCCAAGAAAACTCAAGCAAATGCTTCTCAAGTTGAGAAATCAAGTGAGAAGAAAGTAAAGAGTAGACGTTGCTACCTATGTCGTGAAAAAGGTCATGTCGCTTCTTCATGCACAAATGTTACCTTATCCAACCCTATTCTAATTGATGGTATCTATTCTCTTGGGAAGGATAAGGTCGGCAATGTGTTTTCCAAATTTGTTGGTGCTCAAAGTGGTGTCAAGAAAAGAACCATTTGGGTAGCCAAGCCTATTGTAACTAACCTCTTAGGACCCAACTTGGTTGGGGACCAACTAGCTCATACTTGATCAATAGGTGTTGTTGGAGGTCATTGGAGACTTGGCTACATTATGAAGAATTAAGGGGACTTCGTCATTCTTATTGTCTCAAGCCAAGTAAATTGAATCATCAAGTTTATATCTTATATCCAATGTGCCTCCTTGCGGTAACTTGTACTTAAATTGCTTACATTGAAAGTTACTTGCCCCTTGCATGTTTTGGTTTCGTTCCTTGCATGTGTTTGTATATGTTGTGCTTCTAACTTGATTATCTTGAGCAATCAAGTATGTGTGTGTTGGTTTGCACATCATGTACGTGTGTGTCATGCGTTGAGCCTTTTGCATATTGTTTATATCTTAATTGGCTCTTGTGAGAGATTAATGGAACATCCCATTTTGGGGGTGTGATGTGCTTTGTGCACCTCACGGTCCCACAAATGTGTGTACATGAGCAATAACACCTAGTATTGATATTGCAAGCTTATCTAGTCACTATGTGGCATGTCTTCTCATGAAAAATTCAAATTCTAAATAGTCCATTAATTATCTCTTGTTGGATCCTCTTATTGCCTCTTGTTAAGTTTTTATTGGTATCACATTATGGGGGAGTAATATGCTATGTGCATATTACAAGCGTAGAAAATATGTACATTTGAGATATTGTCACCTAGAATTGATATTGTAAATTATCTTGTTCCTAGGTGGCATGTTAGCTCTACAAGTTGCAATTTGCTTGTGTTTGATGTGAAGATGACGTTGGATATCCTTGCTTTCTACCACCAGAAATTATTTCCATTTACTTCTTGTCTTTTGACAATTGTTACTCACTTATGTGTGTAGAAATTATTGATCATCTTCACGTTGGCATTTGCTTCTTATTTCTTTTTCTCTTGCCAAGGAATGTATCAACTCCCTTTGTCTTCCATACCACTTGTGGGTCTTGTTAATCTCTTGATCTTGTCTAGTGTTTTCTAGATATAGTGAAAGTGGTGATCCCACCTTGTGCCTTTTGTATTCAAATGCAAATTATCTATAATGCACAATTCTTGGGGGAGCTATCCTATTTCTCTTAGAACGCTCATCTTGTGATCCTTAGCTAGTGTGTTTCTTTTTGGTACTTTGTGCCATCATGAAACTTTGTAGAGAGCTTGGTTTGTTTGGAACCAACCTCTCTTTTGGGGGTTTGACATCTTTTTATTGCGTGTTTAATGGATATCTCATTCCTTGATGTATCTTTTAATGATATCTTCCAAGTGATGGTTTCTCCATTTGGTATTCTATTTTCACTTGGTATTTTTTCTTTTGGTTTCGGTCCTTGAAAGTCTTGAGCATGCATATTAACTTCATGTAGTCTCTTTGGCATGCTTTCTTTCTTTCCTTGACCAAATATATAGGGGAAACTCCACCAAGTCTCAAATGGGATGAGATGTGCATGAAATTCTATTTCATTTTCAATATGCACATATTTATGTGGAGTTTGTCCTATGTATTGTTGGTTCTCTAACTCTTTGGTCCCAATGAGGTTGGGTACCATTTTGTTTGTGTTGTTGTTCTAGGAACAATTGGAGATACATTGGATGCTCGGCTCGCTCACAAGGAAGGTGGTGTCACCATGAGCTTATTGGAGTCAAGCTAGGATGCTCAATGAACTACTATCTACTACCTTCAATTGGTTTCTTCTACATCCTTCCAATGATATCTCGGTAACAAGTATCTATTCATGCATTCTTTTCTTGCATTCAACCTTGTGTAGGTTGCATCTTGGCATGATATTCATTCCATCTTGTGATACTTGTTTCCTTTCTCAAAGCATCTCAATGAAAATCTCATGTTGCTAGTTGTGATGTCTTTGATGGTTGTGTGGTAGGAGTTCATTTATATACAATAAGACCATATCTAGCCATGTGCTATGCTTCCAAGCAAATATCTTATTGGTATATTTATGACTTCCTTGTGGATATCTTGTTATTTCCTTTTTGTAACTATTTCGTGTGTACATCCTTCTTTGTGGATTGATATCATCATGATTTTGATCTACCTAGAATCTTATACACTTAAGTAAAGTTACATCTCTAGTTGATATCCTTATTCTTTCGCATCCACCTTTCTTTCCTTTGTATTTCCTAGGTGGCTCCGTGAAAGGATTTGTCTTGAGTGAGGATCTTATATCTTTGCATCTTGTCGCACTCTTATGTGGTGAAGATTATTTTCCTCATGCTTGTCTTTACGAGGCTTTTGCCATCTTAATTGGTATCCCTCGTCTTGATGAGGCTTTCATCTTCTATCTTCACCATGGGTTGTCACAAGCCTTTTTGCTAATTCACTTTTTAGTGAGCTTGTGAACCCATTTGCTTGTTGGGTGTGTGTGGGGAGGACATGTCATGCATCGTGTATCTTATTTATCCAAGACTATGTTGATGCTTTATGCTCATCCTTATATTAGTATCCTCAAGTGCTTTGTCATGACTCACACACATCATTTTGGTTGAGCCTATTATTAATTGCCTCTTTTACATGTTTCTCAACCATTTGTTTTTTGCAAGTGCTAGGCTTTGTTTCCTATATGCTCACTTGCACTTGTTGTGAGTTTCTATTGATTTTAGGGGAGCTACGATCCTATTTTGTGTACTGTGTATCCAAATACAAAAATTCTTATGTGTGCACAAATCATGGGGAGCTTCTCTAGTTTCTTTAGAACGCCCCTTTGCTCATATCGTAATATCCTTTTTTCTTGTGGCTCATAGGATCTTTGGTCTAGTTGGTTCAATTGATATCCTTTGATTGCTTTCTTCAATTGGTATCTTTTGATTGCATGATTGCTTGTTTCTCTCTTTGCTATGTCTTTTGGGCATATCTTACTTTTGCAATCGTTGGGCCTCAATATAGTCTTCCTCCAAATATTTACCGTTGGATATGTGTATTGCATTCGAGTCTCTTGTTGAGAAATACACAATTTGAGGAACACTTTTTATATTGGCCTTCTAAGCTTTTGGCCCATTTTGGCAATCAATGCCAATGGGGGAGAAGTTTCAGAGAGTTTTGTGGATAAGTGTAGAGAGTTATTTCTTCTTGCTTTGGTTTTGTTACCAAGCATTTGCATCTCATACACATGCATTGTTGGTTGTTGCATTGCATGGTGATGCATAATTCCTTATATAAACTCTCTTGAAAGTGATTGTCATCAATTACCAAAATGGGGGAGATTGAAAGGACATGCGGTGCTCCCATGTGTGGTTTTGGTAATTGATGTCAATCTCTATGGACTAACGGTTGCCTTGAGTTATATTTGAAGGATTTGTCCATAGGATTTCCTTGAAGTCCATGTGTTGGTTTCAAGGAGTTTATGAGATGGCCAAAGTGCTATTCAAGGAATTATCCAAAGATTGGTCATGTGTGAGTTGAGCTTATTGCAAGCATGTCTTGAAGAAGAAGATTGTGTGATCATTCATGTTTACCTTCAAGACATCATCCAAATGAAGAGAGTTGGAAAGATTCAAGGTCGATCAAGACTAAGTCAAGAGTGAATCAAGTTGATCAACTCACAAAGCGTAGAAGAAGTACCGAGAGGGATCAAGTGATCCCATGGTATGGTAAGCATTGTCCATTACGCTTTCTGTACTAACCCATGGTCTACGTGAGAGTTCTTTGTGGGGTTAGGTAGGTTTCCATGGTCTTGCGTCAAGTGGAAGATCTCATACAACCCATGGAGGATGACATCAAGTGGTGATCGTCATCAAGTTTGCAGTGTGGAAGTTCAAGTGGAGAACACGAAGAGTGGCTCATCCATAATGGAGTATGGGGGAGCAATCAAGCTTGAAGCTTGCCGTCCATTGTGGTGTCAATGGAATTGTGAATATGTGCCGAAGAGTGGCTCACCCATAGTGGAGTATGGGGGAGCAATCAAGTAGTCTTCATCAAGCCAACACAATCAAGAAAGGTGGTCCAACTTGAGGAAGTCAAGATCGTCATCATCTAGCTCAAGTGGACTATGTGCAAGACAAAGGTTTTCCCTTGATAGTTTTTCTATTTTACCGGTCTCATAGTGGTAGTTGGGAGACCGGGTTGTAGGATCGATTGCCGTACTATCAAGGGGGGCTCTCTAGTGATTAGCTTGATCGTATCATTCGTCGAGAGCTCAAACCATTGCATCCTTGCATCATCTCTCTTGGTTCTTGTTTGGTTCTTTTCCTTGTGAGATTTGGATCTCATGGTCATCTTCTTAACAAGCTCGAGTTCATCGAAAACCGATTTCTTATGCTTTCTCTATTGCGTTTTCGGTGTTGGTGGTTTTATCGGTCTTATTCGAGGAAGGGTTCTCTCCATTTTCTCATGGGCCTTTTATAATTTCCTTCTTATTGCTTTTTCTATCAATATTGTGTTAGCCCTTGTCGCTAGCTTTCCAACAAACTTGATTTCGTCGAATTCGGAGCTCGTATGCGAAAGTTGTGGTTGTTTTGATATTGCCTGTTTTACACACAGAGATTGTACCGCCCCATAGAGAGGTTGTACCAGTTGACCGGTACAACCGGTGTTTGGAGCGGTTGTACTGCTCCAGAATTGGTCCGAAGGTTGTACCGGCCATGTACCGCTCTACCACCGGACTCGTCTCTGTTGTGGTGCGATTGTTGGGCGGTTGTGGGCCGGTTGTACCGCTTATTGCCTGTTACCGGTTGTACCGGTGCTCATAGCGGTTGTACCGCTCCTATGTTTTTCTGCACATAACGGGCAGATTCGTGGGGACCTATTTAAGGAGGTCTTCTTCCCCAATGGTTTCCCATCTCTTGAGCTCGTTTTTCCCCCATTGTTGACCTTCTTTGAGCTTGCTAACTCTCAATCCCTCCATGGATTCTTGCTAGTTTTTGAGGGAAAAGAAAGAGGAGATCTAGATCCACATTTCCACCAATCACTTTCTCCTCTTTGTGAGGGGAACCCCTTGGATCTAGATCTTGGAGTTCTTGGTGTTCTCCTTCTTGTTCTTCCTCTCATTTTCCTTCCTAGCATTAGTTGGTTCGGTGGGATTTGAGAGAGAAGGACTTGGGCACTCCGTGTGCCCTTGCCATTGCATTTGGTGCATCGGTTTGAGTTCTCCACGTGATATGTGGAAGTTACAAGTTGAGAAGTTTATTACTCTTGGGTGCTTGGTACCCTTGAGCTTGTTCCTCTTGGGTGCTTGGGCGCCCTAGACGGTTGGTGGTGTTCGGAGCTCAATCATTGTGGTGTAAAGCTTCGGGCAAGCGTCGGGGTCTTCAATTAGGTTGTGGAGATCACCCCGAGCAATTTGACGGGTACCGGTGACCACCCCCAAGGGTTGCCAAAGTGTACGGGTTCGGTGACCGCCCCCAAGGGTTCCCATTTGTACGGGTTCGGTGACCGCCCTCAAGGGTCCCTTAGTGGAATCACGACATCTTGCATTTGTGCGAGGGCGTGAGGAGATTACGGTGGCCCTAGTGTCTTCTTGGGGAGCATTGTGCCTCCACACTACTCCAAACGGAGATTAGCATCCGCAAGGGTGTGAACTTCAGAATACATCATCGTCTCCGCGTGCCTCGGTTATCTCTTACCCGAGCCCTTTACTTATGCACTTTACTTTGTGATAGCCATATTGTTCTTGGTCATATATCTTGCTATCTCATAGTTGCTTATCTTGCTTAGCATAAGTTATTGGTGCACATAGGTGAGCCTAGTTGTTTTAGGTTTTGTGCTTGACAAATTAACCGCTAGGTTTATTCCGCATTTGTTCAAGCCTAAACCGTAATTATTTTAAAACGCCTATTCACCCCCCCCCCTCTAGGCGACATCCACGATCTTTCAGCCGTGAAATCCAATTATAGTCTATCCCGCCAGAAAGACGGTTAAGAAGACTTACTGAGAAATCACGTCTCCCCGTTTCAGATAAGGCCAAAAAGTCTAAATTATACTCCCTATTACATTTCGCAGTGAATATATGTTTAGCCAAGTCACCAAGACCTCTGCTATTAAAGAACATGCCATTCATGAGGAAACAATAGGAGATTTAGAAACTTTCACCCTCTTAGAGGGTTTATGACCTCTTTTCGAACGGTCAGACTTGGATTTATGACCGGAAGTTGTAAGCTCAATCAATGAACTAAGCCCGGGCTCCTCCAAGCCCACGTGTGAAACCTCCCCTACTACATGAGCGAGTAGCTGACCATCTGATGTGGCATGCAGCTCTTCGTCATCTAGATGTGAGAAGAAGGATTGCTCGAAACTCGTGGTTTAACCTTTAATCGGTCGTATTCCAAATGTCTCAAAGCATTTGCAGAAACAGAAATATCATTCTCATTATTTCCTAGACTAACACCCACTTTATTCAACTTAGAAACTATGGATCTAGTAGAAAAGAATAAAAATGATTTAGGTGATGACGAAGTACCTTGGTTGTCGAGGTTCTGCGTTGCTTTTCACCGCATAGCCTTGGTCAAAGAGTCCTCGTGAGTAGCCATCCTACCATCATCGGCCACCAAATGGCGGCCACTCCGGCGTGTGGGTGTCACCTCTGATGAAGAACGTTGTGCAAGCACCGCTGCTGGAGGAGGGGATGAGGGTGGAGTAGCAACCCCCTCCCCGGCAGTCTCGATCGCCGGTTCACACGACGCCGCCAGTAAAGATGGCGTGTCAGTACACGGGACCATGGGAGGAGCTTGGAAAGGAGAGGTGGACACGTCCGGCTCGTTTGATGCTGAGGAGCAGCTGCGGGAGCGTCCTGCTCCACAGGAGTCCGAATAGTCGCCGAGCTTGTAGCGCTGCATGGATGCACGCCCGTCGATGCACTGCATGGCTTAATACCCGAGGCAACACTGCATGGCTGTACATACGTGAGTAGTCCTTCATGTTCCAACCCTCCTGTAGTATGCATGCGCTGCTCCAACTGCGCTGCTTACTGGACGGCCTCATCTCCAGCCTCTGGATGCCAGCTCTTCAAACGCGCACCGGGGCGCCCCGCAGTACCTCCGGCTTCCTGCACCTGATTGGGTACAGCCATCTTCGACGACGTCGTCCGTGTCATCGACGGCGGCTGCGACGCCACCTCAGAAGCTCTTTGCACATTATCAGAAGGAGAGACCGAGTGCCCTGCCGAGCCGCCGGTGGCCTGCATCGCCTGGAGGGCAGCGAACGGCGACGTAGCTGCCCGAGAAGGCGACGACGGCCGTGATAAATATATTGCCCGTGGTGTATGAGGCAATGGTGACTCCTACCGGTGCATTCGTGAGGATTTATGAAGACCCGCGGCATGCTCCATGCCTCTCGACGTCTGCGACGAGGAGTTAAATGGAGTGACAGCCAAGAGCACAGAACCACCTCCCGTCGCACCACCAGAGCCCCCACTCGACAGACCATGAGACACATTAATGTTATTCGCCGGAGCAGCACTAGACGACGGATGGTTGGATGGGTGTTCTGAGGTGTCCATCTCATCGCCCTTCTCCTTGGTGATGGAATTAATCTTGACATGTAGCTTGTGATGGTGCGTGAGCCTGGGTTAGGCTGTTGGTGATGGCTGTGGGAGGCCGTTGGCGTTGTGTTGAGGGAGGCCCGAGGCGTCCGTGTGTGTGCATGCTAGTTAGTTGGCCAGTGGGCTGTTAGTGCGTGCATGCATCTGGATATGAACGTGCATGTAGTGGTTGGTTAGTGGGTGCTACGTGCGTGCGTGGCCGAGTGTGGTGGCCGGCGCTGTGTGTGCGCTGGGCTATATAAGCCGATGTATTGCAGCTTGTTCATTGAGCCGAGAGGGCTGGAAAAACAATGTAGCCACCGTATGACCACCAAGGAAGTCTCTTGGCAAAGCTTGTTTGTTCTTCCTTGGTGCATGTGTGCGTGTGTGTGTGGAGTTTCTCCTTGAGTGAGGCAAGAGGAAGAAGAAGGGCGCTGCGGCGAGGAGGCGGTGCCAACAATTGGTATCATGAGCCGGTTTCATCTTGGGTGTCACCTCTTGCCGGAGGCGTGCCGGCGGTGGCGGCGCTCGCCGGCGGCTGCGCGATGGAGCTCCGGGCCGTGTGTCGGCCCATGGAGGTGGGCGGCGCTGTGGCTCTCATGGCGCGTGGCGGATGCGGCGGGCGGTGGCGTCGTGCGTGCGGCGACCACGGAGGCCGCCGAGGCGCTGTGTGGTGGCGCGGCGGCGCAGCACGGCATGGCGGCATGGAGGCCGCGGCGGTGCAGGGCAATAAGACGCGGCGGCGAGCCGGGCGCGACCGGTGTGTGTTATGGGTGCGCACTGGACGTGTCGGGCGCGTCGGGACCGCGGGAGTGGACCGCGTCGAGGCGCTGGACCTGGTTGCGCAGATCGCGTACGTGCGCGGTGGGAGCGCGGGCCGGGAGCGCGGGGACGTGGGAGTGCGCGCGAAGGGCACGGCGGTCGCGGAGACGAGGAGGACGCGATGGACCTGCGTGGTGGCGGCAGAGGTCGCGACGGCTCGGGGCGACAACCGTGGAAGGTGCGTGACACGTAGGCGCGGCGTGGCGGCTGCCATGGCGGACGCGGAGGCGGCACGCGGTGAGCGTCTGGTGCTGTCGGGCTCGTCGGGCGCGTCGGATGCGCGCGGGACGTGCGGGACGCACTGGTGCGGCCGGGCTCGTCGGGCGCGTCGGGTGCGCGCGGGACGTGCGGGGCGCGGATGGACGCCAAGCGTGTGTCGCGGCGGAGATGGAGCTCGGCGTATGTCGCCGGGGTCGTGACGGAGCACGGTGCGACCGGCATCGATGCGCCGGGTCGGGTCCGCGGGCTGGGTCACGGCCATGACGATGACAATGACAGAAGCGGCAGCAACTCCGGCGATAGCAAGTCAAGATTAGGAGGGAAAATGATGGAATTAATCTTGACATGTAGCTTGTGATGGTGCGTGAGCCTGGGTTAGGCTGTTGGTGATGGCTGTGGGAGGCCGTTGGCGTTGTGTTGAGGGAGGCCCGAGGCGTCCGTGTGTGTGCATGCTAGTTAGTTGGCCAGTGGGCTGTTAGTGCGTGCATGCATCTGGATATGAACGTGCATGTAGTGGTTGGTTAGTGGGTGCTACGTGCGTGCGTGGCCGAGTGTGGTGGCCGGCGCGGTGTGTGCGCTGGGCTATATAAGCCGATGTATTGCAGCTTGTTCATTGAGCCGAGAGGGCTGGAAAAACAATGTAGCCACCGTATGACCACCAAGGAAGTCTCTTGGCAAAGCTTGTTTGTTCTTCCTTGGTGCATGTGTGCGTGTGTGTGTGGAGTTTCTCCTTGAGTGAGGCAAGAGGAAGAAGAAGGGCGCTGCGGCGAGGAGGCGGTGCCAACACTTGGCGCCGCTCTCATCGTCAGCATCACCACCCTTGCGTTTCCAGATATACGGGACAAAGTCAGGATCCGGAATGTATCCTGCTGGCTCCCTCCTGAACGTGAAGGCGTAGCCCTTGAGCTTAACCAGCACATCGGTTGCAACAAAAGGCCACGCAGTATCTTTGTCTTTAGACAAAATCTGAGAGTTGGTCATAGCCAAGAGAATCCGGACAACACCACGGCGTCGAAGGCTAATGAGATCCACATCTAAGGTCTTTCCCATCAAAGTACCAATGGCCCATAGCCCCCAAAAATGGTGCACTGTATGAGGAACACCCTCAACATTGAGCCAAATCTGCTGAAGCTCCAGCTTATGTGGGACCTCCTGTGATCTCCATGTTGTGACAGTCATCTGGGCATTAACCGACGGCACGTTCATCTGAATTCCATCGACCCTGTCCAAATCCTCGAAGGATGGAAAGCTAACAAGGTAAGCATCGAACCCATGTTGAATAGCCTCCCACTTCCATTGATCATGTACCGGGCATCTCCTTGCGACCTGGCTCTCGACAACGCTAGCCGGTACCATCAACCCACTAACCTGAACACGAGCGATCGGTGTCTGTGTCGGCGCCAAATGATCCTACACCACATAGTCAGGCAGTTGGGCAAAATAAGTCTCCTCGGCGCCAACTCCTGAGACAAAACTTGGCAACCGACCATGACAGGTATGGCGGGCTATAATGGAGGGAAGAGATGTCCTTAAGCAGGGGATCATTAGGAGAATTGGAGATGTCTCAACAACAAGAATTTGGGCGGATAACTGGATACCAAGGATCGCTACTATGAGGCCGTTAGCTCGTCTCTCTGCCAACCCCCCATCTTTAGTAAGTGAGCTAATTGATGCACACAATGCAGCATGGAATAGAGAAGCCCTTGATGCAAACTTTATAGCGACGGACACTTTGGCAATCTTGGCCATCCCGATCTGTACGAGGCAGATGGACGATCACTGGGCTTGGAACTTTGAGAGGAACGGAGTATTCTCGGTAAGATCTGCTTACAAAATGTTGGCTGACACAAAACGTAGAAGGGAGGAGTGGTTAGAAGGCAGGTCTGGCTCCTCCGGTTTTGAAGCGGAAGCCAGATCTTGGGGGTCACTATGGTCAGTTCAAGTTCCTGGAAAAATATGTCATTTCATGTGGAGGTTGTCCAAGCTTTCGATCCCGACAGAAGATATAAGACATGCTAGAAAAATGGCGGATGATGATAAATGCCAGCTTTGCGAAATGAGAGATTCATGGCGACATCCACTATTTGAATGCTCAGTTGCCAGGTGTGTTTGGGCCCTAGTAGATGAAAACATACTTGACTTTATACAAGCGTCGACGGAGCCGAATGCCAAAGTGTGGTTGTTTTCAGCTATTGATCATCTTCCACGAGATAGTCTGGTGACGATGCCGGTGACTATGTGGGCAATATGGTGGGCTCGGCGGAAGGCTATCCATGAGGGAGACTTGCAAAGCCCACACGCTACTCATTCATTTGTAAGAAGCTTCATTGCAGAACTCACAACTATCCAGACTAAACCGGGGGCAACACATGGTGAGACACACACAGCTGCGAGATCTGTAGCCAGGCAAGGGTGGAGGGCGCCCGAAGTTGGAGTTGCTAAAATTCAGGTCGACGGGGGAGTTTCCAGAAATGGGAGAAGAGGGGCAGCCACTACCATATGCAGGAAGGGAAAACTTTGTTTTTGCCACTCTACCTTTTGCCTACTTTGCTTATGCCACTATATAATTTGACATATCACTTTTGTCACTCTTAGTTTTGACAATACATCACAAATGTCATTCCATGGCAAAAGCAATAACTTTTCATTTCACTTTTGCCACTCTTAGGTCTTGATAATGTATCACAATTGCCACTTTAAAATTATTGCTTTTGCCACGGAATGGCAATTGTGATGTATTGTCCAAAACTAAGAGTGGCAAAAGTGAAATGTCAAATTCTAGAGTGGCATAAGTAAATTTGTCAAAAGCTAGAGTTTGGAAAAAACAAAGTTTTCCCATGCAGGAATCATGATGGTCTTTTCCTGGGATCCTCAGCAATGGTTTTTGATGGGATAAGTGATCCACCGATGTTGGAAGCGCTGGCTTGCCGCGAGGCTCTTGCCCTAGCTCAGGATCTATATCTACACCATATTGTTGTTGCTTGTGACTGCTAGACAATTGTGGAGGAAATTAAGAAAGGGTCAGAAGGGAGATATAGTACTATTATAAAGGAGATCCAGGCCCAGGCAGTTTGTTCGATGTGACTTCATCTTTGAAGGTCGACAAGGGAATGTTGATGCTCACAACTTAGCTAAATTTTGTACTTTTTTAGTTCAAGGGCGCCATATGTGGCTGAGAGTACCCCATGATCCCTTTGTTATTCATGTAAACCGAATTATTGATCAATAAAGTCTGGTTTACCACTCAAAAAAAAAACTAGCTTGAAACAGAAGGACTTTTCACCGGATTCTGTGCCAATATTTATGTCGTTTTGGCTATTGTATTGGTCGTGCCATCTTTGCTGATGTATTATATTTTTTCTTAATAAATATACATGCAACTCTTCTGCATGGTTTGGAAAAAAACTATTGGGTCGGTCGTCAATTGATATGTATATTTATGTCATTTTTGGCTTTGTATTGATCGTGGCTTCTTTGGCGGTGTATTATCTTCTTTCTTTATGAATGTACATGCAACTCTTCTGCATGATTGGAAGAAACTACCGGGTCGGTCGCCAGTCAACTGACGCCTCTCTAACAAGCTCCCGTACTTCCCTTATTTGTGGTGATTCACGCGGTGCATGCCAATCCACCTAGTATTTGCAACAGTTTTGCTAAAGCACATTTAGATGTGCTTTAAGTATTGTACATCTAAGCTCTATATCATTGATTTTACATGAAGATTTGTGCAAACATTTTTTATTGTCTTTTTCTCTCTCTTTTTAGTTCAATTGAGGCACTTAGATCTGCGATAACTAGTGCAGATCTAGATGTGCCCTGCTTGCAGTGTTCAGCTAATTTGGTGTTCATGTAGGACCTTCAAATATTCTATGAACCTTGTGGGTGGAGGAAACGAAAGTTCAGTATAAATAGTGTAAGTAGTTCGGCTAAATGAGCAGTAATACAGCATCATCACACACTGCAGAGAACAAAGGCTTCATAGAACAGCAGCTATCTTACTGCTTCTAATCTCATGATCCGTAGTTGTACAGAGATAAACAGCCAGTTGTAGCATCTCATCGCTCAAGCCGCGCACTGCAACACCGCACAGTGTCATCACCTCACTAATTAATTATAACAAACTCAAAAGGTCCTTGGTAGAACAACAGGTTAAGCTGCAACACATTTTAGGTGTCATCCTCAGCTCTCATTCCTCCGACGTCAGGAGCACACTGCCCCTGCAGTAGGGGCAGTCGCCGTGGGATCGAAGCCACCGCTCCAGGCACGCCGAGTGGAAGACATGCTTGCACCGCAGCTGCATGAGCCCGTCTGCCTCGCCGCACCTCTCCAGGCATATCGAGCACTCGCAGGCTGTTTCTTGTAGCACATGGACTGGTTCGGTGCACGGGGTGACAGGCATGCACTTATCTACGGTGCTGAAAGGCTCTGGGAATGTTTCTTGGACTTTGTTGTAGGTGGTGATGGATACACTGGATTGGAAGTAACTGGTTAGGCTACCAAGTTCGCTATCGGCCAAGTTGGAAATACCAATGTCAGCAGGATGAGTTACTACTCCAGCCCAAATGGTTTCGGAGCACGAAGTGTTTTCCCTGAAACAATGGACGATCATGAGTAAACATAGAACGAATATAGATCATCAAATTCTGCACTGGAAGAACAACGTGATAAGTTTTGTTTTGGACCTTCTTCCTGACAAGTCCACACTATTAAGCCTCTGAAGAAGCCTTTCTCTAGCCTGTTGAACAGCATCAGGAAGCCGTCCATGATCCGATACACTGCGGCTTAGCCTTGACCTGGAGCACGTGAACCCTATATGTTCTATTTTGTTTCCAGCACATCCCACAAGCTTAGCCCCATCTCTTTGGTTTGCCGGAACAAGTTCCTGGCCCTGTTTTTTTTTTTAAATAACACATGTTAGAACCTATTCGTAGTGACTGAAGAACGTTTCACAACTATCATCATCACAACAGAAAACTTGGGAAAATAAGACTGTGTTATTCTCCGCCGAGAGTGGTTTGTTGCATGCCTGGAAATAGCTCAACGATGTGTAGGAAATAGCAGCCAACTCATGACATCAATAGGAGATTCTACACATATTTAACTAATTTTCCATAGGCTACAAGCCTGTGATAAGGGTCAAGAGTTCATCTGCTCATAACTGAGATATGTCTCAAAACTGTGTTTGCTCCATTATCAGAGTTCTAGCAAGTAATTTGGTAGAAATTGATCAAACATGAGGAATATTTGACATAATAACACTCACTAGACAAATGGTTGCTCTTTCTGAAAATAAACATTCAGACAGTGAGCAATCACAGAGATTAGCACTTTGTAGTCCCCACAATGATTTCGGCCACTTAAAGCTTTGGCGTAATCATTCTACCAAAGCCTGCAAGGCTGCAACTCATTACTCATCCATGTCACTGAATAGCTGTTCAAAAGAACTATCATTGTCATGCACACACTGAACTTTCCACAATAGATTAGTAGAGCCTCATTTTTCTAGGAAAGAATATTCCAGTATATACTGGCTCTACGACAACACTTACTGTAAAAGTATGATTATCAGTTCAATACACGAACCCCCTAAATTCTAAAACCAGTTACTTATATATATAGTTTGGAAAAAGACTGCACAAAATTTCTGGTACAAGCTCAGATTTGCCAAAAACATCTGCAGCCTCTTTGTCAAAGATGTTTATGAGGAAATACGAGATTGTCCCTTCGTTGCAAAATTAAATAAAACAACACTCATGAACAAACTAACAAGAGCTATATGCAACACAATCATTCCTATGCAGTGAACAATTTGTGCGTGGGCGAAACATGTACGCGGTCAGGTATTGAACAAAGGGTACACACATAAACAGAAGTGCAGCTGGTTCATGGTTCCACACCCTGGTTCATCTCAATTCCCAACCAATCCCGGCAAACGTACACCAAGAACACATAATACATATTCTACTTGGTCTTCATGTTAGTCCCACAAAAATAACAGTATTTCTCCCTTGATCTAATAAAAAAAATCTAGTATAGTAACAGTAGCTTTTCTGAATTAAGTGTTACTACCAAATTGTGCACAGGGCCATGCTCCTCAGTCCATGTATAAAATATGAATTTTACCAACCTTGTTCTTGAATCTTGACTAGCTGTAACTGCTCTGACCCCATGGCGTCCCCACACCCTACTGCACTATCTAGTTTTGTGAAACAAATGTTTCGATATTTTTCCGCGGACGCGCATCAAAACGCACCCCTGAATTGCTGCCTCAACCCTTAACATCCGGACTCGCAAAAACAAGCCCCCGCAAATCGCGGCAACTGAAGCTCCAGACAGGAAGCAAAACCATGCAGAGAAAAAGTAACAGATCGCAGGCCACTTGGGCCAGGGTAGGGAGGGGATCGAGGAAGATGAGATGAGACGGCGCGAGCTCACCAGCTTGTGATGATGGTGGTGGTGGTGGTTTGAGACGGCCGAGCTGCGCTGGCGGCGGGGGGCGGAGGCGCTCGCCCCGCGGCAGGGCCGGCGGCGCGGGTCGGGGGGCTCCGGCGGCGCCGGCGAGGGGCGGCGCTGGAAGTAGAGGAGCTTGGAGGCGATCGGCATGCAAGGGAGGGAAGGGAGATGTGGCAAACTGTTGCAGCTCCACCTGCTTCTCACACCGCTCTGTCTCTCCCTCCTTCCTCTTTGCACTAGCACTAGTGGCTTTATATCTCGAGATGTCGAGAGAGAGAAAAAGCGGTAGTGGCTTTATTTATTGCAGCGTTTCAGTTCTCTTTTCGTGTTGCGCCTCTCCCTTTCTTTCTCGGGTCTGATTTTTTCAAGAATCTTTGGGGATTTTTGTTGCTGTCGTTGTACCGTCCGATCAGGGAAATGGACGGTGGGATGGACAGCTGATGAAAGGGACGTGACCCGCGAGAACAGTGAAGTGTGACATCCTAGTACTAGTAACTCACTTGGAACAGTCGTCTTCTTTGCTCCAACTATGGCTACTAAGGGTTGTCCTTCAATTAATGATAGATACATTCATTTGAGGAACAAGTTTGAGACAAGTTTTTTCAAGTTTTTTGAATGAAAGAAGTAAAAATCTTCTAGGTAAGGGCCTCTATATTCACATGATTCTAAAAACATACTAGTAACAGAAATAGAAAAATCATAGAATTGCAATGTCATACCCATTTGAATCTTATGTAGAATTTTCATATGTTTGATTGTACGTATCGCTGAAAAACGGTATGGCTTTTCAGTGTTTTTGAGTCGATGCTAAAGTTTTAATATCAAGGAATATTTTGAAAAATATATATCGGAAATTTCTATGGATCGCATCAAACGACCAACGATGCTGCGCTATCTGCTATCTGAAGAACAACTGAAGGGAGCACGATGCCAAGTGCCACCAATGTTCGGAAAACACCACTCAATCAAGCACGATGAATGATTACTTTGGAGTAAGATTTGATTCTAATGAAGTTTTGTGATTGCTTGGCAGCAATAATATAGTGTCAAAAATACTCTTTTATTATGAAACAGAAGAAGTAGCTAATTAAGTCTCGCTGCTAATGCGTCTCTCGACGACCTTCCTTGAGGGCCATTTCAAAAGTTGGTGGCCGTCATAATCCGAAACCGAGACTCGACCAGCAAGGTTAAATGTCGTCAAATGTCCTCGCTATAATTAATTAACTATAACTTCCGTTCTGGTTTATTGGTCCCCTTTATAATTTATGTCAAATTTTGTCCAAAGATTTAATTTACAAAATGTTAATACATGTCAACGAAAATTGTATAGTTGGATTCCTATTTAAATATAGTTTTCAATAATATAATTTTTATGACATGTATAAATATATTATTAATTAAATTTATGATCAAAATTTTGCATAAAATACAATGAGGACCGATAAACCACGATGAAGATAATACTACTCCGGCGATAAGTACACTTATCAACGTTACGAGTGCGATGGTTACCTTTTTTTGCCAGCGCAACCAGGTTGCTCCCGTTATAAAACTTCACCACGAGAGACTCGTGAAAGGGCCAGCGCTAATAACTCTCCGGCTTTTGAGTTTTTGACCATCCCAAACGCCACGAGCGTGCTGGCCGCGCTAATCGAGGAGGCGAGGGCAGGTGGCAGTGCCGTGTTGGCCGATAGCTCACACGTGGCACTGCAAGTCACAAGTCAAACATTCCTGACTCGACCAGACAAATCTCGCTCTCTTCGTGACTCCGTCTAAGGCCAACTCTACCGCGCGAGCTTAAACGGACGTTTGGTTTGGTCGGATTTTGTCCCTTTGAGACGTCGATGGGTTCGCCCGTGTCCGTCTTGTCCGTTGGATCGTGTGTGCGCCCATCTTGCGGCCGCACCTTAAATCACGTCCGCGTTGGATATGATTTAAAAAAAATAGAAAACGTAAATAAAATGATTTAAAAAAGCAAATAAACGTAGTTTAATAAACATAAAACTTAGTTAGGGTCGTCACGGTCACAAAACGGCCCAGTTTCACGTCCAACTTGACATAATTAAACATAAAAAAGAAAATAAAAAACGGTCGCCGCCAGCGCGCTCCTGCCCGTGCCCGTCGATGCCGTCGCCATCGCCGTCTTCAGTGGCCGTCGGTGTCGTCGGCGTCGCTGACGAGGTCCACGTAGGCCGGCGGCGTCCAGAGGTGGGCCGCCGGTGCGCGGTAGAAGGGGCCGGCTGGACGGCGGGAGGTGCCTGCACGACCTCCTCCCGTGGCGACGCCTCCTGTTCCGGTGACCGCGGCGGAGTGGCGCACCAGTTCACGCCCCACGGCGGCTGGCCATCTCCGGTGCAGTGCAGGACCAGCCCCACCCCTGGCCCAGCAGACCCGGCTGGAACGCGGCCACCGGCTCCTCCTCCATCGCCTCCTCCACGGCCACCATCTCCAGCTCGGGGATGGCTACCTCGCCGACGGCGGAGTGGGCCATCATCTCCTTCAGGCCCTCCCATTGCCACTCATCATGCGTGTACATGAAGTCCTCCATGACACGCGCCATGAGACGAGCCTCCTCCTCCGCTGTCATGCGAGGAGGTGGTGGTGGAGATGGCGAAGGCGACGGCGACGGCGTGGGCGTGAGGCCGCGCACCAGCCTATGCCCGCGTCCTGGAGAGCAGGCGCTGCGTGCTCCCGACGTGGCCGACGTGGCCGCCGTGGCCCAGACGTCGTGCCGGCGAAGAAGGAGGCACGCCGCACGTCGTGCTCGTCCCTGAGCCAGGTATCCCAGAGGAAGGAGTCCGGGGCGTACCTGTCGTCGTAGTACACGTCATCAGGGAGGAGGCGGCGGCGGCGCTCGATCTCTTCACGGCGCGCACGACCGCTTGCCGGGACCAGCGAGATCGGCACACGATCGGTGGACAGGTGCCAGTTGTTGGGGAGGTAGACGTCGCTCCAGGGGAGTGACGACCTGGAGCGACATCCTCGTCTCCTAATAACAGCGGCACACCGACGTGCGGATGTAGTGCCGGTCGCGCTCGCCGGCGGACGTGGGGGCCGATGAAGAAAGCAGGCGGCGTGGGGGCCCGACGTGGTGGTGATGCGGCCTCCTTCTTCACGGAGCCGGCGCGGCGCCCCGACGAGGAGCCGGCCTCGCGGTCGTGCTTCCCCTTGCGGTTCCAGAAGCCCATGGCTTCGAGGTGGCCGGCCGGCGAGCTCGACAAGGGAGGGCTAGGGTTTAGCGCGGTCGGGTTTCGAGGAGGCCGCGGGATGGAGTGAGGCAGTGTGGACGACGACCGATTCACGGGTTCCTCATTTAAGAAGGACGACGACCTTCCATTGGGCCGATGACAGGTGGGGTCGGCCATCCGTGCGCATTGATGTTGGCGAGTGGAAGGTAGGTGGCCGCCACGCCACGCGGTCAGACGCGGATGAGCGGCGCGTCCGTTCGGTGTCCGCGGCGACCCAAACCCGACGCAAAGATGCACTTGAAATGGGTCGGTCCAGACACAAAACGGACTAGATGGGTCCGGACCGTCGCGCGCTGGGCCACCTTATTTGTCCGTTTTATCCCAAAAAGACGGGGCCGGACAGAATGGGGGCGCGTAGTGGAGTTGGCCTAAGAGCATCTCCAACAGGCGCCGAACGCGCCGCGCGCAAAAAACTGATTTGCTGCGCGCCCATCGCCTGGTTTGGCGCGGCGCGCGGCGCTGGCTCCAGCAGCCGTGCTAAAATGCAGCGCGCAAAAATGCAGCTGATACGTCTCCAACGTATCTATAATTTTTGATTGCTCCATGCTATATTATCTACTGTTTTGGACTATATTGGGCTTTATTTTCCATTTTTATATTATTTTTGGGACTAACCTATTAACCGGAGGCCCAACCCAGAATTGCTGTTTTTTGCCTATTTCAGTGTTTCGAAGAAACAGAATATCAAACGGAGTCCAAACAGAAAAAATCCTTTTTGGAATATGATTTTCTTCTCGGGTAAGACCCAGGAGACTTGGACCCTACTCCAAGAAGTACCGAAGGCGGTCACGAGGGTAGGGGGCGCGCCCCCCTGCCTCGTGGGTCCCTCGGTGCTCTACCGACGTACTCCTTCCTCCTATATATACCCACGTACCCCCAAACGATCAGAACAGAAGCCAAAAATCTAATTCCACCGCCGCAACTTTCTGTATCCACGAGATCCCATCTTGGGGCCAGTTCCGGAGCTCCGCCGGAGAAGGACCGTCATCACGGAGGGCTTTTACATCATCATAGCCTCTCCGATGAAGTGTGAGTAGTTTACCTCAGACCTTCGGGTCCATAGTTAGTAACTAGATGGCTTCTTCTCTCTTTTTGGATCTCAATACAATGTTCTCGCCCTCTCTTGTGGAGATCTATTTGATTTAATCTTCTTCTTTTGCGGTGTGTTTGTTGAGACCGATGAATTGTGGGTTTATGATCAAGTCTATCTATGAACAATATTTGAATCTTCTCTGAATTCTTTTATGTATGATTGGTTATCTTTGCAAGTCTCTTCGAATTATCCGTTTGGTTTGGCCAACTAGATTGATAGTTCTTGCCATGGGAGAAGTGCTTAGCTTTGGGTTCGATCTTGCGGTGTTCTTTCCCAGTGAAAGAAGGGGCAGCAAGACACGTATTGTATCGTTGCCATCGAGGATAACAAGATGGGGTTTATTTCATATTGCATTAATTTATATCTCTACATCATGTCATCTTGCTTAAAGCATTACTCTGTTTTTAACTTAATACTCTAGATGCATGCTGGATAGCGGTCGATGAGTGGAGTAATAGTAGTAGATGCAGAATCGTTTCGATCTACTTGTCACGGACGTGATGCCTATATACATGATCATGCCTAGATATTCTCATAACTATGCTCAATTCTGTCAATTGCTCAACAGTAATTTGTTCACCCACCGTAGAAAACTTATGCTCTCGAGAGAAACCACTAGTGAAACCTATGTGAAAGTGCAACTATCCCTAGGTGGTTTTGGTAATTCATAACAACATATAGCTCATTGAGCTAATGCTATTCCAAGATGACTATTTCAGGAAAGCTCAATGATTGGCATGGCATGGATGTGAAAGTGGAACCCTCAAAATGCTAAGGACAAAGGATTGGCTCAAGCTCAAAAGCTCAAGACTCTTCATTTTATATTTTAGTGATCCAAGATCACATTGAGTCTTTAGGAAAAGCCAATACTATTAAGGAGGGATGAGGTGTTGCTTAATGAGCCTCTTGATTCATGTGCTTAGTGATATGCTCCAAAACCCTCAACTACTTTCCCATATCCACATATGACCTAAACCCTAAGCCAAACTCGGTCCTACCGATTCTTTCTATCCGGCGCCACCGAGTTTCACTTGTCATAAGCCACTGCCAAACCCTAGCAATTCGGTTCTACCGATAGGGATCTCGGTCTCACCGAGATGGGATTGCAAACTCTCTGTTTCCCTTTTGTAACTTTTCGGTCTCACCGAAAGAGCGAATCGGTCCCACCGAGATTGCAGTGTAAACTCTTTGTTTCCTTTTTGTAACTTTTCGGTCTCACCGAAAGAGCAAATCGGTCCCACCGAGTTTACCTGACCAACTCTCTGGTTAGCTTATTACCAAACTCGGTCTCACCGAGTTTGTGAAATCGGTCTCAGCGAGATTACGTTATGCCCAAACCCTAACCATATCGGTCCTACCGAGTTGCATGTCAGTCCCACCGAAAATCTCTAACGGTCACTAGGTTTACCTTTTCGGTCCGACCGAGTTTGTTGATTCGGTCCCACCGAGATTGGAAAACTGTGTGTAATGGTTGGATTTTGTGTGGAGGCTATATATACCCCTCCACCTCCTCTTCATTCGTGGAGAGAGCCATCAGAACACATACACAATTCCAACTCATATGTTCTGAGAGAGAACCACCTACTCATGTGTTGAGACCAAGATATTCCATTCCTACCATATGAATCTTGATCTCTAGTCTTCCCCAAGTTGCTTTCCACTCAAATCTTCTTTCCACAAAATCCAAATCCTATGAGAGAGAGTTGAGTGTTGGGGAGACTATCGTTTGAAGCACAAGAGCAAGGAGTTCATTACCTACACACCATTTGTTACTTCTTGGAGAGTGGTGTCTCCTAGATTGGCTAGGTGTTACTTGGGAGCCTCCGACAAGATTGTGGAGTTGAACCAAGGAGTTTGTAAGGGCAAGGAGATCGCCTACTTCGTGAAGATCTACCGCTAGTGAGGCAAGTCCTTCGTGGGCGATGGCCATGGTGGGATAGACAATGTTGCTTCTTCATGGACCCTTCATGGGTGGTTGCTTCTTTGTGGACCCTTCGTGGGTGGAGCCCTCCGTGGAATCGTGCAACCATTACCCTTCGTGGGTGGAGCCCTCCGTGGACTCGCGCAACCGTTACCCTTCGTGGGTTGAAGTCTCCATCAACGTGGATGTAGGATAGCACCACCTACCCGAACCACGGGGAAAACATCCGTGTCTCCAATTGCGTTTGAATTCTCCAAACCCTTCCCTTTACATTCTTGCAAGTTGCATGCTTTACTTTCCGCTGCCAATATACTCTTTACATGCTTGCTTGAATTGTGTGATGATTGCTTGACTTGTCCTACAATAGCTAAAATCTGCCAAGAACTAAAATTGGGAAAAGGTTAAGTTTTTATTTGGTCAAGTAGTCTAATCACCCCCCCTCTAGACATACTTTCGATCCTACAAGTGGTATCAGAGCTTTGGTCTCCATTTGCTTTGATCTCCATAGCTTTTGGTGGTCATAGCCTTGGTTTCACAACCTAGGAGAGTATGGCGTCTAGCGAGGGAAATTATCACCGTAGAGGTCCTTACTTTGATGGTACTAATTTTGCTAGTTGGAAGCATAAAATGAAAATGCATATTCTTGGACATAACCCCGCCGTTTGGGCTATTGTGTGTGTTGGTTTGCAAGGTGACTTCTTTGATGGGAAAGAACCAAACCGTGAAGCTACCGCGGATGAGTTGAAGATGTTGCAATACAATGCTCAGGCTTGTGATATTCTCTTCAACGGATTGTGCCCCGAAGAATTCAACAAAATCAACCGTCTTGAGAATGCAAAGGAAATTTAGGACACTTTGATTGATATGCACGAAGGTACCGACTCCGTCAAGGAATCCAAGTTGGATGTGCTTCAAAGTCAACTTGACAAGTTCAAAATGAAGGATGGTGAAGGTGTCACTGAAATGTACTCTAGGCTTGCTCTCATCACAAATGAGATTGCCGGCTTAGGAAGTGAAGAGATTACCGATAGATTCATCATCAAGAAGATTCTAAGAGCCTTGGATGGAAAATATGATACCGTGTGCACATTGATCCAAATGATGCCCAATTACAAAGATCTCAAGCCAACGGAGGTGATTGGAAGAATAGTTGCTCATGAGATGTCACTTAAGGATAAAGAGGAACTTCACAACAAATCAAGTGGTGCCTACAAAGCCTCATGTGAAGCCCCTACATCATCAAGTGAGAAACAAAACTTCAATGAAGAATTGAGCTTAATGGTGAAGAACTTCAACAAGTTCTACAAGAGTAGAAGCAAAAATAGAAGCTTCAAGTCAAGGTCCTACAATGACAAAAGATCTTCTAGTCGAGAGCGAAACTGCTACAGTTGTGGAAGACTCGGACACTATTCCAATGAGTGTACGGCTCCATACAAGAGAAGAGAAGATTCTCCAAAAAGAAGAAGCAAAGAATCACCACCAAGAGAGAGAAGGAGTAGAGATGATCGTTATGAACGAAGATACTCACGGAGAAGCAAGGATTCGAAAAGGAAGGAAAAATCATCAAGGAGCTACACAAAACGAAGACATCAAGCTCATGTTGGTGAATGGGTATCCGGCTCCGACTCCGACAGCCACTCCGAGAGAAGTTATCACTCCGACTCCGAAGATACTCAAGATGAAGGTGTTGCCGGTCTAGCACTTGTGCCAACCAACTCCTACGACATATTTGACTCACCAAATAAAGGAATTGGAAGATGCTTCATGGCCAAAGGTACTAAGGTAACACACCCCGAGTATGTTGATTTCAATAGTGATGAAGATGACTTGTTAGGTGATGATTTGCTTGTTGACAACTCTAGTGATGAATACTATGATGAAACGTCAATTAATCATGCTAAGCAAGATAAAACGAATGACAATGATAAGGAGAAGATTGAGGCTCTAACTAAAGAACTAAACACTCTTAAGTTAGCTCATGAAACTATCTTCGAAGATCATCGAGAACTTTTAAGAGCTCATGAGAAATTACGCTTTGAAAAGCTCAATCTTGAGCAAGAGCATGAGTTCTTAAAAGCAATCAATGATGATCTCCGCAAGAAAAGTTCTTCTTACATTGCCAAGCGTTTACTCTTATCCACTTACATGCCTCAAGTCAAGTCTAGTAACAAGAACAAGAAAGATTCTTCCTCTAGCAGTAACAATGATCATGCTAAATCCAATATTGTTGCTTCTAGTAGTTCTCTTGATTCCACTAATGATTCTCTTAGCCAAGTTACACTTGAGCAAGAAAATAGCTTATTGAAGGGAATTATAGAGAAAGGAGTGTACAAAAGCCTTGCCAGGAGTAAGCAATTCGAGGAAATTGTGCGCAAGCAAGGAACGCACCGGAAGAATCAAGGTGTTGGTTTTGAACAAAAATTCAATGCCAATGGAGTTGAGTGGGAAGAAGATCAATACCCCAAGACAAAGTTTGTTCCTCAACAAGAGAAGTATGATACTTCTTTCAAGGGGACACAAGCTCAAGATGATCTTCCACCACAAGACTACAAGCAAAAAGGCAAGGACAAGCTTCAAGAGGAAATTGATGCATTTGAAGAAGCTCCTAAGACCTTAGTCAAGTGGATTCCCAAGACTACTTCAAGTTCCACTTCATCAAGTACGACTACAACTCCAAGGATTCCCATCAAGATGGTGTGGATCCAAAAGAAGAAGAACTAGAGAGTTCTTGAGGGTGACTCCGCCAACATACTTCACTCTTATCATTTTGGCAAGAACAAGTGCAATCAACTTCCACATCTTGCACTAGTTCAAGGAGTCACAAACCCTCTTGTTGGTAAGACAAGGGACAAGGTAACCTAATAGTTTTCATGGACATCATCTTGTGTGTGCATCACTCTATGTCTATGGATATTCTTGTTTGTTCCTTGTGGGACTAACCCATGTAGGTATTGAAAGTGCAATTCACTCAAATGGATAGCTCCAAGTGATCTACATCAACATTGAGCATCCACATCTTCAACATCTACATGAAGTCATCATCGACAAAACCCGAGGTTAGTTCATCCCTCTAAGGGGGGATATCACATCTAGGGGGAGCTTTACTCTAAGACTTGAGCTAAAGCAACTCTAAAGATGTGAACACAACAATGCTTTATGTAAAAGTGGTAACCCCACTTGAGCTTAAACGATGAGTATGACCTATGATCAAGTGTTCTCACTTGACTCCTAAGTCAATATACTCATATATAGATGACCTTGTCATCGCAAATTGCTTGATAGATGCTAGAATTGGTTGTGCATGCCTTGTCACATATTTCATTTGCCATCTTATTGTGTGAGCAGGCTGGTTGCATATTTTACTCATTCGAGGACATCCACTTGTTGTTTTGATTGTTTGGTTTCATTTCCTTTTGCCAAGTGGATGGACAAGAATGCCTAAGAACCTCCTCTAGCTATCTATGCTTTTCTTCTCTCAAACTTTATTCATGCTACATCACAAAATTTGATCAAGTCAGATTCGAACCACTCTGTGTGAGGAGCGCTCGGAGTCCCCGATTCGTCATAGACTTAAACTTCCAAAACCTCTTTATGATTCTCGGTCTGACCGATACCCCACTTTTGGTCCTACCGAGATCATTAAGTTGATCTAGGTTTTCGATCTCGGTGCAACCGATTTGAACCATTCGGTCACATCGAGTTGCAACAACTGTATACAGTTTTGCATCTTGATGCCACCGAGTTGTTCCACTCGGTCACACCGACAGGGTCGGGCTATATATAGTCGCGGGAAAAAATTTGGAAATTTCTCTGAACCCCTTCGCCTGCGCGATAGCCTGCTCTGCCAACTTGGTCTCCGGATCGTCTCCTCGCCGCCAGCTGCCTCCAGTCGCTGGTCTCTGTCGCCGTCAACGGAAATTCAACCCCGCCGTTGCCGCCGTAGCGAGTCTCCGCCGAACTAGGGTATGGACTCGATCTTTGTGCTATTCCCCAATCCGATTCTTAGCACATTGTGATCATCATGATTCTTGCCATGTTTGTTAAACTTCTATCCAGTCAATGAACTCGTAGATTAGGTTTAATTCGAAAATTTTAGGGTTAGGTTTTCGCCGAAACCATCTCGGACCCACCGAGTTGAAAAACTCGGTCCCACCGATTTGGCTTATGCCATTGCACAAGTGAGACTCGGTCTGACCGAGAATTACTTATCGGTGTGACCGATTTTGGAACTCTGTGAAACCCTAGCAGTCTTGGTGCCACCGAACTGTGAATCGGTCTGACCGAGTTCACTAGTTTAGGTGCCAAAACTGCTTCGGTATCACCGAGTTTAGAAATCGGTAGATCCAAGATGCTTTCAGTGGGAAACTAAAACTAAGTTTTTGAATTATTCTTTTGCAAAAATCTCTGCATTTTGTGATGCTTATCCACTCTATCTCATCTATAACCTATTCACAGGGTCAGCAGTCAGAGTTTGCATCATGCCAGACCAAAGTGATAGCCAGAACTTGTCAGAGCAGCAAGTGCAGATGAGTGAGGGCACTAGTCCCTCAAGTTCCTCAGATGATGGCAGCAGGAGCACCCCTAGCAATCTGCCTAAAGCTGCCACAAGACAGAGAAAGAAGAGAACCTCAGACTCAGAAGATGAGGATTATGTGGCAGAAGAGGAAGCAACTTCCATGAGAGTTGAGCCAGCACAGGGCATAAAACCAGGGATGAAGATCAAAAGGCCAGCAGGCAGGCAGCCTATGTCAAAGGCCAGAGCTTCAACTGAGAAGCCCACTCCCATTGAGCCAGTTGCTGCTGAAGGCAAGAAGAGGAAAGAAAGGGTGAAGAAAACTGTAGCCAGAGTGCTTGGCAAGGCTTCCATCATGGAAGATGAGGAGGAAGAAGAAGAGGTAGCTGCACCAGCACCTAAGGCACCCAAGCTGATGGGTGATGCCATAAGAACAGGGGCAGCTACTTCCAAGGCCAAGCCAGCTCCAAAGCCAAAGCCAAAGAGGAACACAAGAAGCATCCCAGCTACTGAGAAGAACAAGGCCCCAGTGCCTGAAGCTGCAGAAGAAGAAGAAGAGAATGTTCTTAGAAAGCTCAAGCCCAAGATCCCAGACCACAACGATGCTCATCCTGTGGCTGAGGATATGAAACTCAGGAGAGATTCAGGGCTCCGGAAGTGGAGAGAAGCAGACCCATATGCTTCAAGGAGAAGGACTGCAGTTGACTACAGGTTTCACACCAAGGAGCAGCAAGACTTTTATGAGACAGTGCTGCTAGACAAGAAGCCAATTGTCTGTGATATGAGATGGGTTGATTGGCAATACATCAAGGACAACGAAGAGTACTACCCTGGAGTGCAGGACAGCTTCAAGGCATGTGGAGTAGAGGACTTTGTTGGGCAGAAGCTCACAAAGTGGAATGAGGAACTCATCATGCAGTTCTACTCCACATCCCATTTCTATCCAGATGGCAGGATTGTATGGATGTCAGAGGGTACGAGGTACCAGTCTACAGTTGCTGAATGGGCTCAGCTGATTAATGCCCCAGAAGAGCATGACGATGACTTGGACATTTATGCCAAGAAGAAGATGGACCACAACTCAATTTCAAACATGTACAAGGAGATTCCAAATGAAGCACTTGATACGTTCAAGTTTGGCTCAGTACACTATCTTCTGTCAGGGCTGCCAACCATCAACTGGATTCTTAGGCACACCCTATTGCCCAAGTCTAGAGATCACAAGATGATCAGGGGCCACGCGATCAACTTGCTTCATATCTTTGACGTGCCACAGAAATTCAAAGTCATGAGCCTTATGATTGAAACAATCAAGAGGACAGCAGCAGACCAGAAGAGGAGCTGTGGATATGCCCCACAGATTTAGGAGCTCATCAACTCTAAGATGGGCACGGGGATATACTTATTGGACAAGGAACACCTGCCCATCCGTCCAGATTTTGAAGATAATCAAGTGGTCATGACTGAGAATGAGCCATCATCTGCCCAAGCACAAGCCAAGAAGGAGAAGGCGAGGAAGGAGAAAGCTGCCAAGATGCCTACTCAAGAGGAGGCATCTGAATATTTCCTGAAAACCAAACAAGAGCAGCTTGGTTACTTGATTGCATCCACCCTGCAGATTGAGCAAGGACTAGCTACCCTAACTCAGAACCAGGAAAGCTTAGAGAGGATCATGGAACAAAAGTTCTATGACTTGGATGTCAAAGTGACAGAGATTCAAACTGCAGTGGAGCAGCTCCAGGATGACATGCAGGAGAGGAGAGGCAAGACTACAACTGATGCCTTTGCCAGAGTGCCACGAGGTCTGAGGTCGTTTGCAGTGCCAGTTGCTGACCCCAGAGCCACCACGTCTGCACCAGCTACAGCCTCAGTTCCACCAGCTCCAGCGTCCACTTCAACCTCGACTCCGACCACGTCTACAGAAGGCTTCGTCCTTGGAGTGCTCCGGACTCCACCACCACCTGAAGATCAAGCCTGAGTGTCGACTTAGCACTATGCATTTTCTAGGAACTTTTTGGTAACTTGTTGCCAAAGGGGGAGAAAAAGTATAGATCATAGGCTTCGAGAGAGAGTGTTGCTTTTATTCTCTCTTGTTTTATTTGGTGGGTTTTTTTCGAACTTTGTTTGCTTTTGTGTGAGATACTATGTCTTTGCTCGTGAGACATTGATGATCATGTGTTTGATCATAAGCTACACTTAATGTTTGCTTAATATTATCATCTTATCTATCTTATGTGATCATTCACTATTCTTGGTGATGAGTGCATGTATTTCATTCTTATCATTTTAAGCGCTCCACCAAGATGTATGTGACATGGAAGAGTAACACATGACTCTAACTCTTTGTGCATTTGCAGTCCAAAGCAAATTTTAAATATGCACAAATTTAGGGGGAGCTCTTACTTGTCACATACTTCTCAAAGCGATGATATATTTCATGCTTATTATCATTTGTCGAAGCTTTGATCTATATGTTGTCATCAATTAACAAAAAGGGGGAGATTGAAAGTGCAACTATCCCTAGGTGGTTTTGGTAATTCATAACAACATATAGCTCATTGAGCTAATGCTATTCCAAGATGACTATTTCAGGAAAGCTCAATGATTGGCATGGCATGGATGTGAAAGTGGAACCCTCAAAATGCTAAGGACAAAGGATTGGCTCAAGCTCAAAAGCTCAAGAGTCTTCATTTTATATTTTAGTGATCCAAGATCACATTGAGTCTTTAGGAAAAGCCAATACTATTAAGGAGGGATGAGGTGTTGCTTAATGAGCCTCTTGCTTCATGTGCTTAGTGATATGCTCCAAAACCCTCAACTACTTTCCCATATCCACATATGACCTAAACCCTAAGCCAAACTCGGTCCTACCGATTCTTTCTATCCGGCGCCACCGAGTTTCACTTGTCATAAGCCACTGCCAAACCCTAGCAATTCGGTTCTACCGATAGGCATCTCGGTCTCACCGAGATGGGATTGCAAACTCTCTGTTTCCCTTTCATAACTTTTCGGTCTCACCGAAAGAGCGAATCGGTCCCACCGAGATTGCAGTGTAAACTCTTTGTTTCCTTTTTGTAACTTTTCGGTCTCACCGAAAGAGCAAATCGGTCCCACCGAGTTTACCTGACCAACTCTCTGGTTAGCTTATTACCAAACTCGGTCTCACCGAGTTTGTGTAATCGGTCTCACCGAGATTACGTTATGCCCAAACCCTAACCATATCGGTCCTACCGAGTTGCATGTCAGTCCCACCGAAAATCTCTAACGGTCACTAGGTTTACCTTTTCGGTCCGACCGAGTTTGTTGATTCGGTCCCACCGAGATTGGAAAACTGTGTGTAACGGTTGGATTTTGTGTGGAGGCTATATATACCCCTCCACCTCCTCTTCATTCGTGGAGAGAGCCATCAGAACACATACACAATTCCAACTCATATGTTCTGAGAGAGAACCACCTACTCATGTGTTGAGACCAAGATATTCCATTCCTACCATATGAATCTTGATCTCTAGCCTTCCCCAAGTTGCTTTCCACTCAAATCTTCTTTCCACAAAATCCAAATCCTATGAGAGAGAGTTGAGTGTTGGGGAGACTATCGTTTGAAGCACAAGAGCAAGGAGTTCATTACCTACACACCATTTGTTACTTCTTGGAGAGTGGTGTCTCCTAGATTGGCTAGGTGGTACTTGGGAGCCTCCGACAAGATTGTGGAGTTGAACCAAGGAGTTTGTAAGGGCAAGGAGATCGCCTACTTCGTGAAGATCTACCGCTAGTGAGGCAAGTCCTTCGTGGGCGATGGCCATGGTGGGATAGACAAGGTTGCTTCTTCGTGGACCCTTCGTGGGTGGTTGCTTCTTCGTGGACCCTTCGTGGGTGGAGCCCTCCGTGGACTCGCGCAAGCATTACCCTTCGTGGGTGGAGCCCTTCGTGGACTCGCGCAACCATTACCCTTCGTGGGTTGAAGTCTCCATCAACGTGGATGTAGGATAGCACCACCTATCCGAACCACGGGAAAAACATCCGTGTCTCCAATTGCGTTTGAATTCTCCAAACCCTTCCCTTTACATTCTTGCAAGTTGCATGCTTTACTTTCCGTTGCCAATATACTCTTTGCATGCGTGCTTGAATTGTGTGATGATTGCTTGACTTATCCTACAATAGCTAAAATCTGCCAAGAACTAAAATTGGGAAAAGGTTAAGTTTTTATTTGGTCAAGTAGTCTAATCACCCCCCCTCTAGACATACTTTCGATCCTACACTATGGCCCCCGGGTCTATTCTCATCATATCAATCTCCATCACTTTTATATTGTTTTGCTATTTACTTTGCTTTTACTTTTTACTTTGCATCTTTATATCAAAAATACCAAAAATATTCTATCTATCAGATCTCACTCTCGTAAGTGACTGTGAAGGGCTTGACAACCCCTAATCGCGTTGGTTGCGGGTAGCTATCGTTTTGTGCAGGTACGAGGGACTTGAGCGTGGGCTCCTACTGGATTGATGTAACACCCTCGATGCGGCTATAGCTCCCACGTGTCGAGGCACGACTTAGAGGCATAACCGCATTGAAAGCAATGTCGCAAGTTAGGCAATCTTCACAACATCTCATGTAATATAGATAATAAAAGGGGAGATACATAGTTGGCTTACACTCGCCACGTCAATTCAAGTACATAATTAACATTACATCATCCAAACACTCATGGCCCAACTACGGCGCCAAAATAAAAGAACAACCCAATATGCGACACGGTCCCGATCACCCCAACTGGGCACCACTACTGATCATCAGGAAAAGAAACAAAGTATCATTGAGAGTCCTCGTCAAACTCCCACTTGAGCTCAAGCGTGCCATCTGGAGCGGAATCATCAGGCCCTGCATCTGGTTTGGAAGTAATCTGTGAGCCATAGGGACTCAACAATCTCTTACCCTCGCGATCAAGACTATTTAAGCTTAATAGGTAAGGCAAGGTAATATAAGTGGAGTTGCGGCAAGCGACTAGCATATATGGTGGCTATCCTGTTCGCAAAAGAGAGCGAGAAGAGGAGGCAAAGCGCGAGCGAGAAACTAGAGAGCAACCTACGCAAACATTACTCCAACACCGTGTTCACTTTCCGGACTCCGTCGAGAAGAGACCATCAAGGTAACTCACACTGTTGATTCATTTTAATTAAGTTAAGATTCAAGTTATCTACAACCGGACATTAACAAATTCCCATCTGCCCATAACCGCGAGCACGGCTTTCAAAAGTTCAAATCCCTACAGGGGAGTCCCAACTTAGCCCATGACAAGCTCTCACGGTCAACGAAGGAATAGACCTCCTCCCGAGACGTTCCGATCAGACTCGGTATCTCGGTTCTTCAAGACACTTCAATAGGTTAAAACAAATCCAGCAACACCGCCCGAATGTGCCGACAAATCCCGATAGGAGCTGCACATATCTCGTTCTCAGGGCACACTCAAATAGGTCAATCTACGAGTAAAACCAACCCTCGAGTTTCCCCGAGGTGGCCCGAGGTGGCCCCGCAGGCTGCCTGGTTCGGACCAACACTCAGAGGAGCACTGGTCCGGGGGGGGGGTTTAAATAAGATGACCATCGGGCTCCGGAAACCCAAGGGAAAAGAGGCTAGGTGGCAAATGGTAAAACCAAGGTTGGGAATTGCTGGAAAAGCTTTAATCAAGATGAACTATCAAGGGGTTCCCATTATAACCCAACCGCGTAAGGAACGCAAAATCCGGGAACATAACACCGATATGACGGAAACTAGGGCGGCAAGAGTGGAACAAAACACTAGGCGAGAGGCCAGCCTTCCACCCTTTACCAAGTATATAGATGCATTAAGATAACATGGCAATATAATGATATCCCAACAAGTAAATAATGTTCCAACAAGGAACGGTCTCCAATCTTCACCTGCAACTAGCAACGCTATAAGAGGGGCTGAGCAAAGCGGTAACATAAGAAATCAACGATTTGCTAGGACATGGTGGGTTAGAGGTTTGACATGGCAGTTTGGGAGGCATGATAAGCAAGTGGTAGGCATCGTAGCATAGGCAAAGCAAAAGAGCGAGCATCTAGCAAAGCAAAGATAGTAGTGATTTCAAGGGTATGATCATCTTGCCTGCAAAGTTGTTAGAGTTGACTGGATCCTCGAAAGCAAACTCAACGGGCTCCTCATTAGCGAACTCGTCTCCCGGCTCTACCGAAACAAGCAACAAGGACACAATCAACCACGTGCAAAGCTCAAACAATATGATGCAAGGATGGTATGCTATGCGGGATGCAAAATGTGATGCATATGCAAGATTTGACAAGGAATGCATGAACCTGGCCTCAACTTGGAAATCCAAGTGTGCCACTAGAAAAAAGAGATGAAATCTCTTGAAAACGATATAAAGAACGCCGGAATCGGAGTTACGGTTTGGAAATGGCAAGCAATTCAAATATGACCATGATCTGCGATTTGCAGCAAGTAGCCATCTAAATGCAACAAGATGAACATGCTACAGCACCCAAACATGGCAACAAAATACATGGCAGGGATCCACTCAAGATGCTTAACAAAAGTCTAGCACTGAGCTACGGCCAATTCATCCATTAACAGGTTCAAACAAGCATGGCAAAAATGCATCTGGCAAACAGATCTCACACTTAGTGAAATTAACACTTGTCTGGAATTTCAGATCAGATAGCACTCTTTGGAGCAACAAAACTACATGCTACAGGACCTGAACATGTAAAAGTAAAGCATGGCATGGAGCTACTCAAAGAGCTTAACAAAAGTCCCTTAGTGACCTTGAGCCAAAAGGGATCAGAAAATACATTTGCAAGCATGTGAACATGGCAAAAACATAATCAGTTCTCAGACTTAGTGAAAACTGGAGCATGCTGAAACAGATATCAAGTAGGCATGTTTACGAGCTCGATGCACTCACTACAGAGCATGTCATGAAAATCTAAGCATACACACATCAAGAATACACAAAATAAAAGCTAGACATGGCAAGAACAATAATATAGCATGCACGGATCAACTACAACATCCTCGGCAAAATCGCTAACAAGTAGACAATCTGCCCAGATTCATGAAATAGCAAAAGTAGAGCTCGATTGACTCAAGCTAGGATGCTCCATAATTGCAAACAAAGACATGGATGGATAGAGCACCACAATATTAACAAAACATCCTTACTGATCATCCTCAAAAGAGGCACGGATCACTAGGAAACAACATGAACATATGGCCACATGAGATAAACAGGTCAAAGACTTAGTGGAAATGCTAAGTCCCTGAAATCAGCATTAACAAATGCCTCACTTTGCAAGCTTGTGCTAGTCACCACACACATCACAAAAATACATGGGTTGCACCTCTGGAAAGATGGCAAAACCCTTAACAAAACATATGTAGAGCTCAGGGGCATATCATGCACACAATAATCATGGCAAAAATGACAAATATCTAAATGGAGCAGCAGATCTGACAATTATCTCAAGTAGCACTCTTCTAATAGCATTTCGGGCATCAATATGAACTCAAATGAAAATGATGCAATGAGATGAAATGATGTACTCTCTGAGACGAACATTTTGATATGCTATATGCCAAAAACGGAGCTACGGATGCGGAGATATAGCATGATGAAAAACGCCAATTATTAGGGTTTGGGACGAAAAAGTCAACCCCGATCCTCAGATCTGGATCTGGCGCGTTTCCCGAGGTTGGCCGGAGTGAGTTCGCCGGAGTTTGCCGGCCGGAGTGGAAGGCAGGGACGGCGTCGAGGGAGAGGAGGAGGAGGCCGGAGCCGTGCGGCGGCGCGGTGGCGGCGTCCACGGCGAGGGACGGCGGCGAGGCCCGGCTTGGCGGCGGAGCGAATCGGGAGGCGGCGCGGCGGCCGGCGACGAGGTGGTGGCGGCGGACGGTGGAGCAGGCCGGCGGAGGAGAGACCACCGGGCGGCGCGGGCGACGGGCTCGCGGGGGCCCGACTCGGGCCTCCCGGGCGGGAGCGGCGGCGGCGGGGCATGCCACATGGCGCGACGGGAGAGGCGGCGGCAGATCGGGCAGACAATGTCCGTCGGCGCGGATTTTGTTCGGCGCGGCGCGGTGGACGAGGAGCTAGGTTTTCGGGAGGAAGGAGAAGGAGATTTTTGGGGTGTTCTTTATATAGAGGTATAGGGAGCTAGGAGTGTCCAAATGAGGTGCGGTTTTCGGCCACGCAATCATGATCAAACGCTCTAGATGATGGAGAGGGTTTTGGCGGGTTTTGGGCCAAAATGGAGAGGTGTTGGGCTGCAACACACACGAGGCCTTTTCGGTCCATCGGTTAACCGTTGGAGCATCAAACGAAGTCCAAATGGTACGAAACTTGACAGGCGGTCTACCGGTAGTAAACCAAGGCCGCTTGGCAAGTCTCGGTTCAATCCGGAAATGTTTAATCCTCACACACGAAAGAAAGGTAGAATTGACCACCGGAGGAGAACGGAGCGCCGGAATGCAAAACGGACAACGGAGAAAATGCTCGGATGCTTGAGATGGACACGTGTGCAAATGCAATGCACATGATGACATGATATGAGATGCATGACAACGATAACAACACACGGAGACAAAGACCCGAACCCGAGAAAATAAAATAACTTAAGGCCGGAAACGGCAAGAGTTGGATTACATGGGTAAGTCATATCCGGGGTGTTACAACACTCCACCACTACGAAAGGATCTCGTCCCGAGATCTATGACTGAAAGAACGCCGGGTACTCAGAACGGAGGTGATCCTCGCATTCCCAGGTAGCTTCACGATCGGAATGGTGTGACCACTTGACTTTGAGGAATTTGATTGACTTGTTGCGAGTCTTGCGTTCAGTCTCTTCAAGAATAGCAACTGGGTGCTCACTATAAGAGAGATCTTCTTGGAGCTCAATGTCCTCGAAGTTGACGGTGTGGTCAGGAGTCTTGAAGCACTTTTGGAGCTGAGAGACATGGAACACATCATGAACATTTGCAAAGTTTGAAGGAAGCTCGAGTTGATAGGCGAGATCGCCTCTCTTGCTGACAATCTTGAAAGGTCCCACGTATCTAGGGGCAAGCTTCCCTTTGATACCGAAGCGACGAGTACCTTTCATAGGAGAGACGCGGAGGTAAACATGATCTCCGATCTCGAAAGCCAAATCACGGTGCTTACTGTCATAGTAGCTCTTCTGGCGGGATTGGGCTGCTTTGAGGTTATCTCGAATGACTTTGCACAATTCCTCTGCCTCTGTGATTAAGTCATTATCCAAAAGCTGACGTTCACCGGTTTCAGACTAGTTGAGAGGGGTACGGCACTTCCTGCCATACAGAATTTCAAATGGGGCCTTGCCCAAACTTGCTTGAAAACTGTTGTTGTAGGAGAATTCAACATATGGAAGACAATCCTCCCACTTCATGCCGAAGGAGTTCACACAAGCCCTGAGCATATCTTCAAGAATCTGGTTGACACGCTCGACTTGACCGCTAGTTTGAGGATGGAAAGCTGTGCTGAAGCGGATGTTGGTGCCCATGGCCTTCTGAAACGAATCCCAAAAATTGGAGGTAAAGATGCTGCCACGGTCTGAAGAGATCACTTGTGGAATACCGTGCAGAGAGACAATCCGAGAGGTATATAGTTCCGCCAATTGAGCTGCAGTGATTGACTCTTTGATAGGCAGAAAGTGAGGCACTTTGGTGAGTTTGTCGATGACAACGAATATAGCATCATTGCCACGTTTGGACTTTGGAAACCCAGTCACGAAGTCCATCTCAATGTGGTCAAACTTCCATTCTGGAATGGCAAGAGGTTGGAGGAGACCAGCTAGCCTTTGGTGTTTTGCCTTCACTCTTCTGCAGACATCACACTCATTCACGAATTGAGCAATCTCGCGCTTCATTCGAGTCCACCAATAAGCCTGCTTGAGGTCCTGATACATCTTCGTGCTCCCAGGGTGGATGGAGAGGAGAGAATTGTGAGCCTCGTTCATGATCACTTTACGAAGGTCACCTTTGGGCACAACAATACGATCCTCGAAGAAGAGAGTATCTTTGTCATCAAGGCAGTGGCACTTGTACTTGGGTTGACTCTTGGCAATCCCAATCTTTACCTTCTTCACCATAGCATCAAGAAGCTGGGCTTGGCGAATCTGGTCTTCCAAGGTAGGAGAGACTTGAAGGTTGGCGAGGAAACCTTGAGGAACAACTTGCAAATTAAGTTTGCGGAAAGCTTCACAAAGCTCGGGTTGATAAGACTTGAGAATCAGACTGTTGCAATAAGCCTTCCTGCTCAATGCGTCAGCAATCACATTACCTTGCCTAGAGTATACTCGATACTCGGATTATACTCTTGAATCATTTCGACCCATCGAGTCTGCCTGAGGTTGAGATTAGGCTGAGTGAAGATGTACTTGAGACTCTTATGATCAGTGAAAATGTCCACTTTTCTTCCCAATAAGAGATGTCTCCAAATCAAAAGAGCATGCACAACAGCCGCCAACTCGAGGTCATGAGTGGGGTAGTTCTTCTCATTGGGCTTCAACTGGCGAGAGGTATAAGCAACAACTTTCTTCTCTTGCATCAACACTGCGCCAAGACCTTGGAGAGAGGCATCACAAAAGACCTCGTACGGCTTGGATTCATCAGGCGGAGTCAGAACTGGAGCAGTGACCAATTTCTCTTTCAAAGTGTTGAAAGCAATGTCACACTCCGGAGACCAAACGTACTTGACGTGCTTCTGGAGAAGATTTGAGAGAGGCTTCACGATCTTAGAAAAGTTTTCAACGAATCTTCGGCAGTAGCTTGCGAGACCGAGGAAGCTACGGAGTTGCTTCACGTTCTGATGAGGTTCCCAATTCACAATTGCAGACACCTTCTTAGGATTCACCGCAATGCCCTTGGCAGAGATGATATGACCAAAATAAAGAACCTCATCGAGCCAAAATTCGCACTTGGAGAACTTGGCGTAGAACTGGTGTTCCCTCAGCTTATCGAGTACCAAACGCAAGTGCTTGGCATGATCTTCCTTGTTCTTCGAGAAAACCAGAATGTCGTCCAGATAGACCAAAACGAAGTCATTGGTGTAGGCGTTGAAGATGAAGTTCATCATGCGAGAGAACGTCGGAGGAGCGTTGACGAGGCCAAAATACATGACAGTGTATTCATATGAACCATAGCTTGTCCTGAAAGCCGTCTTGGGAATATCTTGTTCACGGATTTGAATCTGATGATAACCCATACAGAGATCAAGCTTGGAGAATACTTGGGCACCTTTGAGTTGTTCGAACAGCTCGTTGATGTTGGGAAGTGGGTATTTGTTCTTGATGGTCTTCTTGTTCAATGGACGGTAATCAACACAAAGTCGGTCCGTTCCATCCTTCTTCTTCACAAAAAGAACACCACAACCCCATAGAGAAGAACTAGGCCGGATGAGACCCATTCTCTCTTGAATATCGAGTTGCTTCTTCAGCTCCTTCAACTCTTCAGGTCCGAGCTTGTAAGGACGCTTGCACACTGGTTCCGTGCCAGGCTCAAGATCAATGACGAATTCAACTGGCCGGTGCGGAGGCATTCCTGGAAGCTCTTCTAGAAAGACGTCTTGATATTCGCAAACGACTGGAATCTGCGAGATAGCATCCAGTTCACCCTTCTCATTGAGAGAAAACAGACGGATTGTATCATCACGAGCGGCAAAGACAATTACATCCTCAGACGAATGAGTCAATTGAATCTGCCTGGCTGCACAATCAAGATGCTCCTTGTGCTTAGAAAGCCAATCCATTCCGAGAATAAGATCAATATCCGAGTTACCAAGAACCATTGGGGAAGAAAGAAACTTGTAGTCGCCCAACATGATAGTAACATCTGGCACCTCTAGACTTGCACTCAAACGTTTGCCAGGAGAAACGACATCCATTTGTTTACCAAAATGAGAAGAAATGAACTCATGCTTGGTAAAAAATGGCTTTGACATGAAACAATGCGATGCACCAGTGTCAAAAAGAACTCTTGCGGGAATATCGTTAACAGGAAGGTTACCCATGATGACATCTGACGAGTCCTCTGCCTGAGCTGCGTCCACCATGTTAACCTTGGCGTGCTTGGGGTTATTCTTTACCACAGCTGTACTTGCCGATCTCACCGGAGGAGGAGGAGGAGGAAGACGCCTCTGATTGAAGCATTTGTTGGCATAGTGACCCTTCTGTTGGCACTTGTTGCACGTGACCTCTGAAAGCGGACGGTGATACGGAGCACTTGATCTTGGAGCTTGAGACGAAGTCTTGTTCTGAAAGCCAGGGTTGGGTGGGTGGGAAGATCCACTGCCACCTTTGCTCTTCTGATACGGCTGACGAAACGGAGGAGGAGGAAGCCAAAACTTCTGCTGCTTGGCTACTTGAGTAGAGGAAGATGGAGTAGTGTCTCTGACTCGCTTCTTGGAAGCATCACACCTCAGTTGAGCGGCCTCTTGCTTCAACACCATGTTGTAGAACTCATCGTACCTCAAGGGCTCAAAGAGAACAAGAGCTAGCTGGATTTCTTCTCTGAGACCACCCCTGAACTGGTATATCATGCTCTTCTTATCAGGAACGTCCTGCTTAGCAAAGTGGGCGAGCTTCTGGAACAACTTGTTGTAGTCATAGACAGACAAAGAGCCTTGCTTCAGGTTGCGGAATTCCTCACGCTTGCTTTCAACCACGCTCTGAGGGATATGATGAGCTCTGAAATCTTGACGGAATTCATCCCAGGTAATCGCACGTCCACCTCTAGAATCCTTGTACTACTGGAACCATTCTGCAGCTTGATCTTTGAGTTGGAAGGATGCGAACTTGACGAAGTCCTCAGGCCTGACGTTACTGCACTCGAAATGCTTGCACAGATCCACGAGCCAATCGTCAGCATCAGTTGCCTCAACACAATTGCTGAAAGTTTTTGGCCCGTTAGCAAGGAACTGGTTGAGTGTAGCAAAGTGATTCTGATTGTTTCCTTGGTTCGCTTGGTTGCCTTGATTGCGCTCTTGAAGAATTTGCATGATCGACTGTGTGTTTGCATTGGTTGCGGCCATCATAGCTTGCCATGCCTCCGAAGGAGGTGGAGGTGGTGGCGGATCTTGATTCTGATTCTGATTGGTGCTCTTAGCGGGAGCCATCCTGAAGAGGTTGACCACCGTTAGCACATTGACAGATAAAATGAAGCTGAAACCAACGGAATGAAAATTGCAACATAAAGTCTTCACATCCGAACAAAATGAACGAATGCATTCCTCTTGAAATGGTCACATATCCATAAGTTGAGAAGCCACTTAGAATTTAGGTAGAGAAATAAATCAACAAGGTACGGATCAAGAATGAATACTCGGTAAGAAATCCCAATCTCAAACAAATATCCGTGGAAGAAGAACTAGAGCTGCAAGAATTCCCACCTATGAAACTCCCGAACCTTTCCGGTTATGCAATCAGGTGTTGGGGATACAGGGGAAGCATAATATCTCACCCAAATCTAGCAAATCCTACATCCAGCTGTATCCATCTTTCAACACATAACCGAGAAAAACTTCGGAAACCATCTACCTCAACCTTCGAAAAGCATCCGTTATACAAGTTATGGCGATACTCCCGAACTCCTGCCCCAGTACTGGGTGCCGTCGAGGTTATCTCACCAATGAACTGCATAAAAGAGATTTTCGATGTCGGCGTACTAAACTCAGGTATTCCAGAACTGCAACGATAAAATTGTGATGACAACACCTCGGGACACTACCACAAAACACCTGACAGGAGGCACCAAGACAATGTTCTCGTCACAAAACCATCGGAACGATTCCAAGATACCCGTGTGATCCTAAATTATTTTTAGTGAAATTTGAGAAGAGAAGAGTCAAAACTCTATGTCAGGATGCCTTACCAGAGCGATGTGGAGACTGGGGAGTAAAAAGAATTCCTAAACTCTCTGATATATAATTCCTAAATGACTCAAAACATTTTTCTAGACACAACTCGGTCGCTAAAAACGATCAAGCAATGGGGGCTCCTAAGGTCGGGGAAGGCTCTGATTACCAACTTGTAACGCCCTCGATGCGGCTATAGCTCCCACGTGTCGAGGCACGACTTAGAGGCATAACCGCATTGAAAGCAATGTCACAAGTTAGGCAATCTTCACAACATCCCATGTAATATAGATAATAAAAGGGGAGATACATAGTTGGTTTACACTCGCCACGTCAATTCAAGTACATAATTAACATTACATCATCCAAACACTCATGGCCCGACTACGATGCCAAAATAAAAGAACAACCCAACATGCGACACGGTCCCGATCACCCCAACTGGGCACCACTACTGATCATCAGGAAAAGAAACATAGTATCGTTGAGAGTCCTCATCGAACTCCCACTTGAGCTCAAGCACGCCATCTGGAGCGGAATCATCAGTCCCTGCATCTGGTTTGGAAGTAATCTGTGAGCCACAGGGACTCAGCAATCTCGTACCCTCGCGATCAAGACTATTTAAGCTTAATAGGTAAGGCAAGGTAATATAAGTGGAGCTGCGGCAAGCGACTAGCATATATGGTGGCTATCCTGTTCGCAAAAGACAGCGAGAAGAGGAGGCAAAGCGCAAGCGAGAAACTAGAGAGCAACTTGCGCAAACATTACTCCAACACCGTGTTCACTTCCCGGACTCCGTCGAGAAGAGACCATCACGGTAACTCACACTGTTGATTCATTTTAATTAAGTTAAGATTCAAGTTATCTACAACCGGACATTAACAAATTCCCATCTGCCCATAACCGCGGGCACGGCTTTCGAAAGTTCAAATCCCTGCAGGGGAGTCCCAACTTAGCCCATGACAAGCTCTCACGGTCAACGAAGGAATAGACCTCCTCCCGAGACGTTCCGATCAGACTCGGTATCTCGGTTCTTCAAGACACTTCGACAGGTTAAAACAAATCCAGCAACACCGCCCGAATGTGCCGACAAATCCCGATAGGAGCTGCACATATCTTGTTCTCAGGGCACACTCAGATAGGTCCAGCTACGAGTAAAACCAACCCTCGAGTTTCCCCGAGGTGGCCCCGCAGGCTGCCTAGTTCGGACTAACACTCAGAGGAGCACTGGTCCGGGGGGGAGGGGTTTAAATAAGATGACCCTCGGGCTCCGGAAACCCAAGGGAAAAGAGGCTAGGTGGCAAATGGTAAAACCAAGGTTGGGCATTGCTAGAAAAGCTTTAATCAAGACGAACTATCAAGGGGTTCCCATTATAACCCAACCGCGTAAGGAAGGCAAAATCCGGGAACATAACACCGATATGACGGAAACTAGGGCGGCAAGAGTGGAACAAAACACTAGGCGAGAGGCCGAGCCATCCACCCTTTACCAAGTATATAGATGCATTAAGATAACATGGCAATATAATGATATCCCAACAAGTAAATAATGTTCCACCAAGGAACGGTCTCCAATCTTCACTTGCAACTAGCAACGCTATAAGAGGGGCTGAGCAAAGCGGTAACATAGCCAATCAACGGTTTGCTAGGACATGGTGGGTTAGAGGTTTGACATGGCAGTTTGGGAGGCATGATAAGCAAGTGGTAGGCATCGTAGCATAGGCAAAGCAAAAGAGCGAGCATCTAGCAAAGCAAAGATAGTAGTGATTTCGAGGGTATGATCATCTTGCCTGCAAAGTTGTCAGAGTTGACTGGATCCTGAAAGCAAACTCAACGGGCTCCTCGTTAGCGAACTTGTCTCCCGGCTCTACCCAAACAAGCAACAAGGACACAATCAACCACGTGCAAAGCTCAAACAATATGATGCAAGGATGGTATGCTATGCGGGATGCAAAATGTGATGCATATGCAAGATTTGACAAGGAATGCATGAACCTGGCCTCAACTTGGAAATCCAAGTGTGCCACTGGAAATAAGAGATGAAATCGCTTGAAAACGATATAAAGAACGCCGGAATCGGAGTTACGGTTTGGAAATGGCAAGCAATTCAAATATGACCACGATCTGCGATTTGCAGCAAGTAGCCATCTAAATGCAACAAGATGAACATGCTACAGCACCCAAACATGGCAACAAAATACATGGCAGGGATCCACTCAAGATGCTTAACAAAAGTTTAGCACTAAGCTACAACCAATTCATCCATTAACAGGTTCAAACAAGCATGGCAAAAATGCATCTGGCAAACAGATCTCGGACTTAGTGAAGTTAACATTTCTCTGGAATTTCAGATCAGATAGCACTCTTTGGAGCAACAAAACTACATGCTACAGGACCTGAACATGTCAAAGTAAAGCATGGCATGGAGCTACTCAAAGAGCTTAACAAAAGTCCCTTAGTGCCCTTGAGCCAAAAGGGATCAGAAAATACATTTGCAAGCATGTGAACATGGCAAAAACATAATCAGTTCTCAGACTTGGTGAAAACTGGAGCATGCTGAAACAGATATCAAGTAGGCATGTTTAAGAGATCGATGCACTCACTACAGAGCATGTCATGAAAATCTAAGCATACACCCATCAAGAATACACAAAATAAAAGCTAGACATGGCAAGAACAATAATATAGCATGCACGGATCAACTACAACATCCTCGGCAAAATCGCTAACAAGTAGACAATCTGCCCATATTCACGAAATAGCAAAAGTAGAGCTCGATTGACTCAATCTAGGGTGCTCCATAATTGCAAACAAAGACATGGATGGATAGAGCACCACAATATTAACAAAACATCCTTACTGATCATCCTTAAAAGAGACACGGATCACTAGGAAACAACATGGACATATGGCCATATGAGATAAACAGGTCAAAGACTTAGTGGAAATGCTAAGTCCCTGAAATCAGCATTAACAAATGCCTCACTTTGCAAGCTTGTGCTAGTCACCACACACATCATAAAAATACATGGGTTGCACCTCTGGAAAGATGGCAAAACCCTTAACAAAACATATGTAGAGCTCAGGGGCATATCATGCACACAATAATCATGACAAAAATGACAAATATCTAAATGGAGCAGCAGATCTGATAATTATCTCAAGTAGCACTATTCTAACAGCATTTCGGGCATCAATATGAACTCAAATGAAAATGATGCAATGAGATGAAATTATGTACTCTCTCAGACGAACATTTTGATATGCTATATGCCAAAAACAGAGCTACGGATGCGGAGATATAGCATGATGAAAAACGCCAATTATTAGGGTTTGGGACAAAAAAGTCAACCCCGATTCTCAGATCTGGATCTGGCGCGTTTCCCGAGGTTGGCCGGAGTGAGTTCGCCGGAGTTTGCCGACCGGAGTGGAAGGCGGGGACGGCGTCAAGGGAGAGGAGGAGGAGGCCGGAGCCATCGACGAGGTGGTGGCGGCGAGAGACGGCGATGAGGCTCGGCTTGGCGGCGGAGCGAACCGGGAGGCGGCGCGGCAGCCGGCGACGAGGTGGTGGCGGCGGACGGCGGAGCAGGCCGGCGGAGGAGAGACCACCGGGCGGCGCGGGCGACGGGCTCGCGGGGGCCCGACTCGGGCCTCCCGGGCCGGAGCGGCGGCGGCGGGGCGTGCCACGTGGCGCGACGGGAGAGGCGGCGGCGGATCGGGCGGACAATGTCCATTGGCGTGGATTTTGTCCGGCGCGGCGCGGTGGACGAGGAGCTAGGTTTTCGGGAGGAAGGAGAAGGAGATTTTTTGGGTGTTCTTTATATAGAGGTAGAGGGAGCTAGGAGTGTCCAAATGAGGTGCGGTTTTCGGCCACGCGATCGTGATCGAACGCTCTAGATGATGGAGAGGGTTTTGGCGGGTTTTGGGCCAAAATGGAGAGGTGTTGGGATGCAACACACACGAGGCCTTTTCGGTCCATCGGTTAACCGTTGGAGCATCAAACGAAGTCCAAATGGTACGAAACTTGACAGGCGGTCTACCGGTAGTAAACCAAGGCCGCTTGGAAAGTCTCGGTCCAATCCGGAAATGTTTAATCCTCACACACGAAAGAAAGGTAGAATTGACCACCGGAGGAGAACGGAGCGCCGAAATCCAAAACGGACAACGGAGAAAATGCTCGGATGCATGAGATGAACACGTGTGCAAATGCAATGCACATGATGACATGATATGAGATGCATGACAGCGATAACAACACACGGAGACAAAGACCCGAACCCGAGAAAATAAAATAACTTAAGGCCGAAAACGACAAGAGTTGGATTACATATTGGGTAAGTCATATCCGGGGTGTTACAATTGATACCTTGGTTCTCAAAAACTGAGGGAAATACTTACGCTACTCTGCTGCATCATCCCTTCCTCTTTGGGGAAAACCAATGCAAGCTCAAGACGTAGCAAGAAGGATTTCTGATGCCGTTGCCGGGGAGGCTACGTAAAAGTCAACATACCAAGTACCCATCACAATCCCTATCTCTCGCATTACATTATTTGCCATTTGCCTCTCGTTTTCCTCTCCCCCCAATTCACCCTTGCCGTTTTATTCGCCCTCTCTCTATCCTCCCTCTCTATTTGCCTCTTTTGCCCGTTTCTTGTTTGCTCGTATGGTTGGAATAGCTGTTTATTACTAAACAGAGAACTTAAGATCTATGGATCCTCATCCGCTTGCCAATCTTTTTAAGGGATCCAATTATGATGAATCAATTCCTAGTGATTTGGATGCACTAGATTATCTTTATAAGCTTTTGCCTGAAATCCGTAAATCTGAAAATCATGATGAAGTGCTTTATGAAGTGACTCATGATAGATCTTTGAATAAAAAGCATGATTGCAATGATTTTATTATAAATTCTCTTGATGTCAATTGTGCTAATAATATGCAAAACCCTAAGCTTGGGGATGCTAGTTTTGCTATGTCTACTACTTGTTGTAATGATCATGATTGGGGTGATTCTTCTTATGATATTGAAAATTTATTTAAACCCCATGATGAATATGAGATTGATAGTAGTGTTTGCAATATTATTAAAAGTGGGTTTGGAGAAGTCATGATTTTAGTTAATGTTAATCCCACTATTTTGGAAAAGTGTCAACTTTGCATGCATGTGGATCGTGTTGAAAATATTTTATGTGATAGCTATTTTGTTGAATTTTCTTATGATCCTACATATAATTATTATGAGAGAGGAAAATATGGTGGAAATTTTCATGTTACTAAATTACCTCTCGTTATGTTGCGATTGCTATTGTTTCTTTCCGCTTCTTTGCATATGCTAGTTTTTGCTTGCCTTGATAATTTGTTTGCCTATAAGATGCCTATACATAGGAAGTATGTTAGACTTAGATGTGATTGTATCATGTTTTCTGATGCTCTCTTTGTGCTTCAACTCTTATCTTTCTTGTGAGCATCGTTAAAATCGTATGCCTAGCTATAAGGTTTTAAAGAAAAACTCTTGTTGGGAGTCAACCCAATATTTATCCTTGATTTTATTTAATAAATAAATTATCTAGCCTCTGTTCTGGTTGTGTTTTTTCTGCTTAATTAGTGTTTGTGCCAAGTAGAACTGTTGGGAAGACTTGGGGAAAGTCTTGTTGAACTTGCTGTAAAAAACAGAAACTTTAGCGCTCACGAGAACTGCTGTCATTTTTATTTGAAGAGTGATATTTAGTTAATTCTTTTTCCAGATGATTAATAGATAAATTCCTCACGTCCAGCAATTTATTTTAGAATTTTTGGGGTTCCAGATCTTGTGCTAGATACAGATTACTACAGACTGTTCTGTTTTTGACAGATTCTGTTTTTCGTGTGTTTTGATGAATCTATGGCTAGTAAAATAGTTTATAATCCATAGAGAAGTTGGAATACAGTAGATTTAACACCAATACAAATAAATAATGAGTTCATTACAGTACCTTGAAGTGGTCTTTTGTTTTCTTTCGCTAACGGAGCTCACAAGTTTTCTATCTTGAGTTTTGTATTGTGAAGTTTTCAAGTTTTGGGTGAATTCTTTTGATGGACCATGGAACAAGGAGTGGCAAGAGCCTAACATTGTGGATGCCCATGGCACCCCCAAGATAATCCAAGGACACCAAAAAGTCAAAGCTTGGGGATGCCCCGGAAGGCATCCCCTCTTTCGTCCACTTCCATCGGTAATTTACTTGGAGCTATATTTTTATTCACCAACATGATATGTGTTTTGCTTGGAGCGTCTTGTATTATTTGTGTCTTTGTTTGTTAGTATGCCACAATCATCCTTGCTCTACACACCTTTTGAGAGAGTCATCTATGAATTAAAATTTGATAGAATACTCTATGTTCTTCACTTATATCTTTTGAGCTATGTAGTTATGCTCTACGTGCTTCACTTATATCTTTTGAGCATTATAATTTTGCTCTATGTGCTTCACTTAGATCTTTTAGAGCACGGTGGTGGTTTGTTTTAAAGAAACTATTGATCTCTCATGCTTCACTTAAATTATTTTGAGAGTCTTAATAGCATGGTAATTTGCTTAATATAAATATGCTTGGTGTTCAAGATATGTGAAATTTTCTTTTGAGTGCGTTGAATACTAAGAGAAGATTGAAGCATGATAATTGTTTTGAGATATGGAGGTGATAATATTAGAGTTATGCTAGTTTAGTAGTTGTGAATTTAAAGAATACTTGTGTTAAAGTTTGTGATTCCCGTAGTATGCACGTATGGTGAACCGTTATGTGATGAAGTCGGAGCATAATTTATTTATTGATTGTCTTCCTTATGAGTGGCGCTCGGGCACGAGCGATGGTCTTTTCCTACCAATCTATCCCCCTAGGAGCATGTGCATAATACTTAGCTTTGATAACTTCTAGATTTTTGCAATAAGTATATGAGTTCTTTATGACTAATGTTGAGTCCATGGATTATATGCACTTTTTCCCATCCTTCCACCATTGCTAGCCTCTCTAATACCGCGCACCTTTCGCCGATATCATACACCCACCATATACCTTCCTCAAAACAGCCACCATACCTACCTATCATGGTATTTCCATAGACATTCCGAGATATATTGCCATGCAACTTTCCACCTTTCCATTTATTATGACACGCTCCATCATTGTCATATTGCTAGTATGATCATGTAGTTGACATCGTATTTGTTGCAAAGCCACCATTCATAATTCTTTCATACATGTCACTCTGATTCATTGCATATCCCGGTACACCGCCGGGGGCATTCATATAGAGTCATATTTGTTCTAAGTATCAAGTTGTAATTGTTGAGTTGTAAGAAAAATAAAAGTGTGATGATCATCATTTTCTAGAGCATTGTCCCAAGTGAGGAAAGGATGATGGAGACTATGATTCCCCGTAAGTCGGGATGAGACTCCGGACGAAAAAAAGAGGCCATAAAAAAAGAGAAAAGGCCAAAATAAAAAAATGAGAGAAAAAGAGAGAAGGGACAATGTTACTATCCTTTTACCACACTTGTGCTTCAAAGTAGCACCATGATCTTCATGATAGAGAGTCTCTCGTTATGTCACTTTCATATACTAGTGGGAATTTTTCATTATAGAACTTGGCTTGTATATTCCAATGATGGGCTTCCTCAAATTACCCTAGGTCTTCATGAGCAAACGAGTTGGATGCACACCCACTTAGTTTCTTTTGATGAGCTTTCATATACTTATAGCTCTAGTGCATCCGTTGCATGGCAATCCCTACTCACTCACATTGATATCTATTGATGGGCCTCTCCATAGCCCGTTGATACGCCTAGTTGATGTGAGACTATCTTGCCCTCTTTTTGTCTTCTCCACAACCACCCTTCTATTCCACATAGTGCTATGTCCATGGCCCACGCTCATGTATTCCATGAAGATTGAAAAAGTTTTGAAAAAGTTAGAGTATGAAACAATTGCTTGGCTTGTCATCGGGGTTGTGCATGATTTAAATACTTTCTGTGGTGAAGATAGAGCATAGCCAGACTATATGATTTTGTAGGGATAACTTTATTTGGCCATGTTATTTTGAGAAGACACAATTACTTTATTAGTATGCTTGAAGTGTTATTATTCTTTATGTCAATATGAACTTTTGTCTTGAATCTTTCTAATCTGAATATCCATACCACAATTAAGAAATTTTGCATTGAAATTATGCCAAGTAGCACTCCGCATCAAAAATTCTCTTTTTATCATTTACATACTCGAGGACAAGCAGGAATTAAGCTTGGGGATGCCTGATACGTCTCCAACATATCTATAATTTTTGATTGCTCCATGCTATGTTATCTACTGTTTTGGACTATATTGGGCTTTATTTTCCACTTTTATATTATTTTTGGGACTAACCTATTAACCGGAGGCCCAACCGAGAATTGCTGTTTTTTGCCTATTTCAGTGTTTCGAAGAAACAGAATATCAAACGGAGTCCAAACAGAAAAATCCTTTTTGGAACATGATTTTCTTCTCGGATAAGACCCAGGAGACTTGGACCCTACTCCAAGAAGTACCGGAGGTGGTCACGAGGGTAGGGGGCACGCCCCCCCTACAGGGCGCGCCCCCTGCCTCGTGGGCCCCTCGGTGCTCCACCGACGTACTCCTTCCTCCTATATATACCCACGTACCCCCAAACGATCAGAACAGGAGCCAAAAACCTAATTCCACCGCCGCAACTTTCTGTATCCACGAGATCCCTTCTTGGGGCCTGTTCTGGAGCTCCGCCGGAGAAGGGCCGTCATCACGGAGGGCTTCTACATCATCATAGCCTCTCCGATGAAGTGTGAGTAGTTTACCTCAGACCTTTGGGTCCATAGTTAGTATCTAGATGGCTTGTTCTCTCTTTTTGGATCTCAATACAATGTTCTCCCCCTCTCTTGTGGAGATCTATTCGATGTAATCTTCTTCTTTTGCGGTGTGTTTGTTGAGACCGATGAATTGTGGGTTTATGATCAAGTCTATCTATGAACAATATTTGAATCTTCTATGAATTCTTTTATGTATGATTGGTTATCTTTGCAAGTATCTTCGAATTATCCGTTTGGTTTGGCCAACTAGATTGGTAGTTCTTGCCATGGGAGAAGTGCTTAGCTTTGGGTTCGATCTTGCGGTGTTCTTTCCCAGTGACAGAAGGGGCAGCAAGACACGTATTGTATCGTTGCCATTGAGGATAACAAGATGGGGTTTATTTCATATTGCATGAATTTATCTCTCTACATCATGTCATCTTGCTTAAAGCGTTACTCTATTTTTAACTTAATACTCTAGATGCATGCTAGATAGCGCTTGATGAGTGGAGTAATAGTAGTAGATGCAGAATCGTTTAGGTCTACTTGTCACGGACGTGATGCCTATATACATGATCATGCCTAGATATTCTCATAACTATGCTCAATTCTGTCAATTGCTCAACAGTAATTTGTTCACCCACCGTAGAAAACTTATGCTCTCGAGAGAAGCCACTAGTGAAACCTATGCCCCCGGGTCTATTCTCATCATATCAATCTCCATCACTTTTATATTGTTTTGCTATTTACTTTGCTTTTACTTTTTACTTTGCATCTTTATATCAAAAATACCAAAAATATTCTATCTATCAGATCTCACTCTCGTAAGTGACCGTGAAGGGCTTGACAACCCCTAATCGCGTTGGTTGCGGGTAGCTATCGCTTTGTGCAGGTACGAGGGACTTGAGCGTGGGCTCCTACTGGATTGATACCTTGGTTCTCAAAAACTGAGGGAAATACTTACGCTACTCTGCTGCATCATCCCTTCCTCTTCGGGGAAAACCAACGCAAGCTCAAGACGTAGCAGCAGCGAGCGCGACTCGCCGGTGCATTGCATATGGCATTTTGAACACAAAATGAAGTCGATGAAACATTCAAAATGCAATGAACATGACATATAAAATTTCACACAAACAAGTTGATGAAGAAAAGTTCATGCCCACAAGTTCATCCAACCAAGTTCGAAATGCAAATCAAGTTCAATACACAAATGAAAGACACATCATTCCTCGTCCTCATCTTCGTCCTCATCCTCATCTTCGGAAGACGATTCTTCAACCTCCAAAGATGAATCTTCCTCCCTCTCCTCATCGTGCACCGCATCACGTGAAGCTCCGGCGGTGTTGGCAAGATCTTCAACGGCATCTTCATGGGAATGTGTGCAAGGAGGCACATCGAAAGACATTCCGCCCATGGCGGCCGGAGGTGCACCCATGCCTCCCATGAGAGAAGCAAAACTCATGCCTCCCATGGTGGCCATAGCGTCGGGGGGTTCTCCAAAGCCACCCGCCACCGAGGTCATCCGCGGCGGCATGAAGAGGCCGCGCGCGAGGCCGATGGTCAGAGGAGCTCCAGCGGAGGCGAGGCCAACACCACCCGGGCTACGGTTTGCGGCGGCAGGGGGGTCACGGCTATAGGATGGGGTGAGCGGGGTGCCGGTGCGTGCGTCCATGGGGTGCGGGTCGCCAGCGCTGGCGCGCGCGGGGCGTTGGAGACGGAGAAGACAGAGTGCAGCGCGAGCGCTCGAGTGTGCCGCGTGCGGAAGCGGGCGCCCCAAATACACCACGCGAGATAGCGATTCCTGCCGCGCGCCCAACTCCTTATATTGTGCGCGTGGTTATTGCGCGCCCGCTGGAGCCACCCACCGGGTTGCGCGCGCGCTAAACTGGGTATATTTGCGGCACGACGCCTGTTTAGCGCGCCTATTGGAGATGCTCTAACGAACTCTCAAGTCTCAGTCTACTCTCTCGCACGCTCTCTATCTCTGCCTGATACGTACTATACACAGGAGTGGTGCAGTTTTTCGACACCACGGTTTGGTGGAATCAGACGGTCGTTACGGGTCGCTTTCGCGTGACGAGATGCCGTCGGATTCGTGTCTCAGGAGCGGCTTTCGTGGTGAGCTAGTGGTATACTGAAAGAGTGAGAGATATGACATCACTTTGAGAGGCCACCAAGGTACCACCGAGATGAATTTTTATTACAGAAATACTTCATGAATTTAGGCGTGGAATCTTAAATCTCGAATGAAAGGGCATCATCAACATGACCACCAAATGCCCACAAATGTCCCGACCAACATGTATGAGTCCAACTTAGAAACCTGTTCTGCGACCGTTCCAACAATTGTTTCGAGAAGAGGCGTCATATTCATGTCGGTCTAGGGTAGACGGGACCGCCCTGCAGCATGCCGTGCATTGAAGTCGCACGCCGGCGAAGATTGTTGCACGCTTGCCCTCCGTGTCGCCTTCAATGCCGGCTCGGAGCAACACAACCGGACAGGGCGACGAGATGGCTTCCTAGTGCATTGAAGTCGGTTGACCGTTGATGTCTACTATGCAACTTCATTCTTGTAGACTTGTGTTGGGCTTCCAAGTGCAAAGTTTTGTAGTACAATAGCATTTTTTCCTCAAATGGATGACCTAAGGTTTATCAATTCATGGGAGGCGTGGGATGAAGATGGTCTCTCTCAAACAACCTTGCAACCAAATAACAAAGAGTCTCTTGTGTCCCCAGCACATCAAATACAATGGTAGATTGTATAGGTGCACTAGTTTGACGAAGAGATGGCGATACAATTGTAGTAATGATAGTAGATATTGATTTTTGTAATAGTAACAATAAAAAACAGCAAGGTAACGAGTAGCAAAAGTGAGCACAAACGGTATTGCAATGCTTGAAAATGAGGCCTATGGTCCGTACTTTCGCTAGTGCAATATCTCAACAGTGCTAATATAATTGGATCATATAACCATCCCTCAACATGCGATGAAAAATCACTCCAAAATTCCTATCTAGCGGGGAGCATAAGACGAAATTGTTTGTAGGGTACGAAACCACCTCAAAGTTATCATTTCTGATCGATCTATCCACGAGTTCGTAATAAAATAACACCATATGATACATATCAACCAACTCTAATGTCACATAGATACTCCAATGTCGCCACGGGTATCCGTGAGTTGATTATATGATATGCATCAAACAATTTCAGACTCATAATACTCAATCCAACACAAAGAACCTCAAAGAGTGCTCCAATTCTACCGGAGAAATAAGGACGAAAATGTGCATCAATCCCTATGCATAGATTACCCCAATGTCACCTCGGGAATCCACGAGTTGAGTGCCAAGACATACATCAAGTGCTCTCAAATCCAACAAAATATTCAATCCGATAAAAGTGAAATATCAAAGGAAAAACTCAATTCATCATAACAAGATAGATAGGGGAACCACCATATGATCCAACTATATTAATAAAGTTCACGATACATCAAGATCGTGTCAAATTAAGAACACGAGAGAGAGAGAGAGAGATCAAACACATAGCTACTAGTACAAACTCTCAGCCCTGAGGGTGGACTACTCCCTCCTCATCATGGTGGCCGCCGGGATGATGAAGATGGCCTCCGATGATGATTTCCCCCTCCGACAGGGTGCCGGAACAGGGTCCAGATTGGTTTTTCGTGGCTACAAAGGCTTGCGGCGGAACTTCTGATCTAGGGTTATTTCTGGGGGTTTCTGTATTTATAGGATTTTTGGCGTCGGTCTCACGCTGAGATGGGCTTCGAGGGGCCCACCACCCAGCAGGGCGCGCTAGGAGGGGGGTGGCGCGCCCTGGTGTCTTGTGGGAAGCAGGGCCCCCCTCAAGTGGTTCTTTTCTTCGGTATTTTTCTTTTATTAAAAAAAACCGTTAAAAAGTTTCAGCCAATTCTGGGAATTTTTTTCTGCACAAAAAACTACAACACGGTAGTTCTGCTGAAAACAACGTCAGTGCGGGTTAGTTCCATTTAAATCATATCAAAACCATATAAAATTGTTGTAAACATGGCATGAATACTTCATAAATTGATTGTGCACTGTTCAAAGATCTTCACCTCCAAGAGCTGCCGAGGATCATGCCTATAGAGACGCATAGCTCTATACATGTTCAAACTTTTTGGTACTTGTTTCCAAAGGGGATAATTTTATAGACCATTAGACTTTGAGAGAGTGTCTTACTTTTGCTCGTTTGTTTTCTCGAGTTTTTGCTGCTAGTTGGTTTATGCTACTTTGTTCGTTATGCTTGTGAGATACTATGTTGGTTGTTTGTGCTTGATCATACTATGCTTCATGTTTTACTCTATGCACTATCATCATCATTATCCTTGTATGATCATTCACTTATGTTTTGGTGATGCATGCTTACTATTCCAATCATATCATTTTGTGTGCTCCACCAAGTCGTATGTGACATGGAAGAGTGATCCATGATCATAATTGATTGTGCATTTGCATTCAAACACAATTTTTTCAATAATGCACAAAGGGGAGCTCTTGCTTATCACATATTTCTCAAAGAGACGATGTATTTCATTCATTTAATCATTTACCGAAGCTTTGATCTATATGTTGTCATCAATTACCAAAAAAGGAGATTGAAAGTGCAACTAATCCCTGGGAGGTTTTGGTAATTCATAACAACATATATCTCATTGAACTAATATCCATTCAAATCAAAGATTTCAGGAAGTTCAATGATTGGCATGGCAAGGGCTAGTGATTGTGGACCCCTTAAAATGCTAAGGACATGGATTGACAAAAGCTCAAGACTCTTCATTTTTTGGTTAAGTGCCAAGATCACATTGAGTCCATAGGAAAGCCAATACTATTAAAGGGGGATGAGGTTTTTATAATGATCTATTTGCTCAAGTGCTTAGTGATATTGCTCCACAACCCCAACCACTTTCTCAATCCAAATCTGTCCAAAACCCTACATTCCAACTCGGCCTCACTGAAACTTCCATATTCGGACCCACCGAGTTCATCTGGGCACTGCCACAGCCAAACCCTAACAAATCAGAGACACCGATATGGTTCTCGGTCACACCGGGATGGCTTGCCCAACTCTTTGTAACTTGTTGCAATTATTTTGGTCTCACCGAGTTTTGCAATTGGTCCCACCGAGATGGCTTGCCAAACCTTCTATAACCAGTTGCAATTATTTCAGTTCCACCAAGTTTTGTAATTGGCCCCACCAAGATGGTTTGCCAACCTTTCTGTTGCCTTATTGCTTCACTTTGGTTCTACCGAGTTGATGCAACCGGTGCCACCGAAACGAGGCCCGCCTTTGCCGTTGCACATTGCTCCCTCCGAGTTGTTTCCTGTCGGTCCCACCAAGACCCCCAACATTCATATCTTTTACACGGGTCAGTACAATCGAGATTTCTGATCGATACCATCGAGTTGGGTCAAAAGTGTGTAAAGGTTGAATTTCATGTGAATGCTATATATGAAGGAAATATACCCTAGAGGCAATAATAAAGTTGTTATTTATATTTCCTTATATCATGATAAATGTTTATTATTCATGCTAGAATTGTATTAACCAGAAACGTAGTACATGTGTGGATACATAGACAAACAGAGTGTCCCTAGTATGCCTCTACTTAACTAGCTCGTTAATCAAAGATGGTTAAGTTTCCTGACCATAGACATGTGTTGTCATTTGATGAATGGGATCACATCATTAGAGAATGATGTGATGGACAAGACCCATCTGTTAGCTTAGCATAATGATCATTTAGTTTTTTTGCTATTGCTTTCTTTATGACTTATACATGTTCCTCAGACTATGAGATTATGCAACTCCCGAATACCGGAGGAACACCTTGTGTGCTATCAAACGTCACGACGTAACTGGGTGATTATAAAGATGCTCTACAGGTGTCTCCAATGGTGTTTGTCAAGTTGGCATAGATCGAGATTAGGATTTTTCACTCCGTGTATCGAAGAGGTATCTCTGGGCCCTCTCGGTAATGCACATCACTATGAGCCTTGCAAGCAATGTGACTGATAACTCACAAGTATAGGGGATCGCAACAGTTTTCGAGGGTAGAGTATTCAACCCAAATTTATTGATTCGACACAAGGGGAGCCAAAGAATATTCTCAAGTATTAGCATCTGAGTTGTCAATTCAACCACACCTGAAAACTTAATATCTGCAGCAAAGTGTTTAGTAGCAAAGTAATATGATAGTAGTGGTAACGGTAGCAAAAGGTAACGGTAGCAAAAGTAATGTTTTTGGTATTTTGTAGTGATGATAGCAATAGCAACAGAAAAGTAAATGAGCGAAGAACAATATATGGAAAGCTCGTAGGCAATGGATCAGTGATGGAGAATTATGCCGGATGTGGTTCATCATGTAACAATCATAACATAGGGTGACACAGAACTAGCTCCAATTCATCAATGTAATGTAGGCATGTATTCTGAATATAGTCATACGTGCTTATGGAAAAGAACTTGCATGACATCTTTTGTCCCACCCTCCCGTGGCAGCGGGGTCCTAATGGAAACTAAGGGATATTAAGGCCTCCTTTTAATAGAGTACCGGAACAAAGCATTAGCACATAGTGAATACATGAACTCCTCAAACTATGGTCATCACTGGTAAGTATCCTGATTATTGTCACTTCGGGGTTAACGGATCATAACACATAATAGGTGACTATAGACTTGCAAGATAGGATCAAGAACTCTCATATATTGAAGAAAACATAATAGGTTCAGATCTGAAATCATGGCACTCGGGCCCTAGTGACAAGCATTAAGCATAGCAAAGTCATAGCAACATCAATCTCAGAACATAGTGGATACTAGGGATCAAACCCTAACAAAACTATCTCGATTACATGATAGATCTCATCCAACCCATCACCGTTCAACAAGCCTACGATGGAATTAATCACACACGACAATGAGCATCATGAATTTGGTGATGGAGGATGGTTGATGATGATGATGGCGACAGATTCCCCTCTCTGGAGCCCCGAATAGACTCCAGATCAGCCCTCCCGAGAGGTTTTAGGGCTTGGGCTGCGGCTTCGTATCGTAAAACGCGGTGAATCCTTCTCTCTGATTTTTTTCTACCCGAAAGGAAATATATAGAGTTAGAGTTGAGGTCGGAGGAGCTCCAGGGGGCCCACGAGGTAGGGGGTGCGCCCTAGGGGGCAGGCGCGCCCCCCCACCCTCGTGGACACGTGGTGGCCCCCTGGTCTTCATCTTTTGCAAGGATTTTTATTATTTCTGAATAGATGTTCCATGAAGTTTCAGGTCATTCCGAGAACTTTTGTTTCTGCACATAAATAACACCATAGCAATTCTGCTGAAAACATCGTCAGTCCGGGTTAGTTCCATTCAAATCATGCAAGTTAGAGTCCAAAACAAGGGCAAAAGTGTTTGCAAAAGTAGATACGTCGGAGACGTATCAACTCCCCCAAGCTTAAACCTTTGCTTGTCCTCAAGCAATTCAGTTGATAAACTGAAAGTGATAAAGAAAAACTTTTACAAACTCTATTTGCTCTTGTTGTTGTAAATATGTAAATCCAGCATTCAAGTTTTTAGCAAAGATTATGACTAACCACATTCACAATAATGCTTAGGTCTCAAGTTTACTCATATCAATGGCATAATCAACTAGCTAGCAATAATAATAAATCTCGGATGACAACACTTTCTCAAAAAAATCATAATATGATATAACAAGATGGTATCTCGCTAGCCCTTTCTGAGACCGCAAAACATAAATGCAGAGCACCTTTAAAGATCAAGGACTGACTAGACATTGTAATTCATGGTAAAAGAGATCCAGCTAATTCATACTCAATGTAAACTAATAATAATGAATGCAAATGACAGTGGTGCTCTCCAACTGGTGCTTTTTAATAAGAAGATGATGACTCAACATGAAAGTAAATAGATAGGCCCTTCGCAGAGGGAAGCAGGGATTTGTAGAGGTGCGAGAGCTTGGTTTGAAATAGAGATGAATAATATTTTGAGCAGTATACTTTCATTGTCAACATAACAACCAAGAGATGGCAATATCTTCCATGCTACACACATTATAGGCGGTTCCCAAACAGAATGGTAAAGTTTATACTCCCCCTCCACCAACAAGCATCAATCCATGGCTTGCTCGAAACAACGAGTGCCTCCAACTAACAAGAGTCCCAGGGGGAGTTTTGTTTGCAATTATTTTGATTTGATTTGCATAAAGCATGGGACTGGGCATCCCGGTGACCAGCCACTTTCTCGTGAGTGAGGAGCGGAGTCCACTCCTCTTGAGAATAACCCGCCTAACATGGAAGATACGGACAACCCTAGTTGATACATGAGCTATTCGAGCATACAAAACAGGATATTTATTTGAAGGTTTAGAGTTTGGCACATACAAATTTACTTGGAACGGTGGGTAGATACCGTATATAGGTAGGTATGGTGGACTCATATGGAATAACTTTGGGGTTTATGGAGTTGGATGCACAAGCAGTATTCTCACTTAGTACAGGTGAAGGCTAGCAAAAGACTGGGAAGCGAACAGCTAGAGAGCGACAACAGTCATGAACATGCATTAAAATTAATCAACACCGAATGCAAGCATGAGTAGGATATAATCCACCATGAACATAAATATCGTGAAGGCTATGTTGATTTTGTTTCAACTGCATGCGTGAACATGCGCCAAGTCAAGTCACTTAAATCATTCAGAGGAGGATACCACCCTATCATACCACATCACAACCATTTTAATAGCATGTTGGCACGCAAGGTAAACCATTATAAGCTCCTAGCTAATCAAGCATGGCACAAGAAACTATGATCTCTAGTTATCATTGCAAACATGTTTATTCATAATAGGCTGAAACAGGAACGATGAACTAATCATATTTACAAAAACAAGAGAGGTCGAGTTCATACCAGCTTTTCTCATCTCAGTCAGTCCATCATATATCGTCATAATTGCCTTTCACTTGCACGACCAAATAGTGTGAATAATAATAATAGTGCATGTGCATTGGACTAAGCTGGAATCTGCAAGCATTCAATAAACAGGAGAAGACAAGGCAATATGGGCTCTTTTGTCAGATCAATAATAATGCATATAAGAGCCACTTCAACAATTTAATTATGGTCTTCTCCTATCGACCCCCAAAGAAAAGAAATAAAACTATTTACACGGGAAAGCTCCCAACAAGCAAAAGAAGAACATGAAATCTTTTGGGGTTTTCTTTTTAATTACTACTACAAGCATGGAAAGTAAACTAATTAAAAGCTACAACTAATTTTTTGGTTTTTCTTAAGGTTTATCAAACACACAAGAAGAGAGCATAAAAAGGAAATAAACTAGCATGGATGATACAATGAAAAAGTATGAGCACCGACATCTAGCAATGAGTGTGTGAACATGAATGTAATGTCGGTGGGAAATACGTACTCCCCCAAGCTTAGGCTTTTGGCCTAAGTTAGTCTATGGCCACGGTTGGCCTGGCGGATATTCATAGTAATAGTTGGGGTCGTACTAAGATGAAGAGGACTCTGATTGCCACTGGTTGGCAATCATCTCCGGATCCCAATGGTAATTAGACTGTCGTGGAGGATCAACTTGTGGTTCCGACTCTGGCTGTGTGGCTGATGTAGGGTTCCGGTAGGCGTGAATAGCCTCTAATGGAACAAAGGTACTGGCCTGAAGATAAATCAAATAAGGAAGGAGCAGGCAGGGTAATAGTCTCAGGATGATGTTTATGAAAGAACAATTTGTATTTAAGCTCCCCTTCCCTATTCTTAACAATAAAATCGTGTGCCACCATACTCTTATAATCTAAATAAACACGAGGCGGCAATTTTTCTTCCTTCTCATAATGCCTAATAGGTATGTTAAAATGTGCAGCTAGGCGTGAAGCATAGATGCCTCCAAAGATGGGGCCTTTTGTACGGTTCAGACTTAACCGTTTAGCAATAATACCGCCCATACTAACATAGTTGTCACTAAATAAACCATGGAACAAAATAACAATATCAGGAACACTAAGGTTTCCACAATTTCCACGACCAATTAAGCAATGACTAGCAAATATTGCAAAATAGTGTAAAGCAGGAAAATGTATGCTAGTGATTCGTGCATCGGAAACCTTCTACAGTGATGGTATGAATAAACCCATCCACATCCTCGCAATGTGGTTCCTCTGTCTTGCCCTCGAAAGGGACCAAACAAACCCGACAAAAATCATAAAGTGACATCTCCTTATGCTCATCGTATAAATAAAACTCCACCGTAGGTGGTGAGCTCGTAGAATGGAAATGAAAGTTTTGCACAAAGATATTTGTGAGTAAGAGATACTGTTCGCGTTGGTCGTGGAGCAAGGCGGTGAGGCCTGCATTATCAGCCAATTCATAAAAATCATCATAAATCCCGGCTGCTCTCCAGAAATCATTGGAAGGCCATTCACACGGCCGAACCTCCGCGGTGCGAGGCAGATTATACTTGGGCTTCTCTGCTTTTTCATTTTGCTTTTCCTTTGAGCTTCGGCTCGATGAGCCCCTCAAAAATCTCTTCATTATATTCTAAAAAATTCTGAAATTTTTAGTAACTTCAAAATAAAAGTGAACCAAACTTAATAAAATTGATAGCAACTACTCCTACAAGTGCTTAGAGTCTATATCATGCATCAAAACTACTTTTGACCATATAAATTTGACGTGCAAGCTCAAGAACGGGGTCACCTAAGCAGTAAAAATTTGCAATGAATAAAGCACTAGAACAAAAACTAATTAGACCAATGGAGGAGTCATATACCAAGGAACAATCTCCCCAAGCAGTTTTGTGAGAGGTGCTTTGAGCAAGGAGATCGTAAATGGCAGCAAAATGAGCTAGAACTCGTGCTTGAGCTGGATATTCGTGTTTGTGGGAGGAAGAAGATGTGTGTGGGTGCAGGAATAAGTGGAGGAGGGCCACCGTGGGCCCACGAGGCAGGGGGCGCGCCCAGGGGGTAGGGCGCGCCCCTGACCCTCGTGGCCAGGTGCCAGCTCCTCCTGCTGTGTTCTCAGTGCCAAATATTCTCAAATATTCCAGAAAAAATCATATTTAAATTTCAGGGCATTTGGAGAACTTTTATTTTCGAGGTATTTTTATATTGCACGGATAAATCAGGTAACATACAGAAAAATACTATTTTTATTTTATTTAATATAAATAACAGAAAGTAAAAGGAGGGTACAGAGAGTTGTGCCTTCTAGTTTCATCCATCTCATGCTCATCAAAAGGAATCCACTAACAAGGTTGATCAAGTCTTGTTAACGAACTCATTCCGAATAACATGGAACCGGAGAAATTTCGAATAACACTATGTTACCTCAACGGGGATATGCACATCCCCAATAATAAGAATATCATATTTCTTCTTGATAGTAGGAAGAGGAAATTCAAAACCTCCAAATATAATCGATGGAATTTTTCCAATAGAGTTGATACTATGAACTTGAGGTTGTTTCCTCGGAAAGTGTACCGTATGCTCATTACCATTAACATGAAAAGTGACATTGCCTTTAGTGCAATCAATAAAAGCCCCTGCAGTATTCAAAAAGGGTCTTCCAAGAATAATATACATACTATCGTCCTTGTGAATATCAAGAATAACAAAGTCCGTTAAAATAGTAACGTTTGCAACTACAACAGGCACATCCTCACAAATACTGACAGGTATAGCAGTTGATTTATTAGCCATTTGCAAAGATATTTCAGTAGGTGTCAACTTATTCAAATCAAGTCTACGATATAAAGAGAGAGGCATAACACTAACACCGGCTCCAAGATCACATAACACAGTTTTAACATAGTTTCTTTTAATGGAGCATGGTATAGTGGGTACTCCTGGATCTCCAAGTTTCTTTGGTATTCCACCCTTAAAAGTATAATTAGCAAGCATGGTGGAAATTTCAGCTTCCAGTATCTTTCTTTTATTTGTAACAATATCTTTCATATACTTAGCAGAAGGATTCATTTTGAGCATATTAGTTAATTGCATACGCAAAAAGATAGGTCTAATCATTTCAGCAAAGCGCTCAAAATCCTCATCATCCTTTTTCTTGGATGGTTTGGGAGGAAAAGGCATAGGTTTTTGAACACATGGTTCTCTTTCTTTACCGTGTTTCCTAGCAACAAAGTCTTTTTTATCATAACGTTGATTCTTTGATTGTGGGTTATCAAGATCAACAGCAGGTTCAATTTCTATATCATTATCATTACTAGGTTGAGCATCATCATGAACATTATCATTAACATTATCACTAGTTTTAGGTTCATTACTAGATTGTGTTTCAGCATCAGAGATAGAAATATCATTTAGATTCTCAGGTGTTTCAGTAATAGGTTCACTAGAAGCATGCAAAGTCCTATCATTTTTCTTTTTCTTCCTATTAGAAGGACTAGGTGCATCCATATTATTTCTCTGAGAATCTTGCTAAATTCTCTTAGGGTGGCCTTCAGGATACAAAGGTTTCTGAGTCATTCTACCACCTCTAGTCATAACTCTAACAACATTATCATTATTCTTACTATTCAATTCATTGAGCAAATAATTTTGAGCCTTAAGTACTTGTTCTACTTGAGTGGTAACCATAGAAGCATGTTTACTAATAAGTTTAAGTTCACCTTTGACGTTAGCCATATAATCACCCAAGTGTTCAAGCATATTTGAATTTTATTTCAATTGTCTACCAAAATAAGCATTGAATTCTTCTTGCTTAACCATAAATTTATCAAACTCATCTAAGCATGGGCTAGCAAATTTAGTAAACGGGATTTCAGCTTTATCATATCTATAGAGAGAATTTACCTTTACTACCTGTGTCGGGTCATCAAGACCATGAGTTTCTTCAATAGGTGAAGGATTAAGATCATATATTTCTTCAACAGGCGGTAAATTAAGACCGTGTATTTCTTCAATAGGAGGTAAATTCTTAATATCTTCAGCTTTAATACCTTTTTCTTTCATAGATTTCTTTGCCTCTTGCATATCTTCAGGACTGAGAAATATAACACCTCTTTTCTTCGGAGTTGGTTTAGGAATAGGCTCAGGAAGTTCCCAATTATTTTCATTTGTCAACATATTATTCAACAGAATTTCAGCTTCATCCGGCGTTCTTTCCCAGAAAACAGAACCAGGACAACTATCCAGGTAATCTCTGGAGGCATCGGTTAGTCCATTATAAAATATATCAAGTATTTCATTTTTCTTAAGAGGATGATCAGGAAAAGCATTAAGTAACTTGAGAAGCCTCCCCCAAGCTTGTGGGAGACTCTCTTCTTCAATTTGCACAAAATTATATATATCCCTTAAAGTAGCTTGTTTCTTATGAGTAGGGAAATATTTAGCAGAGAAGTAATAAATCATATCCCGGGGACTACGCACACAACCAGGATCAAGAGAATTAAACCATATCTTAGCATCACACTTTAATTAGAACGGAAATATTTTAAGAATATAAAAGTAGCGAGTTCTCTCATCATTAGTGAACAGGGTGGCTATATTATTTAATTTAGTAAGATGTGTCACAACAGTTTCAGATTCATAGCCATGAAAACGATTAGATTCAACCAAAGTAATTATATCAGGATCAATAGAGAATTCATAATCCTTATCAATAACAAAGATAGGTGAAGTAGAAAAAACAGGGTCAGGTTTCATCCTAGCATTTAGAGATTGCTTATTCCATTTAGCTAATAATCTCTTAAGTTCATAACTATCTTTGCAAGCTAAAATAGCTAAAGAAGCTTCTTTATCAAAAACATAACCCTTAGGAATAACGGATTCAATATTTTCATTCTCTCTAACCCTAGCAAGTTGTTCATCAAGAAATTCACCAAGTGGCACAGTAGTATCAAGCATAGAAGTAGTTTCATCATAAGTATCATGCATAGCAGAAGTGGCATCATCAATAACATACGATATATCAGAACGAATAGCAGAAGCAGGTTTAGGTGTCGCAAGCTTACTCAAAACAGAAGGTGAATCAAGTGCAAAGCTTGATGGCAGTTCCTTACCTCCCCTCGTAGTTGAGGGATAAATCTTGGTTCTTGGATCTTTCAAGTTCTTCATAATGATAAGCAGACATAAATCCCAAGTGACTCAAAGAATAAAGCTATGCTCCCCGGAAGCGGCGCCAGAAAATAGTCTTGATAACCCACACGTATAGGGGATCGCAACAGTTTTCGAGGGTAGAGTATTCAACCCAAATTTATTTATTCGACACAAGGGGAGCCAAAGAATATTCTCAAGTCTTAGCAGCTGAGTTGTCAATTCAACCACACCTGGAAACTTAATATCTGCAGCAAAGTGTTTAGTAGCAAAGTAATATGATAGTAGTGGAAACGGTAGCAAAAGTAATGTTTTTGGTATTTTGTAGTGATGATAGCAATAGCAACGGAAAAGTAAATGAGCGAAGAACAATATATGGAAAGCTCTTAGGCAATGGACCGGTGATGGAGAATTATGCCGGATGCGGTTCATCATGTAACAATCATAACATAGGGTGACACAGAACTAGCTCCAATTCATCAATGTAATGTAGGCATGTATTCTGAATATAGTCATACGTGCTTATGGAAAAGAACTTGCATGAAATCTTTTGTCCTACCCTCCCGTGGCAGCGGGGTCCTAATGGAAACTAAGGGATATTAAGGCCTCCTTTTAATAGAGTACCGGAACAAAGCATTAGCACATAGTGAATACATGAACTCCTCAAACTATGGTCATCACCAGTAAGTATCCTGATTATTGTCACTTCAGGGTTAACGGATCATAACACATAATAGGTGACTATAGACTTGCAAGATAGGATCAAGAACTCTCATATATTGATGAAAACATAATAGGTTCAGATCTGAAATCATGGCACTCGGGCCCTAGTGACAAGCATTAAGCATAGCAAAGTCATAGCAACATCAATCTCAGAACATAGTGGATACTAGGGATCAAACCCTAACAAAACTAACTCGATTACATGATAGATCTCATCCAACCCATCACCGTCCAGCAAGCCTATGATGGAATTACTCACACACGTCGATGAGCATCATGAATTTGGTGATGGAGGATGGTTGATGATGACGATGGCGACTGATTCCCCTCTCCGAAGCCCCGAACGGACTCCAGATCAGCCCTCCCGAGAGGTTTTAGGGCTTGGCGGCGGCTCCGTATCGTAAAACACGATGAATCCTTCTCTCTGATTTTTTTTCTCCGCGAAAGCAAATATATAGAGTTGGAGTTGAGGTCAGAGGAGCTCCAGGGGGCCCACGAGGTAGGGGGCGCGCCCTAGGGGGGCAGGCGCGCCCCCACCCTCGTGGACAGGTGGTGGGCCCCCTGGTCTTCATCTTTTGCAAGGATTTTTTTATTATTTCCGAATAGATGTTCCGTGAAGTTTCAGGTCATTCCGAGAAGTTTTGTTTCTGCACATAAATAACACCATAGCAATTCTGGTGAAAACAGCGTCAGTCCGGGTTAGTTCCATTCAAATCATGCAAGTTAGAGTCCAAAACAAGGGCAAAAGTGTTTGCAAAAGTAGATACGTCGGAGACGTATCAGTGACTAATGAGTTCGTCATGGAATGATGCATTACATAACAAGTAAAGAGACTTGCCGGTGACGAGATTGAACTAGGTATGATGATACCGACGATCGAATCTCGGGCAAGTAACATATCAATGACAAAGGGAACAACGTATGTTGTTATTGAGTTTGACTGATAAAGATCTTTGTAGAATATGTAGGAGCCAATATGAGCATCTAGGTTCCGCTATTGGTTATTGACAGGAGATATGTCTCGGTCATGTCGACATAGTTCTCGAACCCGTAGGGTCCGCACGCTTAACGTTCGATGACGATTTGTATTATGAGTTTCGTGTTTTGATGAACCGAAGTTTGTTCGGAATCCCGAATGAGATCACAGACATGACGAGGAGTCTCGAAATGGTCGAGACATGAAGATTCATATATTGGAAGGCTACATTTGGACACCGGAATGGTTCGGGTCATTTCGGAGTACCGGGGGTTACCGGACCCCCCTAGGAAGTTAATGGGCCACCATGGGCCTTAGTGGAGAAGAGAAAGGGCCAGCCAGAGGTGACGCCCCCCTTTCCCAGTCTTAATTGGACAAGGGGAGGGGGCGACGCCCCCCTCCTTCCTTCTCTTCTCTTCCTCCTTCCCTTCTTCTCCTACTTGGACTAGGAAGGGGGGGGGTCGAATCCTACTTGGACCAGGAGTCCAAGTAGGACTCCCCCCATAGCGCACGCCCTAGGGCCGGCCACCTCTCCTCCCCATTTTATATATGTGGGAGGGGGCACCCCAAAGACACACCAAGTCTTCTCTTAGCCGTGTGCGGTACCCCCCTCCACAGTTACACACCTCGGTCATATCGTCGTAGTGCTTAGGCGAAGCCCTGTTATAACCCACAAGTATAGGGCATCGCAACAGTTTTCGAGGGTAGAGTATTCAACCCAAATTTATAGATCCGACACAAGGGGAGGCAAAGAATATTTGAAGGTATTAGCAGCTAAGTTATCAATTCAACCACACCTGGAGATCAATTATCTACAGCAAAGTGATCAGTAGCAAAGTAGTTCGATAGTTTTGATAGTAGTGGCAGGAGCAACGGTAACAGTAACAGTGATAGCAGTGATTTGTAGCAAGTGTAACAGTGATATAGCAGTAGTAAGTTAGCAGAAACAATATGGATAAATTCGTAGGCATTGGATCGGTGACTTGTTGGATGACATTCACCATGTGACAGCTATAACCTAGGGCGATACGTCACTAGCTCCAGTTCATCGATATAATGTAGGCATGTATTCTGTAAATAGTCATACGCGCTTTATTAAAAGAACTTGCATGACATCTTTTGTCCTACCCTCCCGTGGCAGCTGGGTCCATATTCGGAACTAAGGGATATTAAGGCCTCCTTTTAATAGAGAACCGGAACAAAGCATTAACACATAGTGAATACATGAACTCCTCAAACTATCGTCATCACTGGGAGTGGGCCCGGTTGTTGTCACTCCGGGGTTGCCGGATCATAACCGTAGTAGGTGACTATAACTTGCAAGATCAGATCTGAAACATGGATATAATGATGAATTCATAAACGGTTCAGATCTGAAATCATGGCACCCGGGCCCAAAGTGACAAGCATTAAGCATAGCAAAGTCATAGCAACATCAATCTAAGAACATAGTTGTCGGTGTCAAAACCGGCAGATCTCGGGTAGGGGGTCCCGAACTGTGCATCTAAGGCGGATGGTAACAGGAGGCAGGGGACACAATGTTTACCCAGGTTCGGGCCCTCTTGATGGAGGTAATACCCTACGTCCTGCTTGATTGTTTTTGATGATATGAGTATTACAAGAGTTGATCTACCACGAGATCAAAAAGGCTAAACCCTAGAAGCTAGCCTATGGTATGATTGTATGTTGTCCGACGGACTATAACCCTCCAGTTTATATAGACACCGGAGGGGGCTAGGGTTACACAAGGTCGGTTAGAAAGGAGGAGATATACATATCCGTATTGCCTAGCTTGCCTTCCACGCCAAGTAGAGTCCCATCCGGACATGAGACAAAGTCTTCAATCTTGTCTCTTCATAGTCCAACAGTCCGGCTAAAGGATATAGTCCGGCTGTCCAGAGACCCCCTAATCCAGGACTCCCTCGGTAGCCCCTGAACCAGGCTTCAATGACGATGAGTCCGGCACGCAGTGTTGTCTTCGGCATTGCAAGGCGGGTTCCTCCTTCGAATACACCATGGAAGAGTTTGACTACAAGGACAGTGTCCAACCCTGCAAAGTAAGTTCCACATACCACCATAGAGAGAATAATATTTCCACAAATCTAATCTGCTGACCCGTTTTGACAGCATGACATCACGCCATGGCCCGGTCATTATTCGAACCGTTCTTCTCAACCAGCTCCGCACATAATGCGAGGCGGTTTTCTTGACACGTCTTGTCAAAGCAGAGATCGTGTTCCCCTTATCACGGGATTCTCATCAATACAAACGTGGGTAACCCAACCATGCCTGTTGGTATGACTCCTAGATCTTAGGCAAGTCCCAAACGGCCACGAGGAGGACGCATGATATTCACCCTCTTTATAAAGGGGACAAGGCTTTTTCTTTTTTCCCTCCCGCGCTCAATCGAATCCTTCCCCCGCCTCGAGTTCTAACACCCAAAGCTCAGGTCAGGTGCTTCGGACCTTCAACTATGTCCGGATCCAACCTTCAAGGTCGGTGGATGCCTTCCTCCATCACAGAGGAGGACATCAAGAAGTTGAGAGAGGCCAGATATCTGACCGCCGAAATTTCGCATAGGCTGCCTGCCCGAGGGCAGGTCGTCCCTACTCCCGAACCCAACGAGAGCGTCGTGTTCATCTCCCACTTCCTCCGAGTACTAGGCCTCGCTCTGGATCCCTTTGTTAGGGATCTTATGTTCTATTATGGGCTAGATTTTCACGATCTGGCCCCGGATTCCCTTCTTCACATCTCGTCATTTACCGTTGTATGTGAGGCCTTCCTCCGCATTACCCCTCACTTCGGCCTGTGGCTCAAGACCCTCGATGTGAAGCCGAAGATGATCGAGGGGCGGCACGCAGCATGCGGAGGTGCTTTAATAAGAAAAATCGCTGACGCTCCATGGCCGGAGGGTTCCTCCCCAGAGGTGTCCGGATTGTGGCAGCGGGAGTGGTTTTACATCATAGCTCCCCGAAGTGCCAAGTGGGTAGCTTCCCCCACCTTTCGCTCGGGCCCCCCACCACAACTGATGTCATGGATCAGCAGGGGGCTGAGCTGGGGTCCAGCCAAGGACGTGCCAATACTGCAAAGCCGTATCCAAGATCTCTTTGAGAGAGATTTCAGTCTGGTTATGGTAATGCAAGTTATGCTAGTTCGTCGAGTCCATCCTTGCAAACGCTGGCCCCTCCACATGTGGGAATTCAACCCGGAAGGACCACGAGCTATTCAGCATTTCCTCGGCATGACGCACGAAGAGATGTACAAATCGTTCTTCGGACCCCAAATACAGTGTCCGGACACCACCGAGGACGTGGGTCTGAGCTGCAACCGCCCCGCTGCCCAAGTAAGTAATCACATGCCGAACCTACTATCCTTTTGTTTATCATGGCATCATTCTAAAGAGCCGCTCTTTGACCAGGACTGGATAACAAAAGCGATGATGATTAGGTGTTTGGCCCCCCTTCCTGAGGGCTTGGACAATCCGGTACTGGACAAGATGCTCGAGCCGGCGCCTTATCCAGTGCCCTCAAAGGAAGATGATGGGGGAATAGAGAGGGCGAAAGCGGGCCTCACTCGCTACTTATTCCAGCCGGGGGAATGAGCGCCTCCATGAGGGAGGACAACCAAAGGGAAGAACCTGACATTCTCTCTCCCCGGGGAAGGAAGAGGACTACCTCTGAAGATCCAGAAACTAAGGTTTCCAAATGGGAAAAGAAATCTTCATCAGAGGGTCCTGCCTCGGAGGGTATTCTTGCCGCACAATGTCCGCGTGGGGTTCAGCCCTCTACCGAGCTGTAAGTAATCGAAAAGTACTTAATAGGGGAAACATCCTACCTTGCTTCCGAAGACAATAACCGATTCTTATAAATTGTAGTCCGGATCGTAGCCCTTCTCGACAGAGTTTGTCTTCGGGGGATCTTCTTCCAGAGATGATGGAGAGCGAAACGCCTCCCCCTGACACCCCACCTCATGAAGCAGGCGACCCTGAAGTGTCGTCGCGAAGGGTATCTCCGGATCCACTAAGGCCAGAGGATAACCCTTTGGCTACCCGGGATCCCCAATATTCGGCTCCTAAGGAGAGCGACAGCAAGGGTCCGTACAGTGTGCGGTCGGACACGCTGAAGGATCTTCTGGGGCAAGCGGCCGTCTCGGAAGCGCATCATACGCTAATGGGTATGGTAATTGAAAGGATTTCATCCGCCGAAAGCGGTTTGCATGAAGCCTTTACGAGTCTGCTGAAAGGCTTCGAGGTACGTGAAATAGTGTATGTTTTTTATAGTACCGCATACGTTAGGTGTGCCCTATGCAGATAGTAGCCCCTGAGACTCTGGTTGTCGTCAAAAATGGCGGCAAATAGAGGATCATAGTCCAAGGTAATAACCGGACCGCCTTGATGTGCAGGTGGCTGAAGCTCCAGTGGCTAGCCGGACTGATGGGTTTGCCGAGCTAAAGCGACAACTTGATGCGGCAAATGCTGACATCGTGCTTGTCAACAAGCGGCTTGACGAGGCACAGGGTAAGTGATTTTTTCGGTGATCAACACATACTAAGAGGAGCATGATGCCAGTATCTTTAATATGTTGTGACTACAGATGGAGATGCCACCGTAGAGACCCTTCGGGTGGAGCTTGCCCGAGCCAAGGAGCAAGCAAGGAGTAGCAATGTGGCCGCTCTAAAGGCGGCCGAAGAGTTAAGGGCCGAACAAGCCGTGCATTGCGAGAGCAAGGAAAAAATAGCCAAGATGGATGTAGAGTTAAAAGATGCCGCTGACCGTAACCAACTTCTTAAAGAAGAAAACCGGGCGAAGGTGACGGACCTGAAGAAGGCCCTAGTGGCTGCCAAGGAAGGCCGCTCCAAAATTAGAGCGACGAAGGAGGAACTGAATCAAGCTGCGGATATCGTGTCTGGGAAGCCCTTCTTGCTGCGGACTAAGTTCAGAGATCCGAAGTATGCACCTCTGGACCGGCTATGGAGTTCTGCGGACGCCTACATGGATTTGGCTGCAAGTGCTGCTGATGCGGCCGAGTACTTCAGGGATCAGAAAGATCACGGAGTGGAAAAATTGTTCTGGTCACAGTTTCATGCTCCAGTCCGTCCACTGCTGTTGAATGAGCGAATGGCCGAGTGGGCCGAGCTCCATAGGTTGTCTGGACTTGCCATGAGGTCCGTTGTGGATCACCTGTGGCCGGGAGGGCCAAGGCCGAATAGCTACTTTAGTTTAGTGCAACAATTCCTTGGTGTTGTGCCACGCATCAATGTTGTAAAGAGATCGGCATGCATAGAGGGGGCGCGGATGGCCTTTGCCCATGTCAAGACATACTGGTCGGAGATGGAGGCCACCACTATTGCAACACAGGGTTCGGCCGTAGGTCGAGTGGCTGCCGAACACTACTTTGAAGAAGTTCTTGAAGGTGCTCGTTCGATGGAGGCTCAGTGCTCGAAGAATATTATGTTCTAGTGACATGTATTCCCATTGTGAAAACAATGTTTTATTGAATTATGAAGGCTGTATTTATACTTTTTCCCGAAAGTACTATGATGCCTCCTGTGTGGCCGTTTATGTATATATGTATATAACCTGAAAGTTTGCAGTCGTCGGCTTCCGCCCCCACGCATATAATGCGGGGGTGTTCGCAAAAAATGCATATCCACACTTGATCCAACGTCTTGGTCCGTTAAGGAGGTGGTAGCGCAACAAACGAGGCAATCGGACTATATTGCTTTAACACTTTCACTTAGCCATGGGAGTTTGACGGTGGGGCTACTATATAGCCCCTGGTACTTCTGCGCTCGTCCGAATACGGGGCGCGTACGTACATGACCGGGAAACGGCCCTTCGTTACTGTGGAGGAATCCCGAAGATTCCGCTGAGTCATCGAGTGGTTGACCAGTCTCTCGCTATATCATGACAGTCAATTTTCGGCTTTCTCTACCGAGGTGCTCGTCCGGATGAACCAGGGCACAATCGTAGTAGTTCTCCCAGTGCTACCTTAGCCGATATAACGGAGTGTAAGGTACCAAAACGTGGGAGCCGGGCAAACCCAACATTTGACCAAAGACATGATTCGGAGCTGATGCATATAGGGCCAAACTCGCGACGCCGAACACTCCCTAAGGTGTTTGGTCTTTATAACATATACCGGGCGAAACAATGCCCTTAATAAGAAACCCCATGTGTCCAGGTACGTGCAAAATCCCACGCGGCCACATGCCAATAACGCCAGCATCCTTCTCGGTTGTGTGGAGTATCCGGAGGATGTGAGCAACAAGAGACAGTAAAAAAAGGTTTACGCGGGGTCTTAGTCTAAAAAGAAACCTTTGGGCGGGTCCCTGCTGCACGTCTGCGCCTGTGTCTCCGTTGTGCCGTGTCCTGGACGGGTGTAGCACGATTATCATCTGCAAAAGGAAAAGAACTTAGGTGAAAGTTGTCGTGCCAAAAAGAAGAATTGGTTATTATCAATGAACTATCAAAATTCAAGAGAAGCCAAGTTGAGATGGGCTGGCCCTGATTACACGCAGGAAGCCCCTGGTATCGTTTATGAGGGTTTGATCATCAAACCAATCTCATGTATATATGATGGAACGCTGGATTTGTTTGACCGTGTCCGTGGTCTTGACGACTTGCCATTTTTCTGGTTGCTGAGGCCGTCTAGTTTGTGGCTGTTAGAGCCGCCACATCCTCTTCCGTACGTAAGAAACGTTCAGTATGTCCACTAACTGAGATGATGCCACCTGGACCGGGCATCTTAAGCTTGAGAAAAGCCTAATGCGGTATTGCGTTAAAATGAGCGAGCCGTTCTTCCGAGTAGTGCTTGATAACCACTTCGGAATGGGGCGATGTGAAAAGTTAACCTTTCACTCCGGAAGTTATCGGGACGACCGATTACCACCTCTAGTAGTAGAGAGCCTGTACAGCGGGCCTCTTGGCCTGGTATTACTCCCTTGAAGGTAGTATTACTGTGGCTTATCTGTGTCGGGTCTATCCCCATTTTGCGGATTGTGTCCTGATATATCAGATTTAGATCACTGCCGCCGTCCATGAGGACTCGTGTGAAATGGTACCCATTTATTATTGGGTCTAACACCAAGGCCGTCAGTCCTTTGTGCCGGATATTTTTATCATGATCCCTATGATCAAAACTGATCGGGCAGGCCAACCAGTGGTTGAACCTAGGGGTGACGGGCTCTATGGCGCGTGTGCCTCGGAGTGCATGCTTGCTTCTCCTCTTTGTCACATGGATCACGTTTGGGTGTATCCACCATGTATACGTCATGTGATGAAGTGGCGGTCTAGTGCCCTATGGGCGGTGGTTCCTGTTCATCTCCCGCATCGTCGTCCATACCGTCGATGTCTTCGGAGTCGAAGTCGAGCATGTCGGTTAAGTCGTCGACAGTGGCTATTAAGTGGGTGGTGGGTGGGCCATGAATTTCTTTGTCGTCCGTATCCCATTCTAGCCGGATATAGTTCGGCCAAGGTTCTCGTGACAGGGAGAGAGACCTTAATGACTTTAGCACATCTCCAAAGGGTGAGTGCTGAAAGATATCCGCGTAGGTGAACTCCATGATCGGCGCCCCGTCGGATTCGACGGGCACGGATGTGGGCGGCTCAGAGTCCGTGGCCGGAGGTAAATCCAGTGGTTCAGCGACACGGATATCGAAAGGGGTGAAGTCAGTATCCGGCTCTATCGCCACAAAGAGTGCGGCCTCCATGGCGGGGTCCATCCCTCCGCTCTCGGATGGCGCGACTTGCTCCGTATTGATGGTCGGAGTAGTTGCAGATGCGATCTCCCGAACATTGCCCGACGGCAGAGTTACGTCATGCTCGTCGTGATTGTGCGGCGTGTCCGACATGGTCTCGAATCCGTCGAAGATCAAGTCTCCGCGGATGTCGGCCGTGTAGTTCAAGTTTCCAAATCTGACCTGATGGCTAGGGGCGTAGCTTTCAATCTACTCCAGATGGCCAAGCGAATTGGCCCACAATGTGAAGCTGCCGAACACGAAGATCTGTCCGGGGAGGAAAGCCTCACCCTGGACCACATCGCTAGCGATGATCGAAGAGCCATCAAGACTTGTGGTGACGACATAGTGGAACTCTCAATGAAAGCACCAATGTCGGTGTCAAAACTGGCGGATCTCGGATAGGGGGTCCCGAACTATGCGTCTAAGGCAGATGGTAATAGGAGGCAGGGGACACGATGTTTACCCAGGTTCAGGCCCTCTTGATGGAGGTAATACCCTACGTCTTGCTTGATTGTTCTTGATGATATGAGCATTACAAGACTTGATCTACCACGAGATCAAAGAGGCTAAACCCTAGAAGCTAGCCTATGGTATGATTGTATGTTGTCCTACGGACTAAAACCCTCCGGTTTATATAGACACCGGAGGGGGATAGGGTTACACAAGGTCAGTTACAAAGGAGGAGATATACATATCTGTATTTCCTAGCTTGCCTTCCACGCCAAGTAGAGTCCCATCCGGACGCGAGACGAAGTCTTCAATCTTGTATCTAAATAGTCCAACAGTCCGGGTAAAGGATATAGTCCGGCTGCTCGGAGACCCCCTAATCCAGGACTCCCTCAATAGTGGATACTAGGGATCAGGCCCTAACAAAACTAACTCGATTACATGATGAATCTCATCCAACTCCTCACCGACCAGCGAGCCTACGAAGGAATTACTCACTCCCGGTGGGGAGCATCATGGAATTGGCGATGGAGAAGGTTTGGTGATGACGAAGAACGAAGATCCCCTCTCCGGAGCCCCAAACGGACTCCGGATCTGGCCTCCTAAGGAAGAACAAGGCTTGGCGGCGGCTCCGTCTCATGGATCGTGATAATTCTTTCTCCTTGATTTTTTCTAGAATAATGTGATTTTATAGTATCAGGGGGTCATCAGCGGGACCACCAGGTGGGTACAACCCACCTGGGTGCGCTAGGAGAGGGGGGGGGGCTGGTGGGTTGTGCCCACCCAAGGGCCCCTCTCCGATGGGTCTTGGCTCTCTAGAAATTCTTATTATTGGTATTAAAAACCCTCAAAAAGTTTCGTTCCATTCTGAGAACTTTTATTTCTGCACAAAAACAACACCATGGTAGTTCTGCTGAAAACAGCATCAGTCCAGGGTTAGTTTCATTCAAATCATGCAAATTAGAGTCCAAAACAAGAGGAAAATCGTGGGAAAAAGTACATACGTTGGAGACGTATCAACTCCCCCAAGCTTAAACCTTTGCTTGTCCTCAAGCAATTCAGAAAGTGAGAAAGAAAAACTTTTACGAACTCTTTTGCTCTTGTTTGCATAAATAAGCTTAAACGGCACCCAGGTTTTTAGCCAACATTATAACTAACCATGTCAACAATAACTCTTAAATATTATAATGATTCATATCAATGACATAATCAGCTAGCGAGCAATAATAAGATATCTCAAACAGCAACACGTTGTCAAAACAACCATGATATAATATGACAAGAATGGTATCTCGCTAGCCCTTTCTGAGACCGCAAAACATAAATGCAGAGCACCTCCAAAGTTCAAGCAGCGAATAAACATTGTAATTCATGGTAGAAAAAATCCAGTCATGATGCACCCAACATTAGCTATACACAATGCATAAATCATGACCGATGTGCTCTACTCAGTTTCTGGCGCTTGTTTTTAGAAGGTGATGACACAACATAAAAGTAAATAGATAGTCCCTTCGCAGAGGGAAGCAGTGATTTGTAGAGGTGCCAAAGCTCAATTTTTAAAACAGAGATAAATGGTATTTTAAGACATGCACCCTTCTTATTCACCTCACGACCATCAGTTATCAACATCTTCCATGCTAAGCACGCTAGTGGCGGTTTCCAGGTGATAAAATTAAAGGTTTACTCCCCCTCCACCATCAATCACACTCCACAGCTTGTCTGAAACAACGGGTGTCGTCCATACCAACATCAGTCTCGGGGTAGTTTTGTTTAATTATTTGCATTTTTTGAGTTCGAGACTGGGAATCCCTATTACCGCCCATTTCCTCATGAGATGGAGAGTGAATAAACACTCGACCTAAGGATAACATGCTTAGCACGGAAGATATCGACCACCTCCTGTCGTTCCATGAACGATCCAGGCACACAAAACGGATAATTATTTTAGAAGTTTCTAGAGGTGGCACATGCAAATTTACTCAAGATGGCAGGGTCATACCGTATATAGGTAGTTATGGTGGACTCATCTGGAATAACTTTGGGTTCAAGGTTTTTGATGTACAAGTAGAATTCCCACTTAGTACAGGCGAAGGCTAGCAATTTAAGATTGGGAAGCGACCAGCTAGAGAGCAATAACGATCATAACCAGGCATTATGCATAACTAACATTGGACACTAGCATGAGTAGGATATGAACACCATGAACATAAATATCATAGAGGCTATGTTGGTTTTGATTCAACTACATGCATGAACATGCACCAAGTCAAGCCACTGGAACATTCAGAGGAGGATACCGTATCATCATACTACATCACAATCATTTTAACACTATGTTGATATCCAAAATAAATCATTATCCACTCCCAGCTACTTATGCATGGCATGAGAAACTATAATATGTAATTGTCATTGCAAACACGTTTAATCATAATGGGCTAAAGCCTGGATACTAGGTTAAACATATTTACACACATAGAACAAGTTGACTTCATACCAGTTTCTCCTTGCCACGGCTAGCTCATCGAATATCGTCATTATTGCCTTTCACTTGCATGACCGAATGATATGAAAATAATGATAATAGTGCAAGAGTGCCATGGACTAAGATGGAATCTGCAAAACATTTTGTTAAATAGGAGAAGACAAGGTAAAATGGGCTCTTATTAGTTCAACAGTTATTCATATGAGAGCCACTCAACATTTTCATCATGGTCTTCTCCTCGGTACAACTCGAATAAAAGAAAAGAAATTCAGAGAAACACACTGAAATATTTTTGGAGTTTTTGGTTTTCTTTAGCAAGCAAATAAAAGGGAAAAGCAAAAAACAAGAAAACCTATTTACACAGAAAAGCTCCCAACAAGCAAAAGAAAAACAAGGAAATCTTTTTTGGATTCTCTTTTTAGTACTACTACTACTACTAAGCATGCATAGAAAGTAAATTACTACAACTATTTTTTGTTTTTCTAAAGTTTTTCAAACACACAAGAAGAAAGCAAAAAAGAAATCTAAGCATGGATTATACAATGAAAAAGTGTGAACACCGACAAATGGAATAAGTGGACATGAATGTAAAGTCGGTGGAAACACGTACTCCCCCAAGCTTAGGCTTTTGGCCTAAGTTGGTAATCGATCAGTAGCGCGGATAATAGTCAGCGTGGTAGCTCACGGAGGCTCTCGGTGCGGATGCCTCAGCACGTCGTGCCGCCATCATTGCTGCGTTATGAGCTCGGGCCTCGCTCTCAAGGACAAAATATCTTTCCTTGTTGTGATAATCAAAGAGAGCAGGCGCAAGAAAATATGTGTCCACAACATGTGATTGGTTAAACAACAAATTATAAGTGAAGCTGTCAGCCCTTCCCTTGAGAATTTTATGATCCTTCAAAGCACCAAAGTCTAAATACCGAGTGGGTAGGATAGGATCAAAGGGCAAATGTGAGACACCCAGCCCTCGTGCTAAACGTGTGGCATAAATTCCACCATAAAACCAGCCACTTTTAGCATTGTGCTGAAGTCTGCGTGCAACAATCGCTCCAAGGTTATAATTCCTTTCACCAGTGAGAGCGGTGTGAATGAGGCTCAAGTCTGGCGAACAAAGTATGCTATAGTCTTGCTTGCCTACTATGCATTTCCCGTTAAATAATGCAAAATACTAGATTGCGGAGAAGTGAACACTTTTTATTCTTCCTTGTCTCACTCCTCTATTTTCACCGTAACAAAGGTTAGTCAAGAAGGTCTCATACTCAGCCTTTGCTGGCTCATCAAGCGAACCCCAAAATGGAAGTTTGCAATGGTAAGCAAAATTCTCTAGTGGAATAGTAAATGGTTCATCATAAAGCATAAACGACACCCTAGACTCATGTGGAAAATATTTAAATCCTTTAACAAATGATTCAGTGAGAAGATGGCACTATTCATACTTATCTGAGAGGTAGGGACCGAGACCGGCATTGTGAACATATTGCTCAAATTCCTCCTTGATGCCCACCTGCACCATATATTCATCGCAAGGTAATAAGCATGTTTTGGTGGCGTCATCTCGCGTGGAACTTTCACTTGGTTCAACATAAGACCGGCGGGCAGAACTGTCACTAGAGGATGCCCTCGAGGATCGTCTCCTCAAAGAACTCCTTCCAAATAGGTTCATCATGTCCGCGTACAATTTTCTGAAAATAAAATTTTTTGGAGTGACAAAAATTTGTCTACAAAACTTTGTAAGATTGATAGCAACTACTCATAGGGATACATAGAGGCCATAGCAAGCATTCAAACAACTTAGAATACTAAGAATTCAACATGCAAGCACATCTACAAGAGCACCAAGAGTAGCTAATCATTCAAAGTATAAACCACTAAAACAAAAACTAATTGGACAAACGGTGGAGTCACATACCAAGCAACAATCTCCTGAACCAGTTTTGGAAATGGAGCTTCGAGTGAAGAGATTGAAAATGGCAGCAAAATGAGCAAGAACACGGGAGAGAGAGAGCAAGAGTGATTTTTTTCTGGAGGTAGGTGACAATGTGGGCTAAAGAGATAAGTGAGGGGGGCCACATGGGGACCACAACCCCCAGGGCGCGCCAGGGGTTGCTGGCGCGTCTAGGTGGGTTGTGCCCACCTGGTGCACCCCCTCTGGTTGTTTTTGCACCAAACATTCTTAAATATTCGGGAAAAGTCATATAAAATTTTCAGGGCATTCTGAGAACTTTTATTTTTGGGTCATTTTTTATTGCACAGGAAATTCAGAAAACAGACAAAACATGGCATTTTATTTTATTTAACTAATAAAAACAAAGAATAAAAAGTAGGGACAGGAAGTAGTGCTTACTAAATTCATCAACTTCATTAATAAGGTTGATTAGGTCTTATTAACAACCACTTTCGATTAGCATGAAACCGAAGAACTTTAGTAAATCACTAAGTTACCTCAATGGGGATATGCATTTCCCCAACAATAAGCATTTCATATTTCTTTTTGACCGTAGGTAGAGGTATTTGAAAAATTCCAATAGTGATTGTCGAAGATTTTTCAATAACATTAATATCATTCACTTGGAATTGTTTCTTTGGAAAGTGCACCGTATGCTCATTACCATTGATATGAAAAGTGACCTTGCTTTTATTGCAATCAATGACAGCCCCTACAGTATTCAAGAAGGGTCTACCAAGGATAATCGACATGTTGTCATCCTCGGGCATCTCAAGTATAACAAAGTCAGTCAAAATAGTAACATTAGCACCAACAACGGGCACATCCTCACAGATACCGATAGGTATGGCAGTTGACTTGTCAGCCATTTGCAAAGACATTTTAGTAGATGTGAGCTTATTCAAGTCAAGTCTTATATATAAAGAGAAAGGCATAACACTAACACCAGCTCCTAAATCACACAAAGCAGTTTTCACATAATTCTTTTTGATGGAGCAAGGTATAGTTGGTATTCTCGGATCTCCAAGTTTTTTAGGTACTCCATCTTTAAAAGTATAATTAGCAAGCATAGTGGAGATTTCAGCTTCCGGTATTTTTCTCTTATTTGTGATGATGTCTTTCATATACTTTGCATAAGGAGGCATTTTCAAGATATCAGTCAAGAGAGTACGCAAAAAGACTGGCCTCAGCATTTCAGCAAAGGCTTCAAATTCTTCATCATCATTCTTTTTAGTTGACTTGGGTGGAAAAGGCATAGGTTTTTTAACCCATGGTTCTCTTTCTTTACCGTGTTTCCTAGCCACAAAGTCTCTTTTATCATATATTTTATTCTTAGGTTGTGGGTTATCAAGATCAACAGGTGGTTCTATCTCAACATCATTATCTGGTTCTTTATCATTGGTTGGTTGAGAGTCTTCATGAACCCCATCATTATCTTTTTCATTATCATTAGGTGAGTGTTCATTACCAGATTGAGTTTCAACATCAGAGATAGAAATTTCATTTTCATTATTAGGAGGTTTTTTCTATTTTAGGTTCACTAGAAGTGTGCAAAGTCCAATCATTTTTCTTTTTCTTTTTCTTCCTAGAAGGACTAGGTGCACTAGTGTTGTTTCTTTGTGAATCCTGTTCAATTCTTTTAGGGTGTCCCTCAGGATAAAGTGGTTCCTGAGTCATTTTACCTCCTTTAGTTGCAACTCTAACAGCAAGGTCATGCATTTATGATTCATTTCATCAAGCAATTCTCTTTGAGATTTAGCAACTTGTTCTAATTGAGTTTGAACCATAGAAGCATGTTTTCCAACACCTCTAACATCATTTGATATTCTAAATAACAAGTTAGTCAAGTGAGCAATCATATCAGAATTATATTTCAATTGTTTCATAATATTTGTATTGAACTGATCTTGTTTCCTAATGTAGTTTTCAAACTCATAAAGGCATTGACTAGGATGCATATTGTGAGGATTATCATTATCATTGAACTTCATAAGAGAAGTTACCTCTACCACCTTAGGCGTTGGTGGTGTATTAAGCCCATGTATTTCTTCAATAGGAGGTAAATTTTTAACATCCTCAGCTTTAATACATTTTTCCTTCATAGATTTATTTGCCTCTTGCATATCTTCAGGACTGAGATATAATATACCCCTCTTCTCCGGAGTGGGTTTGGGCGGTGGTTCAGCAATAGTCCAATCATCATAATTTTTTAATATGTTTTCAATAATTCTTCAGCTTGACCAATAGTTCGTTCCCTGAAAACACAACCAACACAACTATCTAGGAAGTCCCTAGAAGCATCGGTTAGTCCATTATAGAAGATATCAAGTATTTCATTTTTCTTAAGAGGATGATGATACGTCTCCAATGTATCAATAATTTTTTATTGTTCCATGCTATTATATTATCAGTTTTGGGTGTTTAATGGGCTTTAATATGCTCTTTTATATTATTTTTGGGACTAACCTATTAACCGGAGGCCAAGTGCCAGTTTCTGTTTTTGCCTATTTTAGAGTTTCGCAGAAAAGGAATACCCAACGGAGTACAAACGGAATGAAACCTTCGCGATGATATTTCTTGGACCGAAAGCAATCCAGAAGACTTGGAGTCAAAGTCTGGAACTCCATGAGGCGGCCACGAGGCAGGAGGGCGCGCCCAGGGGGTAGGTGCGCCCCCACCCTCGTGTCCCCCTCGTAGCTCCACCGATGTACTTCTTTCGCCTATATATACTCTTATACCCTAGATCGATCGCAGAGAGCCACGAAACCACTTTTCCACTGCGGCAACCTTCTATACCCGCGAGATCCCATCTTGGGGCCTTTTCCGGCGATCTGCACGAGGGGGAATTGATCACGGAGGGCTTCCACATCAACACCATTGCCTCTTCGATAAAACATGAGTAGTTTACCATAGACCTTCGGGTCCATAGTTATTATCTAGATGGTTTCTTCTCTCTCTTTGATTCTCAATACAAAGTTCTCCTCGATGTTGTTGGAGATCTATTCGATGTAATACTCTTTTGCGGTGTGTTTGCCGAGATCCGATGAATTATGGGTTTATGAACAAGATTATCTATGAATATTATTTGGTTCTTATCCGAATTCTTATATGCATGATTTGATATCTTTGCAAGTCTCTTTGAATTATCAGTTTTGTTTGGCCTACTAGATTGATCTTTCTTGCAATGGGAGAAGCTTAGCTTTGGGTTCAATCTTGCGGTGTCCTTTCCTAGTGACAGTAGGGGCAGCAAGGCACGTATTGTATTGTTGCCATCTAGGATAAAAAGATGGGGTTTATATCATATTGTTTGAGTTTATCCCTCTACATCATGTCATATTGCTTAATGTGTTACTCTGTTCTTATGAACTTAATACTCTAGATGCATGCTGGATAGCGGTCGATGTGTGGAGTAATAGTAGTAGATGTAGAATCGTTTCGGTCTACTTGACACGGACGTAATGCCTATATTCATGATCATTGCCTTAGATATCTTCATAACTATGCGCTTTTCCTTCAGTTGCTCGGCAGTAATTTGTTCACCCACCGTAATACATGCTATCTTGAGAGAAGCCACTAGTGAAACCTATGGCCCCCGGGGTCTCTTTCTTATTATATTGCATCTCTTTTATTTACATCGCATCTTGTTTACTATTTTGCAATCTTTACTTTCCAATCGATACAACAAAAATACCAAAAATATTTACTTTACTATCTTTATTAGATCTCACTCTTGCGAGTGATCATGAAGGGATTGACAACCCCTTTATCACGTTGGTTGCAAGGATCTTGATTGTTTGTGCAGGTACTAGGTGACTTGTGCGTTTTCTCCTACTGGATTGATACCTTGGTTCTCAAAACTGAGGGAAATACTTATGCTACTTTACTGTATCACCCTTTCCTCTTCAAGGGAAAACCAGCGCATGCTCAATAGGTAGCAAGACGGATTTCTGGCGCCGTTGCCGGGGAGATTGATAACCCACAAGTATAGGGGATCACAACAGATTTCGAGGGTAGAGTATTCAACCCAAATTTATTGATTCGACACAAGGGGAGCCAAAGAATATTTTCAAGTATTAAAAGTTGAGTTGTCAATTCCAAAAATATTCTCCGTTGATTTTCAGGCCATTCCGAGAACTTTTATTTCTGCACAAAAATAACACCATGGCAATTCTGCTGAAAACAGCGTCAGTTCGGGTTAGTTCCATTCAAATCATGCAAGTTAGAGTCCAAAACAAGGGCAAAAGTGTTTGGAAAAGTAGATACAATGGAGACGTATCAGAGATCTACGCCAAGTCAAGACATACCAAGTACCCATCATAAACTCTTCTCCCTCATATTACATTATTTGCCATTCGCCTCTCATTTTCCTCTCCCTCACTTCTAAAACGATTTTCGAAAACCTTTGCCTTTCCTTCGCCCTTCTTCCGTTCGTCCTTCTGTTTGCTCATGTTACCATGTGCCTTCTATTAGCTTGCATCTTCGCTTGCTAAATATCTATTGTTATGGATCCTCATCCTATTGCTAATCTTTTTAAGAGATCCAATTATATCAAACCAATTGCTAGTGAGTTGAGTGCACTAGATTATCTTTATGAAGTTTTGCTTGAAATCCGTGAATCCAAAAATTGTGATGAAGTGCTTTATGAAGTGATTCACGATAGATCTTTGAATAAAAAGCATGATTGCAATGATGTTATTATAAATTCTATTAATATCAATTGTGCTAATAATATGCAAAACCCTAAGCTTGGGGATGCTAATTTTGCTATGTCTACTACTTGTTGCAATGATCATGATTGGGGTGATTCTTCTTATAATCTTAAAATTTTATTTAAGCACCATGATGAATATGATATTGATAATAATGTTTGCAATAATACTGAAAGTGGGTTTGGAAGAGTGTCAACTTTAGATCCCACATATTTCAATAATGTTCAATCTTATGAACTTTTTGATAAAAGTGGGTTCGGAGAGGTCATGAGTTTATTTTATGATAATCCCACTATTTCCGAAGAGTGTCAACTTTGCATGCATGTGGATCATGAAGAGAAAATTTTATGTGATAGTTATATTGTTGAAATTGATTATGATCCTACATGTAATTATTATGAGATAGGGAAATATTGTCATAGAAATTTTCATGTTGCTAAATTACCTCTCGTTATGTTGAGATTGCTATTGTTTCTTTCCTCTTCCTTGCATATGCTAGTTTTTGCTTGCTATGGTAATTTGTTTGCCTATAAGATGCCTATGCATAGGAAGTATGTTAGACTTAGATGTGTTTTTCGCATGCTATATGATGCTCTCTTTTTGTTTCAATTGCTATGTTTCATGTGAGCATCATTAAAATTATCGATGCCTAGCCAGGGACGTTAAACGATAGCGCTTGTTGGGAGGCAACCCAATTTTGTTTTTGTTCTTTGCTTTTTGTTCCTATTTAGTAATAAATAATTCATCTATCTTCTGTTATGATTGTGTTTTTTATGCTTTAATTAGTGTTTTTGCCAAGTAAACCCTTTAGGATCTTCTTGGGTGATTGTTGTTTGATCTTGTTGATAAAAACAGAAAGTATGCGCTCATGAAAATAATTATAATTTTTTACCAGAGAGCGATAAAATACCTATTCCAACTGCAGTAGATCAATATACTTTTTATCATAGTCTTCCTAAATTTTCAGAATTTTTGGAGTTACAGAAGTATTCGAAACCTCCAGATTGCTACAGACTGTTCTGTTTTTGACAGATTCTGTTTTTCGCGTGTTGTTTGCTTATTTTGATGAATCTATGAGTAGTATCGGGGGGTATGAACCATAGAGAAGTTGGAATACAGTAGGTTTAACATCAATATAAATAAATAATGAGTTCATTACAGTACCTTAAAGTGGTGGTTTATTTTCTTATACTAACGGAGCTCATGAGATTTTCTGTTGAAGTTTTGTGTTGTGAAGTTTTCAAGTTTTTGGGTAAAGATTTGATGGATTTTGGAATAAGGAGTGGCAAGAGCCTGAGCTTGGGGATGCCCAAGGCATCCCAAGGTAAAATTCAAGGACAACAAAAAGCCTAAGCTTGGGGATGCCCCGGAAGGCATCCCCTCTTTCGTCTTCGTCTATCGGTAACTTTACTTGAGGCTATATTTTTATCCACCACATGATATGTGTTTTGCTTGGAGCGTCTTGTATGATTTGAGTCTTTGCTTTTTAGTTTACCACAATCATACTTCCTGTACACGTATTTTGGGAGAGACACGCATGAATTGGAATTTATTAGAATACTCTATGTGCTTCCGTTATATATTTTGAGCTAGATAATTTTGCTCTAGTGCTTCACTTATATCTTTTTAGAGCACGGTGGTGGTTTTATTTTATATAAATTATTGATATCTCATGCTTCACTTATTTTGAGAGTCTTTTAGAACAACATGGCAATTTGCTTTGGCTATAAAACTAGTCCTAATATGATGGGCATCCAAGATGGGAATAATAAAAACTTTCATATAAAGTGCGTTGAATACTATGAGAAGTTTGATGCTTGATGATTGTTTTGAGACATGAGGATGGTGATATTAGAGTCATGCTAGTTGAGTAGTTGTGAATTTGAGAAATACTTGTGTTGAGGTTTGCAATTCCCGTAGCATGCACGTATGGTAACCGTTGTGTAACAAATTTGAATCATGATGTGTTTCTTTGATTGTCTTCCTTATGAGTGGAGGTCGGGGACGAGCGATGGTATTTTCCTACCAATCTATCCCCCTAGGAGCATGCCTGTAGTGCTTGGTTTTGATGACTTGTAGATTTTTGCAATAAGTATGTGAGTTCTTTATGACTAATGTTGAGTCCATGGATTATACGCACTCTCACCCTTCCACCGTTTCTAGCCTCTCTAGTACCACGCAACTTTCACCGATACCATAAACCCACCATTTACCTTCCTCAAAACAGCCACCATACCTACCTATTATGGCATTTCCATAGCCATTCCGAGATATATTGCCATGCAACTTTCCACCGTTTCGTCTACTATTACACGCTCCATCATTGTCATATTGCCTTGCATGATCATGTAGTTGATATCGTATTTGTGGCAAAGCCACCATTCATAATTTTTTTCATACATGTCACTATTGATTCATTGCACATCCCGGTACACCGCCGGAGGCACTCATATAGAGTCATATTTTGTTCTAAGTATTGAGTTGTAACCCTTGAGTTGTAAATAAATAGAAGTGTGCATCATTATTAGAGCATTGTCCCGTGTGAGGAAATAAAAACAGAGGCCAAAGAAGCCAATGAAAAAAAGGGAGGCCAAAGAAGCCAAACAAAAAAAAGAGAGAAAAAGAGAGAAGGGACAATGCTACTATCCTTTTTCCACACTTGTGCTTCAAAGTAGCACCATGATCTTCATGATAGAGAGTCTCTTATTTTGTCACTTTCATATACTAGTGGAAATTTTTGTTATAGAACTTGGCTTGTATATTCAAATAATGGGCTTCCTCAAAATGCCCTAGGCCTTCATGACCAAGCAAGTTGGATGCACACTGATACGTCTCCGTCGTATCTATAATTTTTGATTGTTCAATGCCAATATTATACAATTCATATAGTTTTGGCAAGTTTTTACACTATTTTTGGGACTAGCATATTGATCAAGTGCCCAGTGTCAGTTCTTGTTTGTTGCATGTTTTTTGTTTCGCACAAAATCCATATCAAACGGAGTCCAAACGGGATAAAAACTGAAGGAGATTTTTTTGGAACACATGTGAATTTTGGGAAGTGGAATCAACGCGAGACGATGCTCGAGGGGCCCACGAGGCAGGGGGCGCGCCCCTGACCCTCGTGGACACCCCGTAAGGCGGTTTTTACCCTTCTTTCGCCGCAAGAAAGTTAATATTCGGATAAAAATCTTGTCCACATTTCAGCCCAATCGGAGTTACGGATCTCCGGGAATATAAGAAATGGTGAAAGGGCAGAATTTGGAACGCAGAAACAGAGAGATACAGATCCAATCTCGGAGGGGCTCTCGCCCCTCCCACACCATGGAGACCAAGCACCAGAGGGGAAACCCTTCTCCCATCTAGGGAGAAGGTCAAGGAATAAGAAGAAGAAGAAGAAGAAGAAGAAGAAGAAGAAGAAGAAGAAGAAGAAGAAGAAGGGGGCTCTCTCCCCCTCTCCCCCGGTTGCGCCGGAACGCCGCCGAGGCCATCATCGCGACAACGATCTACACCGCCGTCATCACCAACTCTTCCCCCCTCTATGCAGCGGTGTAACCCCTCTTTTACCCGCTGTAATCTCTACTTAAACATGGTGCTCAACGCTATATATTATTTCCCAATGATGTATGGCTATCCTATGATGTTTGAGTAGATCCGTTTTGTTCTATGGGTTAATTGATGATCGTGATTGGTTTGAGTTGCATGTTTTTATTATTGGTGCTGTCCTATGGTGCTCTCCGTGTCGCGCAAGCATGAGGGATCCCCGCTGTAGGGTTTGAAATATGTTCATGATTACTTATGGTGGGTGGCGTGAGTGACAGAAGCACAGACCCGAGTAAGTAGGTTGTTTGTGTATGGGAATAAAGAGGACTTGATACTTTAATGCTATGGTTGGGTTTTACCTTAATGAACTTTAGTAGTTGCGGATGCTTGCTAGAGTTCCAATCATAAGTGCATATGATCCAAGAAGAGAAAGTGTGTTAGCTTATGCCTCTCCCTCAAATATGCAATAATGATTACCGGTCTAATTATCGATTGCCTAGGGACAAATAACTTTCTTGTGTGACAACAAGCTCTCTACTAAAACTAACTTAGTTGTTTCTTCATCTAAACAACCCCTACTTTTTATTTACACGCTCTTTATTATCTTGCAAACCTATCCAACAACACCTACAAAGTACTTCTAGCTTCATACTTGTTCTAGGTAAAGCGAACGTTAAGCGTGCGTAGAGTTGTATCGGTGGTCGATAGAACTTGAGGGAATATTTGTTCTACCTTTAGCTCCTTGTTGGGTTCGACACTCTTAATTATCGAAAGAGGCTACAATTGATCCCCTATACTTGTGGGTTATCACACACCCACTTAGTTTCTTTGGTTGAGCTTTCATACATTTATAGCTCTAGTGCATCCGTTGCATGGCAATCCCTACTCACTCACATTGATATGTATTGATGGGCATCTCCATAGCCCATTAATACGCCTAGTTGATGTGAGACCATCTTCCTCCTTTTTTGTCTTCTCCACAACCACCACTCTATTCCACCTATAGTGTTATGTCCATGGCTCACGCTCATGTATCGCGTGAAAGTTGAATTTTTTTGGGAATACTAAAGTATGAAACAATTGCTTGGCTTGTCATTAGGGTTGTGCATGATCTGAATATTTTGTGTGACGAAGACGGAGCATATCCAAACTATATGATTTTGTAGGGATGAACTTTCTTTGGCCATGTTATTTTGAGAAGACATGATTACTTTGTTAGTATGCTTGAAATATTATTATTTTTATGTCAATATTAAACTTTTGTCTTGAATCTTTTAGATCTGCATATCCATGCCACAATAAAGAAAATTACATTGATAATTATGTTAGGTAGCATTCCACATCAAAAATTCTATTTTTATCATTTACCTACTCGAGGACGAGCAGGAATTAAGTTTGGGGATGCTTGATACGTCTCCAACGTATCTACAATTTTTGTTTGTTCCATGCTATTATATTATCTGTTTTGGATGTTTAATGGGCTTTAATATGCTCTTTTATATTATTTTTGGGACTAACCTATTAACCTGAGGCCTAGTGTCAGTTTCTGTTTTTTTGCCTATTTTAGAGTTTCGCGGAAAAGGAATACCAAATGGAGTCCAAACGGAATGAAACCTTCGCGATGATCTTTCTTGGACCGAAAGCAATCCAGAAGACTTGGAGTCGAAGTCTGGAACTCCACGAGGCAGCCACGAGGCAGGAGGGCGCGCCCAGGGGGGTAGGCACGCCCCCACCCCTCGTGGGCCCCTCGTAGCTCCACCGACATACTTCTTTCGCCTATATATACTCTTATACCCTAGATCGATCGCAGAGAGCCATGAAACCACTTTTCTACCGCTGCAACCTTCTATACCCGTGAGATCCCATCTTGGGGCCTTTTCCAGCGATCTGCCGGAGGGGGAATCGATCACGGAGGGCTTCCACATCAACACCATTGCCTCTCCGATGAAGCTTGAGTAGTTTACCACAGACCTTCGGGTCCATAGTTATTAGCTAGATGCCTTATTCTCTCTCTTTTATTCACAATACAAAGTTCTCCTCGATGTTGTTGGAGATCTATCCGATGTAATACTCTTTTGCGGTGTGTTTTCCGGGATCCGATGAATTGTGGGTTTATGAACAAGATTATCTATGAATATTATTTGGTTCATCTCTGAATTCTTATATGCGTGATTTGATATCTTTGCAAGTCTCTTCGAATTATCGGTTTAGTTTGGCCTACTAGATTGATCTTTCTTGCAATGGGAGAAGTGCTTAGCTTTGGGTTCAATCTTGCAGTGTCCTTTCCCAGTGACAGTAGCGGCAGCAAGGCACGTATTGTATTGTTGCCATCGATGATAAAAATATGGGGTTTATATCATATTGTTTGAGTTTATCCCTCTACATCGTGTCATCTTTCTTAATGCGTTCCTCTGTTCTTATGAACTTAATACTCTAGATGCATGCTGGATAGCGGTCGATGTGTGGAGTAATAATAGTAGATGCATAATCGTTTGGTCTACTTGACATGAACATTATGCCTATATTCATGATCATTGCCTTAGATATCTTCATAACTATGCGCTTTTCTATCAATTGCTCGGCAGTAATTTTTTCACCCACCGTAATACATGCTATCTTGAGTGAAGCCACTAGTGAAACCTATGGCCCCTAGGTCTCTTTCTTACTATATTGCATCTCTTATATTTACATCGCATCTCGTTTACTATTTTGCAATCTTTACTTTCCAATCTATACAACAAAAATACCAAAAATATTTACTTTATTATCTTTATTAGATCTCACTTTTGTGAGTGATCGTGAAGGGATTAACAATCCCTTTATCGTGTTGGTTGCAAGGTTCTTGATTGTTTGTACAGGTACTAGGTGACTTGTGCGTTGTCTCCTACTGGATTGATACCTTGGTTCTCAAAACTTAGGGAAAATACTTGCACTACTTTGCTGCATCACCCTTTGCTCTTCAAGGGAAAACTAGCGCATGCTCAAGAGGTAGCAGATGATCAGGCAAAGCATTAAGTAACTGGCAAAGCCTCCCACAAGCTTGTGGGAGACTCTCTTCTTTAGTTTGCACAAAGTTAAATATTTCCTGTAAGGCAGCTTGTTTCATATGACCAGGAATATATTTTCCAGTGAAGTAATAAACCATATCCTGGGGACTACACACACAACCAGGAGCAAGAGTATTGTACCATGCTTTAGCATCACCCTTTAATGAGAAATGAAATAATTTGAGAATAAAGTAATAACGAGTTTTCTCATCATGAGTAAAAAGGGTGGCTATGTCATTCAACTTAGTAAGATGTGCCACAACAGTTTCAGTTTCATAACCATGGAAAGGATCATATTCAACCGGAGTAATTAACTCTGGGTCGATAGAGAATTCATAATCCTTCACTACAAAAAAAGACACATCCGTGACATTTTGGGCCGAATGAAATTTTTTTCTGTCATACATATGACACTTCTATGACGATAATTGTGACCAAACCCGGTATCATCATAGATGTGGTGGGATCCTACTTCTATGACAAAAAATCATGACAGAAAATGGGCTTTTCGTCCTGGGCGGGCCGAAGACGCAGCTACATGACATTCTTTGGGCCGTCCATGACGGAAAAAACCATGGTAGAAGCAAGGGGGAGGAAAATTTCGGGGAGTTCCCGGTTACGGTGGGAGGTCGGGGGCCAAGCGATGCGTGTTTCTCTCGTACACATATGCGCATGTGTGCGAGGCCTTGGCTCTAACTGAACCCGAGTGAGGCGTTGGGCTCTAACTGAACCCGAGCGATTGCACTGCAGGCTACGCGTTACTGAACCCGAGCGATCGACCGATGGCTGTTAACTGAACCCGATCGAGCGATTCCTTGGCTACTGCTGCTAACTG
>NC_041388.1:87381458-87382093 GCF_002162155.2 Triticum dicoccoides
GGAGGGGTGTATGAACAGGACCCCGTGGTGTGGAGGGCAGGATGAACAGTAGACAGTGGAGGGGTGCCCGTGGAGGGGTGGTTGAACAGGACCCCGTGGTGTGGAGGGCTGGATGAATAGTAGACGGTGGAGGGTTGGTTGAATAGTAGCCGGTGGAGTAGCGCGCGGTGGAGGCTGGATGAACAGGAGCCCGTGGAGGCTGGAGGAGGTCGACGGTGGATGAACAGTAGCTCGTGGAGGCTGGAGGGGGTCGACGGTGGAGATGAACAGTATCCCGTGGAGTCCCGTTTTGCGGTACGCCACACCCCTCCCAATGAACAAGACCCCTGTTTCGATCTAGCGCTCCAACACAAGTCCGTTTCCTTCGTTTTGCGGTACGCCACACCCCTCCCGATCAACAGGGCCCCCGTTTCGACCGTAGGAGGTCCGTTTCCTCCGTTTTGCGGTACGCCACACCCCTCCCGATCAACAGGACCCCCGTTTCGACCGTAGGAGGTCCATTTCCTCCGTTGTGCGGTACGCCAGACCTCGTTTCCATCGCCTCTTCCGTCCAAGCCCTCCCGATGAACACGACCACGCATTCCGTTCCGACCCATGAACACGACGACGCCGCTGTTTCTCCGTTCTGACCCAGC
>NC_041388.1:87382139-87382879 GCF_002162155.2 Triticum dicoccoides
AGGGCCCCCGTTTCGACCGTAGGAGGTCCGTTTCCTCCGTTTTGCGGTACGCCACACCCCTCCCGATCAACAGGACCCCCGTTTCGACCGTAGGAGGTCCATTTCCTCCGTTTTGTGGTACGCCACACCCCTCCCGATCAACAGGACCCCCGTTTCGACCGTAGGAGGTCCATTTCCTCCGTTGTGCGGTACGCCAGACCTCGTTTCCATCGCCTCTTCCGTCCAAGCCCTCCCGATGAACACGACCACGCATTCCGTTCCGACCCATGAACACGACGACGCCGCTGTTTCTCCGTTCTGACCCAGCCATGTACACGAGCCCTCGCCGTACGTATGCGCGAGTAGGCGTTTGAGACCCCGCCCGTATGTACACATACGTGGCCGTATTTTCTTTCTTGCACCCTGGCCGCTGTACGTACGTGTACATGCTACGTGCGCGCCTCTACTACGACATGTGCGCGCCTCTACTACGACACGTGCGCGCCTCTACATCGACCAGTATGTACGTACACGTTCGCGACCAGAATGATGACGCTAGATACGCTTCGACCAGGTGGGTCCCGACTGTCAGGCACTTCCTTGCCTGCGAAGATGTAGCTGGTGGGTCCCATCAGTCAGGGGGCGAATCGTTTTTTTTTGCCCGGACGCACTTCCTTGCGTGCGAAGATGTAGCTGGTGGGTCCCAGCAGTCGGGGGGCCAGTGGGTCCCAGCAGTCAGGGGGGCGAATCATTTTGGTTTT
>NC_041388.1:87383002-87383778 GCF_002162155.2 Triticum dicoccoides
CTTCCTTGCGTGCGAACATGTAGCTGGTGGGTCCCAGCAGTCAGGGGGGCGAATCGTTTTTTTGCCCGGACGCACTTCCTTGCGTGCGAAGGTGTAGCTGGTGGGTCCCAGCAGTCAGGGGGAAACGTTTTTTTTCATGAAATACAGTGGCCCATCCGGTGGGTCCCTGCTGTCAGGTGGAGGAATCATTATTTTCCGCGTAATAAGGAGGCACTTCCTTGCTGCCGCCGTGGACCCATCTGTCAGCCTCTCCACGTACAGTCCATGTCCGATGGAAGTCGTTCCTTGACCACGTTGACCACGCCGCGCCGAGAGCACCAGGGCGGTGGACGACGGCGAGGCCTAGGAAGGGGACGACGTGGAGCCGGTGAAGACGCGGCAGTGGATGCCCACGCGGAGAGGAGTATGAGGGTTCACTCGTTCGGCTGTGGTGTGAGGCTGCCGTTGCCGCAGGGCCTGGCCAGCAGTGGGAATAGTAGGGGGCAGTGAGGCCTCCGCGGCAGCACAGCCGGCCACGAGAGGCAAGAGCAGGCGGCACGACCGGCGCTACTTTGGGCGGCTGGAGCAAGAAGACCAGAGGTTGAAGAAGCACTACGGCCGTTGGATGGACATCATACAGTCACTGGAGCTAGAATCGTTCATATTAACTAAGTTGACAAAGACCTTCGTCCTCGTCAACTTAGTAGGCCCACAAGTCAGCCTCCCACCAAGGTGGGTCCCAGCTAGCCGGGGGAGTATTCATTTTTTGTGCATAATAAGGAGGCACTTCCGGTGGG
>NC_041388.1:87384006-87413544 GCF_002162155.2 Triticum dicoccoides
GAGGCCTTGCCGTCGCCGGAGAATAACAGCAGGTGTGGGTGAGTAGAGGGACGGCTAGGCCAGCGATGGGAGTACAGTGGGGCGGTGAGGCCTGCGCGGCAGCAGAGCCAGCCGCGTTGAGGAGGGAGCAGGCAGTCCCTCCGTCGCCTGTTTGAGCGGCTGGAGCAGGAAGAGCAGAGATTGAAGAAGCACGACGGCCGTTGGGTGGCCATCCAACAGTCACTGCCTTAGCGCCAACCTTTTTTTTAGGAAAGCCTCAAATCTGTGGGAAACAGCATACAACCCATCTGCCATTATTTCTAATAATTTACAGCCCATTTGCTAATTATTAAGGTTTTTTGGAGCCCATATTCTTTTTGTAAGCATTACAGCCCATATTGTGGTCACGGTTAAAAAATTATACGAAATTTTGCATATTTCGGTGTGGTCCGAACTGTTTTTAATCCCGAAATTTCGACTCACATTCAAACTGATTTTAAAAATAAATGTATATCAATATAAAATCCAACAAATTCTCCACGCATAAAAATTAATGTAATTTCAAATCACGAAATGAAAAAAAGATATTTGAAACTAATTGCCGGTTTGATGTGTTTTAAAAATGTACATCCCATTTCTCATTACGGATGGGCCATTTTCTCGGCCAGCCGAATGAAAGCTCTCCTCCTCGTCTTGAAAGATTTGCAGCCCAACAGGCCTGACAAAGCGACTTACTTGGTAAATCACAAAAAACTGGGTTTTGGCCATGGACCCAGCTGTCAGCCTCTCCACGTACAGTACTCTTCCGATGGAATGTCGTTGACCACGTTGACCATGCCGCACCAAGAGCACCAAGGCGGTCGACGACGACGAGGCCTAGGAAGGGGACGACGTGGAGTCGGGGAAGACGCGGCAGTGGATGCCCACGCGGAGAGGAGTCCGAGGGTTCACTAGTTCGGCTGCGGTGTGAGGCTGCCGTTGCCGCAGGGCCTGGCTAGCGGTGGGAGTAGTAGGGGGCGATGAGGCCTCATCGGCAGCACAGCCGGCCACTAGAGCTAGGAGCAGGTGGTCTCCCCGGCACTGGTTTGGGCGGCTGGTGCAAAAAGAGCAGTGATTGAAGAAGCAACAGGACCGTTTGATTCAAATCCAACGTTTACTACTGCTAGAATCGTTTGTTGACTAAGTTGACAAGCCCTGCATACACATCAACTTAGTAGGCCCATAGGTTAGCCTCCCAACCGGTGCGCCCCAGATGTCAGTGGGAGGAATCATTTTTTCGCGTAATAAGGAGGCAGTTGATTGCGTGCGGCCAGGCCAGCGGAGGGAGTAGGGTGGGTCGGGGAAGCCTGCGCGGCATCACAGCGGGCCACAAGAGGAGGGAGCAGGCAGTCCCACCGGCGCTAGTTTAGGCGGCTGGAGTAGGAAGATCAGAGATTAAAGAAGCACGTCGGCCGTTGGATGGACATCCAACACTAACTGCTGCTAGAATCGTGTGTTCACTGACAAAGCCTTTCGTAAACAAGTCAGCCCCGAAATCCATGGCGTGTACAGCCCATTTGCTATTATTTTTATATTTTTTACTCATTTTCTAATTCATATGGAATTTATTGCAGCTCGTTTACCATTTTTAGAATTCCTGGCCATTTTCTGGTCAGTACCAGGGTCAAAAAATTAACTAAATATGTGGGAAATTTTGAAAATTCGCAAAATTTTGCTGGGGAACGAAATATTCTTAATCCAAAAATTAATAGCCATAGTAAAACAAATTTAAAAATAAATTAGTACTATGTCATGTTAAATCCAACGAAATACGTATAAGATATCAGTGAAGAACAAAAACAAAAAAAGAAACTTATATCCCATTTGCTATAATTTTTTTTGGAATTTTCAACCCCTTTTGATATTAGTTTTAACAGACATTGACCATACTCTTAAGCCAGGCCGGAATGCATCCCTCCTCGTCTTGAAAGATTTGCAGCCCAGTAATTCGGAGAAAACAAATAGGCCTAGCTTGGGTATTCTTCAAAAAGAAATACTGGGCTAGCTATTTTCCCAAAGAACTGGTGCATGAGCATTTAGCTTTATTTATTTACTTATTTATGTTTAGGGGACGATGAGCATGTACCTGGGCCGGATTCATGTGAGAGCCTCCCTTCCAGTTAATTATGGGCTTCTCTATTGGGCCTTCATCAGTGGGCTGCATGTTATCAACAAGTGGAAAATGTGTTCCGAGTTTCAAAAAAAATGTGTTCCGTTCGATAAATAGTATGCGCTACGTACGGTATGGGGAACTAAAGGATCGAACCGTGCAACGACTTCCAAAACATTGTGTTTGTCATTCTAACAACACATTTATTCAACCAACAGACGAAATATACTACTGATTGTACATTGAAAACAGTAGCAGCAACCAGGGCTGGGGGTGCAACAGAAGCAGTAAGCAGGCCAGAAGAGTGAAGACGCAACTCTCTCTTCCAAACCAAACATCAGCCATCATTACAAAAGGGCTACCAAAAAAGAACAAGTGTGTGCATCAAACTAAATAAAGTTCATACTACACCAAGTGTACGCATCTAACTAACTGGCTCAGTTAGACGTTACTATTTATTAAGCTGTGGAGATTGGCTGACGGCTTGAACCAGATGGGTGCCTGACGGGGGAAACTCCAGCCAGCAGGTCGAAGTCTGATACTTGCGACCCTCTCTCCTACTTTGGGCTGCAGAGCGTGGCGGCACATATCAGGGTATGGTGCATGCACAGACGCATGGTACGCTGTGTACACACAGTTTTGCCTGATGAACGAAACCGCGCTGCCATCATGATCCTTGCCGCCGGTTATCTCCTGGTTAATCGGATAATTCAGTCCGACAAACAGAGAGCGTGTACCAAGGCTACTTACCAGCCTCCAGTCAAAAATTCCTGAAGGCGCAGAGAAGCTGGGATTCTTCTCAAAGACCTTGCAGTGACTGTGATTGTATTCCGCGAAACAACACGTCCGGTACGTGCGAACGATCATCAATCTTTCGCCATCGTCTGATCGAGCCAGGAACCACCTGCAACTGCCATGCCGCTTTTTTTTGAAAGGTTCTGGGATTAGGAAGGGTAGGGACACCAGGCGGCCTACAACATCATATCAAGTTGGAGTCAAATAAAAAAGGGCTCTTAGTTTAGTTAATCTCAAGAACAGCATGTTATGAGCATGAATATTTTTCAGCAAATGTTGACAGTAATATAAGCAAGCCATCATGATATCATAGGAAAGTAACATACTGCTGTAACAGCCATTTGTAGCGACGACTGGAGTAGGCCAGCAATACGTCCAGCCATAGAAGGAGTCGACAACGTAAATGAAGCCCTTGTGTTCAATTGCATCAGAGAACCATGGAGGATGTATGATCCTGCGATGGACGTGCAGATTTATCCACTTACCGCAGTGACCTGTCAGATAGGCGAGATCACGGTTGAAGAACGCAATTAGCCTGAAGTCTTTATAATTCGCAGATCTTGTGGGCACTTGGCAGATTACAACCTTGAGCAAATCAAACTTGGTATGATGTTGGCTACTGTAAGATTCCGAGTATTCTGGGCCGCAGTGCCAAAGCAGTGCAGTGTTAATCAAAGAAAGGGGGATCAATCGCTGGGTGTAGACCTCCACGAGCATCCAGCTGCCACGACCATTGACGAGCACCATCCAAGACGTGTTCATGCCGACCCAGTACATACCGTTAATGTAGTTGAGGCTGCCGGGGATCGGATCGCAGTCAACGGGGTTGATGCTTGCCACCCTACGATCATTATGCTGCGTGACACGCCGTTTCTGAAGATCAGGCGGCATCAGCAAGCAAGGAGCTGGCTTAAAAAGCTCCAGCCTGAGGGCTTTGAGTAAACGGTACAGCCCAACGAGCACGCGGCGAGCGGCATGGTACTGAGATTGTCCACACGTGAAACAATGAGCGTGATTACCTCTGTGGGGAGCGAATTCCAGCCACTATTTCGGCGGACGCTGCTCGGTTCTGCCATTGTTAGTGCTCGGGTTTCAGACGAGGGGGGAGGCGCCTTAGCGGGGATGGAACATTGGACGCGATTATGTGCGGACAAAGATGGAGAAGCGAATATGTGCTGCGGGAAGTGGAAAGGTGATGATGACTACGGCACGCCGCTTGACTTATGAGACACATACCATCAGCGTAGGGTCATGTCGATGCCAGACAACTTGCTTGAGTGAACACAGTACTGGTACTCCCTGCAGTGCTATGCCCTAACTTGCTTGAGTAGAGTAGTAGAGTAGGACTCTGCTCTACTACTAGCACCGGAGGAGTAGTATATTCTAATCTAAAATAGTTACAAACTTCAATGCCCGAGCGTGGAACGACTACGAACCATGCTCAAATACCATGTCTACATGGTGTTTGGACATGGGCGACAACCTCAACACCAACGGTGCTGCTCCCGTTGCACCGTATGTGTTTATGTCCTTCTTGTTCGAAATCATGGTAGAATTCATGTTTCTACTCTGTATCCTACTACTATGCTAGTCCACGTTATTAGTTTCATATCTTTTATAGCCGTCATGATTTATTTTGTGCTTATTCGGATTAAATCTCGTAGTAACTTGCTCATATATTCAACTGGCGCAACGTCCCCTACAGCCACTCCCATTTCATGGACGGCCTGGTCAATGTTGGAATTTTGCTAGTAGGCCTTTATAAGGTGAGCTCTTCTACCACTTGCATGAGCATGAGAAGAGGAGACCTACACGCATGGGCGGCGACACTGGCTACGCCGAGAATACTTGGACTCTGCGGAGCTGGGACTTACCCGCCGATGTGGACATGGAAAACCCATGGTGTTATTTGGACTCCAACAATGTGCACGGGGACTCCAAGGAGGTTCACCTGGACATCTGCATTTTCAAGTTAAATGTTGATCATTAGTCTTCGCTCAATGTAATCCGCTGTCTAAGCATGTGGAGACTTCCATGCATGATCTTGCTCTATTGGAGTATCGCGCATTAATAAAAGTGTATCCATTTATGGTTTAGTCTAGAATCTTCCATGTATGAATTTTTACTACAGTACTGGTGAAAGACTTATGATGAACCATTTCTTACATATCCTCTGCCCCCTCCCAAGTCATCCTGATTTAATCCCTCCGTCTAGGTGTATAAGGGCATGGTTAATACTTAAATGGTATAGCCAACTGTTGGCTACAGGAAAGTGCCATGTCATCTGTAGCCAACATGTATAACAATGGATACTCAAAAACTAATTCTTGAAGATCATTTCCTGCAAAGCACAATAAGAGTTATTTCTTCACAAGTTTTGGATGCAGGTTGAACAGTTGAACGCTTTTGTTTGCAAAAGATACTTTTATCTATTTCACCCGAATGTTTGTGAGCTCTAGAGATGAAATAATATCCGAACAAACCTATCCAAACGAACTAACCGAGGCATCTCCATCTTAATTTTCTCTTGCAAGTCGTGCGTGGTCCCTTCATCGTGAAAATGCTCTGGCCATCGCATTGATTTGCATACATGGATAGCACCACCATAATTTCAAAGGAGGAGCGAGCTCTATATTTCAGCCAAGGCATGCATGATTTGAGGAATTATGGTTGGGCATGCATGTAGAAAAGGGAGGAGAGTAATTTGCATGCGAGGGATTAAAGAAGAGAGGCCAGCGGCTAGGCATTCAAAGGAGGCTGCATGCAAGATTACACGGGATCCAGATACTAGTCCCAAAACCAGTTCCTCTTTTTGTGGACATGCCTTGGTACGAAAGAGTGACAAGTTAGGCCCTGTAAAAATGGATGGAGGGAGCAGTAGTACGTGTAGAGGGAGGCGCTGCACGGGAGTCTCACCTCTCACCCTGCTCGTGGCGCGGCAGTAAAGCAGTCATATCACAAAACCCAACCACTCCCAGTAATAAGTGGCCTGGTAAAATAAACGGACAAGCAACCATCACATCCCTCCGTCTTTTTTGCATTTCATCTCTCTGCATTTACTTTCTCCGGTTCATCTCGCACACTCGATCCCTAGCTACTACTCCTAGGGCCAGTTCTTTTGGCGGGTTCCCCAGCTTTTCTCACAAGACTAGTCACAGTGGAGAGTAACAATAAGGCGCCTCACTCATTTATTTGGGCTTCTAAACTACTATTCTGTCCTGGTTTATTCCTCACCATTGTAATTTGTGCTAAATTTTGACCAAAGATTTAACTGGTTTTTCCTCACCATTGTAATTTGTGCTAAATTTTGACCAATTTTTTTACACAGATTACAATGGGGACCAATAAACCAGGACAGAGGTAGTAGTTATGGGATTACTAATCTAGAAGCCTAAAAGAACTGGCCCCTGGTACTCCTACTAGTAGTAGTACTCAAGTTGGAATTCCAATTGCACGACACAACCTGTTAGGCAAAAAATTCGATACATGGTGTAGGAAGCGGTTTGGGAATTTGCATGCCTTTCCAACCAGTGAGATACTCCGTACAAAGTACGACAGAGAAATAACCACAGAGAAGGAAGCTAAAAGTAAACAATCAAACAAGCATTTTTTTCATTTGTTTTGCACTGAATCGTTTCACAAGCTTGACTAGTGCTGTTTTCCACTTTTACAAAAACCGCATCGTAATGTTAAACGTGTATTTGCACGTACATAAGTAATAGTAGTACTCCCTCTGTCTAGGTGTATAAGTCTTCCCTCCTTCTTGGTCACGGTGCACAACCGAAGATGACTTATTGACATGGACGGAGGGAGTAGCACAGTCTGCAAGCATATATCGAGAGAGACGTGTAGTGTGATAGTATATAGTAAAGTTTGTGCTATATGCACGTACTTGCAAAATGCGTACGAATACACAAGGTTTCCAAACTTTCCCTTTTACATACTTAATTAAGGACTAAAAATTCCTGAGTGTTCGGGATTTATCATTTGCGTCCCAAAACTAATGAGATCGCCTTATGAAACAAAAATTATACTCCTCCTAAAAGCCACGGCGCTCGCAGGAGCGCTTGCGGCGCGCCACGAGTGCGCTGGTGCGCGGTCGTTTCCCAGCACGCCGACACAACGCCTCTTCCTCAGCCTCGCAACTCGCGAGGTGCTAATTGGCGGCTTGCCAGTGGGCGAGCGTGATCTCACCGGTATGGTGATCCGGTGCCAACAGGTACTCCTCCTTGCTGGAAGCGTGCACCAAGTCCACATACCGCCAAGCGTAGATGATGCGCTTGGGCCCGACTGCACTCAGGGCGTCGGCACGGCCGTCCTCCGCCACCCTCACGGCCCTCGCACGAGCCTTCTGCCAAAGAGCCAATTGCCTGACTCTCTCGGACGCGACATAGGCCTCCCAGGCAGCTTGTTCTGCGGTGCGCTTCTCTTCCTCAGCCTTCTTCTCCGCCTTTATTTTGGCGTGCTCTGCTGGAGGCAAAGCCTCCCACAAGGCGACATCCATTTCTTTCCAAAGCTCCTCAAGGCCGGGGGGCTCGGCGGGCAGCGCGGCGTTCTCCTCATAGCGGGGAGCCGACGCGTGTGCTGGCGAGATTGGGAACGCTGACGCGTCCACCTCGACGCGTCGCGGCGAGGAGTGGAACGCCGACGCGTCCTCCTCGACTAGTGGAGGCGAGGAACGGAACAGCGACGCGTCGCGTAGCGGCGAGGAGCGGAACACCGACGTGTCCTCCTCGACTAGTGGCGGCGAGGAACGGAACGGCAATGCGTGACCGTCCACGCGGTGCTGTGAGGGGCTCCTAGGGCTTGGGAGGGGCGATGCCATGGTGGTCGACGTGAGAGGGAGGGGGAGGAGATAGTGATGAACGTGAACGTGAAGGGGAGGAGATAGTGATGTCATGGGAGGCACATTATTTATAGCGAGCAATGGCACACCTACGTAAGATATGGACTGAGCTGCACTGACTTAACTGCAGGTCCAGTTGCATCACTGACATGTGGGCCAGACGCATGTTGGGCCCATATGTCAGTGACCGAATGCACTTGTAGTTAAGTAACAGCTACGTGGGCATATTTGTTGGAGTAAATTACGGGTGAGCGAAGGGGTGGAAATATTGCTGGTCACAACGGATTGGACGAGCGTGGGGGAGGAGAGTCATGCATGCAGATTTTTTCACACGGGGTGGAGTGGTGGGACCGTCGGAGGGAGAAGGAGAGTTTGGCAGGCATATTATTTCCACACATGGAGAGGAAGATATTTGGAGATGAACAGGCTTCCTGCAGGTATGGGAACGGTGCATAATAAGTCATCTTGCATGTCGGGCTAGGTATAGTCTCAAGTCATTAAAAAAACACGCCCCACACATGTTCATATTTCAAGGTGCACTAAATTATTGCATGCGATGATTAAGGCTAGCCATAATGGTGGTATCTTAGCACACGGGAATAGCAAACATGCTGATGTGGCAAAGAATTAAAGAAGAGAGGGGGGTTAGAGTAACTAGTGTTCATGCATGCAGTGGTAAACACATTTTTTTGTGGAGAACGACAGCACTAGTTGAGTACTTTTGCAGACTTCAAAAACTATTCCACAATGTGTCAACATTCACAATGCCAAATCAATATTTTTACACTCATTATAAAATGTAGTTCTTATACTCATTATAATCAGTACTCCCTCCGTCTAGGTGAGCAAGTCATCTTAGATTGTGCACTGTGACCAAGGAGGAGGGGAAAACGAGAGATCTTAATGTTTATTTGCTAATTAATAGCATTGCATGCAATGAACTAACCACTGCATGTCCTGTTTGGTAGTCTCAAGTTATTAAAAGCATGCACACCCACATCTCCTATTGGTTGATATGTCAAGAAACAAGAAACGAGGTAGAAGTTAATGCACCGCGCCTAAGTGTTTTGGGAATATTGTATCGAATGAGTGTACTGGTGTGGCTGGTTAATTAATATAAGGTGGTGTACAAAAAAAGTATAAATTTGGTCAAACACTTTGCAAACGGTTGACGGGAGTAAAAAGGACAAGAGGGAGTATCATGCATGCGGAGTAGGCAAAAAAATTGCTTGTCTAAAAAAAGGGAAAAAATTGCTCATTTATAGCCGGTCGAAGTCTCCAAGGGCGCAACCGCGCGAGGGAGGCGAAGGTCGTGGGAGGCGCGATGTTTGACGGAATTAAGTGAAGTTACGTCCATGCGCCGGCATGGCGTGTGAACAGGCAGAAGCTATACCGTCAGGCCTACGATATGGGTCTAGTAGACATGACATCTAGTGGGTCCCGCATAGTTCTTGAGAACTCTTTGGGGGCTTGCAGCCGTTTATCCACCGGGTAAGCCAACAACCCCATGCCGTTCGCACGCCCTACTCGTCCCCGTCTTCTACCTTACAACAGTTCGCTCCCAGTCGTCCCGTCCTTTCACATTAGTTCGCTCCCAGTTTTTTTTGCGGGGTGCAACAGTTCAACTTCTCCTAAAGCCTCCTCCAAAATCCATGGCCTCCCAAATCTCCATGGTCGCCGCTGAGTACCAGGTTAGAGCCATCACCAGCGATCAGTTCATCATCATCTACACACGTGGATCCGAGACAGTGAAAGCATGGCTTGCTCGCTTCCTATGCATGTTCAACAGTTCAACGGATGAGTGGGTCGCTGGGCTAGATGCTGAGTACACCACAGTCCTGGGATGAGAGAAGGATCTAAAGGACGAAGAGAGGAAGAAGCCCGCCGTGATCCAGGTTTGCGTACATAACGTTTGCTTGGTCTACCACATATGCCATGCCGACGTTGAGTGCCAGGATTTTAAGAACTTCCTCAAGGACAAAAGAGTGAAATTCGTTACTATAGGCTTTAAGAACGACAGTGAGGTCCTGTGTCGGATAGGTCACGTTGTAGGCCAGCCCTTCGATCTCCAGAAGGAAAGCCTGGTGTCCTCCTCTCAACCTTCAATGCTGACCCTGGCAGCAGCCATGATTGATCCTTCGTACGCTAAACTGAAGAAACCTCATCACGAGTTTCATCATGCATGGGAGTCGAAGACATTAGATGAAGATCACATCCTGTACGCAGCAATGGATGCCTACCATTGTTTAAATATCTACAAGGGTTGGATGAAGAAGCAGAGCTCAGTGTCCGGTTCAAGCAAAGAAGCGTCGGCGAAGAGGAAGAGGGACGAGGACGAAGTCGACGACGTGGACTCGGACTCCAAATAGGTGGCAGTGCCATCGCTCATGCTGGTTCTACTCCAGTGTCAAGCGGACTAGTTGCTTATTAGTTTATTTTCAAGGGTGTGTTGTGCTGAGGCCCCAGCAGAACTATGTTTATGTTCTTTCTCGTTATTTGAACTCTTTAGTATGTACAGTAGTACTAGTACTATGTCTTACTACTGTTCTTATTGCAGTTGGTACTACTGCTCGTATCTTCGTGTTCCTACTGTACTTAATATGTTCGTACTAGTAGTATAATTTGGGTCAGTCGATTTGTGAAAGAAGTTCGATGGAGCGAAGGAAGAAGACGGCAGAAGAGGTGGAAGAAGCCCTTCTAGCCATCCATGTGCATCAAACGGCTCACATGAGTTAACTGACCCAAATTGCTCCTTCAGATTTCAGGATCCATGTGGCATTCAAGGTCTCGAAGGTAGATTCCGCGTCCGCACCCGGTTTGCGGGCTCGACGCGCGCGACCGGCTTCCACCGCGACAGCCACCATGCGCGCCTCCTCCGCGCAGGCGGAGACGACAATGACACGCTAGTTCCTCCTCACCGGCGTGCTGGAGCACGCGCTCGTCTTCCTCTTCGTACGCTGCGTGCATAGACGCGGCTCCACCAGTTGCTCGCATGCTTGGCAGCGCGGCGGCATCGCGAGGAGGAACTGTAGACAACATGAGCGGGCGAGCCTTCGGCTTCATGGCACAGGGATGGCGGCGACATGGCGGTGATGGGCGAGAAATTGTTGGCCGGAGCAGGCGGGCGCCGGCATGTGCAACGGCAGCGGCGGCATATTGATGAGTGCGCGTGTGGGAGCTTACTTTAGTTTTATATATAAGGTTGGTCAAACTTAAAAGAAAACCGTACTAGTACACGTAAACATTAGACTTAGGCAGCGCTTTTATTAGTTAGTACGACAACCACGATACGGAATCCTGTGCAAGCGCATGAACCGTGGCCGCGCGGTCGATCGAACGGTGCGTCACCATGTCGCGCTCAAAGGACATCCACCGAACCTTTTTGTGTGTGTGAAAACAATCCTCAAGTATTACTCAACTTTTTTTTCCTGTGAAAGTTCTTGACGCTGCAATATTTCCATATATTTGAATTTAGCTGCAGTTCGTGTTTATTTGGATTTGGACGTTTTAGGTGCGCCCTAGTTTTTTTAATACTGATTTTGTGTGTGTGACAGAGAGAGAACGTGTGTTGTGGCGGAAGGGCAATGTGGAGACGATGTGCGTGTGATACAGACATAGAGAGGTGTGAATGTGCAAATGATCATGCATGAGTGAGACATAGACAGATGCCGATACGTTGTGTATACATGAGAGAACGGTCTTCTAGTTTACTTGTGTGTGTGTGTGTGAGAGAGAGGAGCATCCGTAACACAACAACCATCTCTCTCGATTCGTCCGTCCCTCGCACAGTTGCATGCAACACATGCATCAACGCGCACATTTTGACACCCTCACCCGGCCCCTGCCCACCTCAAGGCCCGCACAATCTCTTCGTGAATACCCATTTCTCTCAATATCTGACACACACACAGATAGAGAGACACACACAGCACAACACACACACACACACTCCCCCGATCACACAATTCATCCCCATCCAAGGTTATATGGCGACCACTCTCGCTTGTGCTTCTTTGCACCCCAACATGCACAACACCTCAATCTTCAAAGAGGGCAACGAGCAGATCGAAGACGGCGACCACACCGCGCTAGAGAATGCGGGGTCATTTGGAAGCAGGGTGATGTGACGACGGCTGACTGACTCCTCCCCCCGCCCTCTCTCTCTCTTGCACAAAATTACCAATCCCTCTCTCCCCCGCACAAAATTGTCAATCCCTCAACCCACGAGATCCTTCCCCTCTCGTCCATGTTTTTCCTGCTCTCTCATCAAACATGTTGTCTCTTCTCCTTCCACGTATACAGAATCCAGATGCACACGCATCTCATGTATATTACATGTATGCATCTTTCTCACAGACCTAACTTCTTCCTCTCTCTTTCTATCTCTCTCTCTCTGTCTCGTTAGGTTTGATTCCTACTCTCTCGTCCACATGCATACAATCTTTCCCGCCCTCTCTGCTCCATCTTCAAAAGCTCTCTCTGCACGTTTCATTCACACATTGGGATATGTCAAAATGTTGCTTCTATAATGGTTTATGTAGAGTTATGGTTGTTCTTGTTGCATCCTACAAAGTAATAACTATGAAATGCATTTAGATTCTCATTTGACTGGGATTATGTGAGTTTGAGCATGTTGTGAAGTACTCCCTCCGTCCAGAAATACTTGTCATCAAAATGGATAAAAGAGGATGTATCTAGATGTATTTTAGTTCTAGATACATCTCTTTTTATTCATTTTGATGACAAGTTTTTTCGGACGGAGGGAGTACTATAGACCTTGTATACATCTTGGGATTCGACAATGATTGTAACTATTGAATTGTATAGACCATTACATTTGAAGTCAATAGCCTAATATATTTATTTCACAATTTCAACAAATGATTAGTTCACTACAAACTAAGAAAACAAATGTGTACTCCCTCTGTTTTTATTTAAGTCCGTGTATTAGCATTGGTCAAAGTCAAGTTTTGTAAACTCTCAGAAAGCTTATAACAAAAAATATTAACATATACAATAACAAATAAATACCATTAGTTTCATTATTGAATGTACTTTCACATCATACATATTTGTTATGGTAAATGTTTATATTTTTCTATAAACTTGGTCAAACTTTAGGAAGTTTGACTTCGGTCAAACCTAATATGCAGAGTTTACTACTACTACTCGCTAGTTGCTTAGCCGAATCACTCAACACGCCACACGGGGAGTCCGGTGTCACAAAATTTTGAGGTCGGCGGGAAAATCTCCCGCGACCCTGATTCGAGCAGTGGGAAGTTACCATCATAGCCTTCGGAACAGGCCTACAGATGACGCTTGGTAGGGGGCTGTTTTCGTAACTTCAGGTTCACCCTACCCAGCCAACCCCACCCCGGCACCCAGAGTAGTACACCTGAATACTCCCCATTTTCTATCCCCACCACAAAATAGACTTCTCCACGACACCGCAGTCTTCGTGCTCCTCCCCTTTACATCGGCGCACTCGTCCACCGCAGCGCATCTGCCTCATCAACGACCTCGTACGCCGCACTGGAGCCGGTCCACCGTCGTCGTCGTACACGGAGCCTCTTCCCCGGCATCATCTTCCACGGTCTCGGATCTGCTTCCCGGAAGCCGACGCCAAGCGCAGAAGTACCACCGTCGTGGACAATGAACTGACTCCCGTTGCCGACCATGACTCACAGAGGCCGCCGCGACCATCGTTCTCCTCCTCGATTGGTAATGTGTGTATTGAATCACTTAGCAGTACATGTGCAGTTTCATACCTACCCTTCAAATTTCCTGGGTGCTATTGTTCCCGTAAAAGTAATTGGTTATAGCCTCCATTGTCCAACAGAATATCAGCTTGTAATTGTGCGTCGCTCCTGTATCGCGCTGTGCTTGGGTAGGTTTTTCATCTGCAACCAGTAGTGTGGCAAATGATGGAAAGGTTTTTAGAAATAGCAAAATGCCCATGCGTTGCACGCATCAAGATGCATTTGTATGAGTAGTTTATCTTATTGGAGATGCTCTAACATGGCAGACGAGTGCTTTAATGTTGCCCATAAGATGCGCGAGTATTACTAGTAGTATATTTTTCTTGCCATCTTGAGATTTTAAAACCACGAGTGCGAACATGCAGAGGAGTAATGAAGACCAAACACGGGATATTCGGGATATCTTCAAGGAGCATGGCAAGTTAAAGAGGAGCTGCACGGAACCTGTAAAATGAGCTTTGGTAAGTAACACCTTTTCAATTACTTTCGTGTAGCCTCATGTTCTTCGATGTGTACATGTTGTAGTTTCTATTTCTCTTAAGCGTGGTGTTCTTCGATGTGTAATAAGAAGAGTCTTAATCGTCCTAATGCTTTCGTTTTTAGCTTGATGTAGGAAGTGGGTGTTCTCACCTTGTAGTCTATTTTTATTTATTTTGTCCTTTTGAATTCACTTCTCCGAGTTCTGTTTATCTGGCTTCTACTAAATGGATCTAGGTTGCTCTGAGTATTGATCTAAAAAAGAAGTAACTTCATGTCAGGATGCAGTTCCTGCGAGGAGGGAAGTATGGTCAACCTCGAGATCATGTTTCCAAAATGAGGCTGGATTACACACAAGGTGCCAGTTCCCTAATGATGCTGGATTAGACACAAGGTGCAAAATCCGAGATGATACTGGATTACACACAAGCCAGGTGGAGTCGTCAGCTGTTCGTGTCCTCGTGGCATTAGTACAGGCTGAAAGAAAGCGTGCAACAGCCCTTGAGAATGTAGCTGAGTTCCTGAAGAAGCGAAAAGAGCAATCAGATGCTCTCTTCACCCAAGCCAAAGAAGAGATGGAAGAAGCCAGAAATAAGCTAGCAGAGGCAGATCAGGCTAGGCGTCTCCTGCTATGTAAAACTGTTGTCAATACAAAATTTCCTTCATAATAGCTAGGTTCAAATGTTTATCCAGTCAGCATGCCTGTTGTGATGTCCGTGCATCTACTGATGTGGCACAAAATGTTTTTTTGGTCATGTAATAACAGCAATTACTTTCCAAACAATAACAGACGAAGCATTGGACATGGTATAGTTCACGCGCAAGCCCGACATTCCAAGTTCAACTTCCACATCAAACTCATGTTCACAGATATTTGCACATTCATACATAATGTCCACAACCATGTTTCACTTCAAAGCCAAAAAATGTGAGGAGAGTTATAAATAAAGAAAACCCTCGACTAGTTCCTACTACCAGTGCGAGCACAACAAGTCAAGACCATGCGTAAATTAATTATATTTTAGTCATTTTTTGTGTTCTAAAATGCCTGTCGGCTCACGGAAGGACGTGTTGCTGGCACACGTGTGGATTCAATGAAGGCAGGCGGGGCAGTCTTAAGCTGGTTGCACGCGGCGAGGAGGCGTGCTCAGCCGGGCCTGCAGCGAGTGTGGCCCTCTTGGCCGGCGCGCCGGTTCAATGCCTGCGCTATGAGAGGTCACGTCCGTGTCAGATCAATCACTCCCTCCAGTCGTTTTTTGTTTGGGTATAACAAAATCTCGTTTTCCATTCACATTTTACAAGTAAAGTTCGGGGACAAACTTTGACCCAAAGTACGATGGGGACTAGTAAACCAGAATGGAGGTAGTAGTTTTTTTAATCGAAGAAGGGTTTCCCCTTCCGATTTTCATTAAAGAAAACCAGCATCTAAATCTAAACCATAGTATTTGCCCTAGAACTACCAGGTTCAACATCTCGCAACATAAACCCATACAACCTCCATAAAAAAAAACAAACCATACAACCATACGCCAAGGAGGTACGTAGTACTATGAATTCCATTTTCGCTCCATACCAATCGTTCTAAAAACTACTTACTACTTATAACGCGCCATTGAAAATCGGAACTCTTAACCCCGCTAAAAACGATATTTTCAATGTGGCTACTAGATCTGTGGCAACTGGCGAGCCACCGCGCTCCAAGTCGTTCACCTGTGGTCCCAACCATCAACTCCTACGGATCAAATTATCACGCGAGCTGACTATTCCTACAAAGGTGCTCCACCACGTACCCGGTACCCGTGAATGCAGCAATCATGCCCCTAGGGTTTTAGAGTTTATTTGTTAATGCCACCTTTACGTAACACTCATGTGTGTGAGACAACGAGAGGCCGACTGCGTGCGTGCGCCTCTTCTCTTCATATATGTACTCCACCATTTGTCTGGTGTCCAAAAAATTATAAGAACTACTAGCAATGTGCCAATGCGTTGCCACACGATCAAAGTAGATTAATACAGTGGCGGAGCTAGATGCAGATTACGCCTAGGGTTGTGCTATGTTGAGTGATAAACTTCTATGATTTTCTATGCTTTGCATGAAGAAATTACAAAGGAAGTTGTTTCTAGGCCTGGGGCTATAGCCCTAGCTGCCCCAGGCCTGTCTCCGCCACTGGATTAATACATATTCACTGATTTGATAGAAAAAAAAGTCTAGCTTTGAAATACGTATATCACTAAAAATATGTTATGTTTCACTCAAATTATATTCCTTTGGCGGTTTTGATGAGATAAGGGAGGAATGTTTATGGTTTCAAGATTCGAGAAGTGGTATATGTCTAATTTCTACTCTTACTAGCAAGATGCCCGTGCGTTGCACGGAACATCAGGATCTTGTGGGAGACAAGGATGAATGAGGGAAGGCCTTATCTGCAAATGTGGTGAAGAGTGCGGGTAAATTGCCATATTTTCTTTCCTATCCGTCAAATATAAATCAGACGACCTACATTGCAGGATGGCAGGCCCACCATCATCACCAACTCTATTTTTTATCCCTACTCTTATAATAAGCATTGTCGGTGATGATTGTGTGCCTGCCATCCTGCAATATAGGCCGTCCGATCTATATCTGACGGATAGGAAGGAAACTATGGCAATTTTGCAAAAAGATACCCACACCCTCTCCACATTTGCAAATAAAGCCTTCCCTCGTTCATCCTTTTCCCCCACAAGATAAACTGCTCATACAAATGCATCTTGATGTTCCGTGCAACGCATGGGCATCTTGCTAGTTGTTGCAAAAAGCCCATGTGTGTGTGTGAGAGAGAGAGGGCGAGTGGAGGAGGACGGAGTGCATGTGTGACAAAGACACAAGGAGTGTGTGTGCGATAGGTGTCAGCTTAAAATGAGGCGATAGTGTATGTGTGCACGATCGAGAGGGCGTGTCTCAAGAAGGTAAGAAAAAGCTACATAGATACAAGGAGCGGGAGAGAGACATGTATGCGATGGTGGAAGCATGAGTGTGCGGGTGTATAAACCTATCTAGAGGCTAGCTAGTCGATAAATGTTTGTGAGAGAAATACGAGTCGGGGTGCGAAAGCGAGAGTTTTGTGTGTGTGAGAGAGAGACAGTAGTCGGGAAGGGGAGTGGAAGCAGGAGTTGTGTGTGTGTCTGTGTGTGTGAGAGAGAGAGGAGACGATAGTCGGGGTTGTCTGATCGGTAAACAAATGAATAATGTCAGTCTGGGATGGAGACGAAAAGGAGACCGCAACAAATGTTGTGTCTATAGGAGAGATAGAGAGAGTAATTTTAGTGGTATGAGTCATATGTAGAGACATATAGGGTGTGTGAGAGAATCCCATAGAGAGAAAGACAAAGTGAAAGACGAGTGGAGACTGTGTGTTTGGCGGTGAAAAAGAAAGCTTAGGTACCAAGTGATACCAGAGAACAGTAGAGACGTGAGAGATAATGAAAACCGTGTAATGTATAATGATAGGGAGAGTGTGACACTTCTCAAGGGAGACCTCGAGAGACCATGTTTGCGAGGATAGGAGCAACATGAAGTGAGTGTGCGGGTGAGCTGGAGAAAAGAGAGTGATAGCTACCTGAAAGAGCATGCATGCGAGAGAGATGGGCGTGAAAGGAGTGAACAAAAAAGGGATTCAAATATTTGAATTCGAGATGATGATGATACATGTAATCCATACTCGAACCAAAATTGATCTATCAAACATGCATACTCATATGAATTCACGCACATCTATGTTATTTAATATGTAGATATTACTGATCCATACATTTTAGTAGAACATAATTAGGTTAAATTCTTTTGAATTCAACCTTAAGATTTCGAGATCGTTGTATTTGTAAATCATATTATACATATAAAGGAGCAGAATTCTTTGTTGTGCTTTTGAAAGTATATATAAAAAATGATGTATATAGAATGTAATTCCAATTGAAAATGGATCCTGCCCAAAAAAAATAGAATACAAACGGGATTCGAGTTGAGTTGGCACGGTAAACGTGCACTCTACAAAATTTGAACGAAGCGGGGAAAGTCGCAGTAACCGCCCGAAACCAAAATCTGCGAGATGGAAATCACTACTGCCTATCCCTGCCACGCAAAGCCTATATGCTAGATTTCTATAGGTTTCGATAGGGGTAGGCTTGTAATTTCACCCAAACGTGATGTAACCGCCTCTCACCCGGATTCATACACGGTGGGCGCCAAAACACAGTGTGTCCTCGGCCGAAATCGACTCCCTCCCCGATTCATATTTATACATGGTGGGCGCCAAAAACAAACTCTCATTGGCAAATATTCGGTGTATGCGAGATTACCATCCTATCCCCAACCGACTAGTGTTGTTGTGATGTAGTAGAAATTTGAAACGGGGGCTAAGTTTGTAAATTTCCTCGCATTTGAGACAAGCGCGCCCTGAATACATGGTTCACCCTTCCTCTCTACCTCCCTTTTCCCCATTCGTACTCCGTGGGCGCCAAAACACCCTCTCCACCCCATCCTCCTCCGTCCGCCACCGCCGTCCACCACCCCATCCACCGTCGTCCTCCTCCACCATGCCGGAGATGATACCCCGACGCCGCCGTCCATTACAAGAGATCGACCTCTCTCATCCACGGCTTCGGACGAGGATCCTTGCATCCCGTCCTCTCGCTTCATCCCCGCCGTTGTCCACCTTGCTGGCGCCGCTCCTATGACCGTCTCGTCCACCGCGCCCTGCCGCCACCGTCTACCCTCCTAGATCTGCTTCTACGCTGTCGACAGCCATTGCTACCGCATCACTGTCAAATTCTCAGCAGATGCGTACACGGCGCCGCACCAGAGGCGGTACTCTTTCGATATGCTCAACTTATTTATCGCAGCAAGAAAATAGATCGCCACTGCTTTACTCCAATTTCTTGTTTTGGTTGTGAAGTTGCCTTTGTCCGGTTTGCACCTTCAGATCCGCCATGGCACGCTCAACACCATACTCGCAATGCTCATGGTTTTCCCCTTTTATATTCCACACTAGTTAAATCACAGTAGACTAAATTTCAAAATTGGGTCAGTCGATTTTTCAGAGCTCGCCGGAGTTCGCCGGTGCGACTGAAGGGGCTCGGGTGGGGATGGTGGTTGCGGGGGCACTGGTGGGGCCTCGTCGAACAAAGAAAACTTGACGCGGGTGGGGGCGGGGGTGGGGGTGGGGGTGGCGGAGGAACACAGGTGGTGGGGCCGGTGGTTCGGCCGGCGGCTCGTGCGGTGTTCTGTATGGGAAGCACAGTATGTTCCTTGTCAGGAAGGGGAGCAGGGACATCTGCAGTCTAACAGCTGATAGAGCTGGCCTGTACGTGATCGATAGTCTTTCAATTACTAGCGGCAATACAACACCGTAATTTCCAGCCAGTTCCACTTTCCCGATTTATATATCCTGGTTTTGGTGTACCCCTGTTCTGTACACTATGATCTGCCTAGTTGCTGTGTGCTCTTGTTATCATGGTTTGGCAATAAACTCTCTATACAGTATATTATGAACCTATCATCTGCCAACTTTCCTTACTTCTGGAGCCTATTTTTGTGTGTACTTGTGCCAGATTATATAAATGCACGCACCATATTACAACACACATGAGCTCTCTCATGAGAATCTAGTGATAGCACACAAGTGTTTACAGGGGCGCCCCTATATTAGAATATCATCTGCATTACAAAGATAATCTCACAACTATTTATGTTTTCATGGTTCTCAGATATCTACGCAATTACAGTGAATATCAGAATCCGCGCATCAAAAGAATATTGTGGAACACTGCAATGACTTACAAAATTGGCACCAAGGCATTGAGTGCCATTCTGGAAGCAATGAAACTCGTACACTCCCCACCTATTGATTCTTGTTCAGAATATCATCCTAATGACTATTCTAACCTCGAGGAGTCAAAGGCAGATGGCCTGTCCTGTTCACCCATCAAGGTGCCTGTTCTAATTTGGCAAGGTTTTATTGATTGCGCATATCTTGCATATGTTGTCTTGCATTTCTTCTACTTTGTTGCACCACCATCTGCTTAGTTTACTCATCATATATGTCGAGATGCCATGCCCATCCATTATCAATACATATTCCATCTGTCATCGTACCATGTTTCTTCACTCAAATGCTGTTCTGGTGCATTAGATATCAAAAAGGAAGAGGGTGATTGCCGAACCTGAAGGAGCACCAGCAAAGTCCTTGAAAAATGTGGTGGTGCCGGAGAAATCAGACAGCACCCACTTATATTGGTTGTACAACCAGTGACACAAAACATAGGACCGACTCCAGCAGACTGTACCCATACTTCACTGGCCACACCACTAGCCCCACCACACAGGACCTGCACTCCAGCAAAAGATATACCAATTTCATTTGCCATAGCACCAGCTGTACCACAGAAAAATCCCACTCCAGCAAAAAGTACAGCAAGTCCACCGGCCGAAGACCTATCCCAACTGCAGAGACGGCCAATTCCTGCAGATTGGAACCCCATTCCATTTATTCCCAGTTTAAAAGACAATGCTTTCAATGTTGTTAGGGACTACGTGCATATATTCCCATCATGGGAAGAATATTGTGAAGGCAAACACCACTTTCACATCTTCCTGTCCAACTTATGTGTAAGTGTTATTATTCATGTTTATTATTTTCCTGTTTTCTACTGATTGAACACATCAATGATTTACATTACATTGTTGTAACTAGGCGAGGGTCAATCTGGATAGTCATGAGGAGCAAAGTTTGCTTGTGCTTTTCAAGGAAGCATTGCAGCAGTATCGGTGTTACCTGAGGAAATCACACTCTGATGGCAAGTCTATAAACGAATTTCCGGTGAAGTCTCCTGTGCTAAATTTAGAAGACATTGAATGGAAAAACCTTGTTATGCACTGGTCTCGTTCCCAGGATGAGGTACTATCTATGAAATCACATGACAATTTGAACTTCTACTTTTCCGCATGTGCCTTACGGATCTTTTTTGCAGGAAATCTGCTCGAAGAAGAACTCCGGTTTGACAAGAACGACAGGATATCGCAAATATGTTGCCCGCTGCTTTGCTCTTGTTAGTACCTGTTGTCTTGTATCACTGTACTTGCATACATACCTGGTTCATTATGTGACAGCAGTATGCATGATAGCTTGCTTATCAATTGTTCGCTCCAAATTATCTAATCTGTATGAATGATTACATTAGTGTAGAATATATCCAATGCCAATGTTTTTTTAGCTCTGCATTGCTCTTGTAAGTACATGCTATCCTTTATTAGTGTACTTATAATGACAGGTAGTTGTTCATGTACCATCACTCTGCAGCTTATTTTCCTTTGCCCTCCATTTTCTACACATCAGATCTATATTTACTCTTACCATAAGGTTGGTACTGAAGAAGTTTAGTTGTGCATTGCTCTTGGCTATACCTTTTGCCTGTATCGCTGCACTTACATTTATAGCTACTTGGTTATGTAGCATCACTCTTCATCTTATCTTAAATATTCTCCATTTTTTCGTATATTATCACATCTATATTTACTCTTAACAAAATGTCGAATAAAGGCAATGCTTTTGAAGAAGATTCTGTGGTAAACTTCTTGAATTGCCCCCCCCCCATCAGCATGGACAAGGCCTTTATAGAGCCTGTCTTCACCAATAATGTAAGTTTGTCCATCTCAAGCCTTTAAACTTTGTTGTATATATTTGGTTAGGCATGACTGCAACAGCTGTTTATTTTTGGTGTTTGCATCAAATTGCTTGTTTAAAGTTTATTATATGTAGTTCATAAACAAAAGTTCGTCCTTTCTCAATTTAAGTTTTCAGTTGTACAACCAAGTTCCTTCTTCATACCATGTAAATTAAACTATACAGATCAAGTGATCTTCTTTTGCACTGCATGTATGCTTCTGTTCTTCATCTGTAATCCAGTGGTGTGGTGAACCTACCCACTACAGCACAATGTCATATTCTGCAATGTCTTAACTATGAACAATGTCATATCATTCTACTATTATTTAAACCGTCTCTTTGTTTGCCAATTTGAAATGTTATAAATTGACAGCACACTAACCATTGATACTTATGAGTTCTTGATCTGTAATCCAGTGGTGTCGTGAAGCTGCCAACTCCTTCACAATGTCATTTCCTGCCATGTCTTGACCTGAACAATACCATATTGTGTTAATGCAAATTTAAACTGTGTCACTTTATTCGTTAGTAAGAAATGTGATGAATTGTCAACACTGATACTTTTATGTGCAAAACCTGTCATCTGTCTGCTTGTTTATCTTTCAGAGTGAGGAAGATACAAGTGTTAAACAAGCGCAGTCTCATCATCTTGCTTAGCTGCTTGCCCTGCAGCTCCCCAGCAGGGCTAACCTTTCTTGAACTCTATTGAAGTGTTGTCGGTTTTGTATATTATTTTGTCATTGTGTTTATTTGCACTGGTGGCGATCTTTGATGCCCATTGTATGTAATCTGCTGTCTGCTTGTGCTTTATTATCATAGTGGCGAACTTTGATGCCCAGTGGATGTAATATGCCGTAATTTCTTTATTGCATAGTCTAGGTTTTTTCTTATTCACGATGCTGCAGTTATTTTACTATATATATCCTGTCTTCGCAGTAAACCGGCCAAACCGTAAAATTACGGTACATAATCGGGCCGTCATGCAATCATGATGTAGGTTGGGCTTGAAACGTGATGATCAGCTCATGGGCCGGCAGCAGCCCGAAATGAACCCCGGCCCATGATTGTGCAAATCAAATCACGGGCTTTTAACAGGCCGAAAAATTGTCTCGGTCCTTGTTTGGCCCAATCAGATATCGGCTGCGAGTAGGCCGGATGCAAACCGGGCCGTAGTTAGGCCCAACTATATGACGGGCTTTTAACAAGCTGAAATTGATATAGGGCCGAAATGTTAAACAGGCACTTAACAGGCCAAAACTAATATCAGGCCGAATTACTAAGTGGGCCTTTAGCAAGTGGGCCCAAAAGCATAGTGTCCAGTTGACGGGCCGAATCTGATATGGGCCATATTTGAGCCCAAAGCGTCTTAAAGGGCCGGACCTGATCTGGGTCGTAATTTGGCCCAAAACGTGGTAGGCCTTTAACGGGCCGGATCTCATATGGGCCACTATTAGGCCCGGAACGTGGCAGGCCATTAACGGACCGGATCAAATATGAGCCGGCATTTGGCCCAAAACATGGCAGGCAGTTAATGGGCCGGCCTACTAGGGTACTCAAAATCTTGTGGGCCTACAGCTGGGCCGGCCCATTAATGTCGGCGAAATCTCATGGACCTTTAGCTGGGCCGGCCCATTATGATCCGCAAGAATCTTGTGGGCCTTTACCTGGGCCGGCCCATTACGGCACACAAAAATCTTATGGGCCTTTACCTGGGCCGGCCCATTATGGCCCACAAAATCTTGTGGGCCTTTAGCTGGGCCAGCCCATTATGGTCCGCAAAATCTCGTGGGCCTTTAGCTGGGCCGGCCCATTATGGTCCACAAAATCTTGTGGGCCTTCAGTTGGGCGCCCATTTAAACTTGATGGGCCGGTCCACGTGTCAACATATCATAGGCGCGTCTCGCCCATTGGATGAGTTGACACGTGTCTCCTCCAGCCAATGATGATTTTACACGTGGAAAATCCCCATTGTTGTGGCTGTTAACGGGTTATCGGATCCAAAACCCGACTCGATAGCTTAACGACATTCCGTTACGGTGGATGCCACGTGTCGGTCACCCTTGACGAAAGCACTTCTGTGACGCGTGATTTATTGTCATGGAAGTGGACACTTCCGTGATGATAATTTTGGTAATGTCATGGAAAACTTCTACGACAGCACAGGTATGACTATCTTGATTCTATCATAAATTTGTCATGGATGTACATGCATGACAAAAAAAGCGACCTACTGTGACAAACACGTATCATCACGGAAGTGTATTTTTTTGTAGTGCTTATCATCAATACAGATAGGTGAAGTAGCAAACTTAGGATCACATTTCATTCTAGCATTCAGAGATTTTTCTTTATGCTTGTGTAGTAATTTATCTAGATCATCTCTATCATTACAAGCAAGAATATCTCTAGTTGCTTCTTCACTCATAACATAACCTTCCGGTACCTTAGGCAATTCATATCTAGCAAGGCTAGTTCTAGCAGGTGTTTTAGGAGTTTCAGTTTCAAGCTCATCATCAGATTCAACAACATCATGTTGTATAACTCTAGCAATTTGTTTATCAAGAAATTTACCAAGTGGCACATCATCATTATCAAGCAAGGTACTAGCATCATCATAAGCATCATTCATAGTAGAAGTAGCATCATCAATAACTTGCGACATATCAGGATTAATAGCATGTGGTGTTGCAAGTTTACTCATAACAGAAGGTGAATCTAAAGCAGAACTGGATGGCAGTTCCTTACCTCCCCTCGTCCTTGAGGGAAATATCTTAGTCTTTGGATCCTTCAGATTCTTCATAGTGGTAATATGATAATAATCCCAAGTGACTCAACAAATACAGCAATGCTCCCCAGCAATGGCTCTAGAAAAAGGTCTTGATAACCCACAAGTATAGGGGTCGCGACAATTTTTGATGGTAGAGTATTCAACCCAAATTTATAGGTTCGACAGAGCCAAAGAATATTTGAAGGTACTAACAGCTGAGTTGTCAATTCAACCACACCTGGAGATTAATTATCTGCAGCAAAGTGATAAGTAGCAAAGTAGTTTGATAGTTTTGATAGTAGTGGCAGCAGCAATGGTAACAGTAACAGTGACATCAGTGATTTGTAGCAAGTGTAATAGTGATGATAGCAATAGTAACTTAGCAGAAACAATAAGGATAAATTCATAGGCATTGGATCGGTGACTTGTTGGATGATATTCATCATGTGATAGTTATAGCCTAGGGCGATACGACACTAGCTCTAGTTCATCGATATAATGTAGGAATGTTTTCCATAAATAGTCATACATGCTTTATTAAAAGAACTTGCATGACATCTTTTGTCCTACCCTCCCGTGGCAGCGGGGTCCATATTGGAAACTAAGGGATATTAAGGCGTCCTTTTAATAGAGAACCGGAACAAAGCATTAACACATAGTGAATACATGAACTCCTCAAATTACGGTCATCGCCGGGAGTGGGCCCGGTTGTTGTCACTCTAGGGTTGCCAGATCATAACCGTGGTAGGTGACTATAACTTGCAAGATCTGATCCAAAACATGGATATAATGATGAATTCATAAATGGTTCGGATCTAAAATCATGGCACCCAGGCCCAAAGTGACAAGCATTAAGCATAGCAAAGTCATAGCAACATCAATCTAAGAACATAGTGGATAGTAGGGATCGGGCCGTAACAAAACTAACTCGATTACATGATGAATCTCATCCAACTCCTCACCGACCAGCGAGCCTACGAAGGAATTACTCACCCCCGGCGGGGAGCATCATGGAATTGGCTATGGAGAAGGGTTGGTGATGACGAAGAACGAAGATCCCCCTCTCTGGAGCCCCAAATGGACTCGAGATCTGCCCTCCCGAGGAAGAACAGGGCTTGGCGGCGGATCCGTCTTGTGGATCACGATAATTCTTTCTCCTTGATTTTTTTCTGGGATAATGTGATTTTATAGTTTCAGGAGGGTCAGCAGCGGGACCACCAGGTGGGTACAACCCACCTGGGCGCACCAGGAGAGGGGGGCGCCCTGGTGGGTTGTGCCCACCCAGGGGCCCCTCTCCGGTGGGTCTTGGCTCCAAAAATTCTTATTATTGGTATAAAAAATCCCCAAAAAGTTTCGTTCCATTCCGAGAACTTTTATTTCTGCACAAAAACAACACCATGGTAGTTCTGCTAAAAACAGCGTCAGTCCGGGGTTAGTTTCATTCAAATCATGCAAATTAGAGTCCAAAACAAGAGAAAAGCGCGAGAAAAAGTAGATACGTTGGAAATGTATCACCCTGCGCCGGTAACTTCATCATCACCGTCATCACGCCGTCGTGCTGACGGAACTCTCCCTCGGCCTCAACTGGATCAAGAGCTCGAGGGATGTCATCGAGCTGAACGTGTGCTGAATGCGGAGGTGCCGTATGTTCGGTACTTGGATCGGTTGGATCGCGACGACATTCGACTACATCAATCGCGTTACTAAACGCTTCCGCTTTCGGTCCATGAGGGTACGTGGACACACTCTCCCCGCTCATTGCTAGGCTTCTCCTAGATAGATCTTGCGTGATCGTAGGAAATTTTTGAATTACTACGTTCCCCAACAGTGGCATCCGAGCCAGGTCTATGCGTAGATGTTATATGCACGAGTAGAACGCAATGAGTTGTGGGCGATAATAGTCATACTGCTTACCAGCAATGTCTTACTTTGATTCGGCGGTATTGTTGGATGAAGCGGCCCGAACCGACATTACATGACCGCGTTCATGAGACTGGTTCTACCGACGTGCTTCGCACACAGGTGACTAGCGGGCGTCTATTTCTCCAGCTTTAGTTGAATCGAGTTTGACTATGTCCGGTCCTTGTTGAAGGTTAAAACTGCACACTTGATGAAAAATCATTGTGGTTTTGATGCGTAAGTAAGAACGGTTCTTGCTAGAAGCCCGTAGTAGCCACATAAAACTTGCAACAACAAAGTAGAGGACGTCTAACTTGTTTTTGCAGGGCATGTTGTGATGTGATATGGTCAAGACATGATGATATATAAATTGTTGTATGAGATGATCATGTTTTGTAACAGTTATCGAGAACTGGTAGGAGCCATATGGTTGTCGCTTTATTGTATTAAATGCAATCACCATGTAATTGCTTTACTTTATCACTAAGCGATAGCGATAGTCGGAGAAGCAATAGTTGGCGAGACGACAACGATGCTATGATGGAGATCAAGGTGTCAAGCTGGTGACGATGGTGATCATCACAGTGCTTTGGAGATGGAGATCAAAGGCACAAGATGATGATGGCCATATCATATCACTTATTTTGATTGCATATGATGTTTATCTTTTATGCATCTTATTTTGCTTAGTACAACGGTAGCATTATAAGATGATCTCTCACTAAATTTCAAGGTACAAGTGTTCTCCCTGAGTATGCACCGTTGCTACAGTTCGTCGTGCCGAGACACCGCGTGATGAACGGTGTGATAAGCTCTACGTTCACATACAATGGGTGCAAGCCAGTTTTGCACAAGCAGAATACTCGGGTTAAACTTGACGAGCCTAGCATATGTAGATATGGCCTCGGGACACTGAGACCGAAAGCTCGAACATGAATCATATAGTATATATGATCAACATAGTGATGTTTGATGTCTACTACACAACCTTCTTCTTGTAGACGTTGTTGGGCCTCCAAGTGGAGAGGTTTGTAGGACAATAGCAAATTTCCCTCAAGTGGATGACCTAAGGTTTATCAATCCGTGGGAGGCGTAGGATGAAGATGGTCTCTCTCAAACAACCCTGCAACCAAATAACAAAGAGTCTCTTGTGTCCCCAACACACCCAATACAATGGCAAATTGTATAGGTGCACTAGTTCGGCGAAGAGATGGTGATACAAGTGCAATATGGATGGTAGATATAGGTTTTTGTAATCTGAAAATATAAAAACAGCAATGTAACTAATGATAAAAGTGAGCAAAAACGGTATTGCAATGCGTTGAAACAAGGCCTAGGGTTCATAATTTCACTAGTGCAAGTTCTCTCAACAAGGATAACATAATTAGATCATATAAGTACCCCCTCAACATGGAACAAAGAGTCACTCCAAAGTCACTAATAGCAGAGAACAAACGAAGAGATTATTGTAAGGTACGAAACCACCTCAAAGTTATTTTTTCCAATCAATCCATTGGGCTATTCCTATAAGTGTCACAAACAGCCCTACACTTCGTAGTAAAATGACACCTTAAGACACAAATCAACCAAAACCCTAATGTCACCTAGATACTCCAATGTCACCTCAAGTATATGCGGGTATGATTATACAATATGCATCACACAATCTCAGATTCATCTATTCAACCAACACAAAGAATTTCAAAGAGTGCCCTAAAGTTTCTACCAGAGAGTCATGACGAAAACGTGTGCCAACCCCTATGCATAAGTTCACAAGGTCACATAACTCGCAAGTTGATCACCAAAACATACATCAAGTGGATCACGTGAATATCCCATTGTCACCATATATAAGCACATGCAAGACATACATCAAGTGTTCCCAAATCCTTAAAGACTCAATCTGATAAGATAACTTCAAATGGAAAACTCAGTTCATCACAAGGAGATAGAGGGGGAGAAACATCATAAGATCCAACTATAATAGCAAAGCTCGCGGTACATCAAGATCGTGCCATATCAAGAACACGAGAGAGAGATAGATCAAACACATAGCTACTGGTACATACCCTCAGCCCCGAGGATGAACTACTCCCTCCTCGTCATGGAGAGCATCGGGATGATGAAGATGGCCATCAGTGATGATTCCCCCCTCCGGTAGGGTGCCGGAACAGGGTCCTGATTGGTTTTTGGTGGCTACAGAGGCTTGCGGCGGCGGAACTCCCGATCTAGGTTATTTTCCGGAGGTTTGGGGATTTATAGGAGAGGTTTGCATCGAGAACAAGTCAGGGGGCCCCACGGGAAGTCCACGAGGCACAGGGGTGCACCCTAGGGGGGTGGGCGCGCCCTCCACCCTCGTGGGGCCCATGGGACTCCCCTACGGTAACTCTTTGTTCCAGTATTTTTTATAGTTTCCAGAAAAAATCTCCGTTGATTTTCAGCGTATTCCGAGAACTTTTATTTCTGCACAAAAACAACACCACGGTAATTCTGCTGAAAGCAACGCCAGTCCGCGTTAGTTATAACCAAATCATACCAAAATCATGTAAAAAATATTATAAACATGGCATGAATACATAAAAAATTATAGATGTGTTGGAGACGTATCAATGTTCACCATTGAAAACTTCTCCATCTCACGTGATGATCGTACATGGTTTAGTTGATATGGATCCCCTGATCATTTGGATGACTAGAGGGATGTCTATCTAAGTGGGAGTTCTTAAGTAATATGATTAATTGAACTTTAATTTATCATGAACTTAGTACCTGATAGTATTTTGCATGTCTATATTGTTGTAGATAAATGGCCCGTGCTACTATTCCTTTGAATTTTAATGCGTTCCTAGAGAAAGCTAAGTTGAAATATGATGGTAGCAACTACACGGACTGGGTCCGTGATACGTCTCCAACGTATCTATAATTTTTAATTGCTCCATGCTATATTATCTACTGTTTTGGACATTATTGGGCTTCATTATCCACTTTTTTGGGTACTAACCTATTAACCAGAGGCCCAACCCAGAATTGATGTTTTTTTTGCCTATTTTAGGGTTTCGAAGAAAAGGAATATCAAACAGAGTCCAAACGGAATGAAACCTTCGGGAACGTGATTTTCTCACCGAGCATGATCCAGGAGACTTGGACCCTATGTCAAGAAATAA
>NC_041388.1:87413926-87481104 GCF_002162155.2 Triticum dicoccoides
CTCCACCCTCGTGGGGCCCCTTTTGCTCCACCGACGTACTCCTTCCTCCTATATATACCTACGTACCCCCAAACAATCAGATACGGAGCCAAAACCCTAATTCCACCGCCGTAACTTTCTGTATCCACGAGATCCCATCTTGGGGCTTGTTTCGGAGCTCCGCCGGAGGGGGCATCCATCACGGAGGGCTTCTACATCAACACCATAGCCCCTCCGATGAAGTGTGAGTAGTTTACCTCAGATCTTCGGGTCCATAGTTATTAGCTAGATGGCTTCTTCTCTCTTTTTGGATCTCAATACAATGTTCTCCCCCTCTCTTGTGGAGATCTTTCGATGTAATCTTCTTTTTGCGGTGTGTTTGTTGAGACCGATGAATTGTGGGTTTATGATCAAGATTATCTATGAACTAATTTGAATCTTCTCTGAATTCTTTTATGTATGATTGGTTATCTTTGCAAGTCTCTTCGAACACTACAAAAAAATACACTTCCGTGATGATACGTGTTTGTCACAGTAGGTCGCTTTTCTTGTCATGCATGTACATCCATGACAAATTTATGACAGAATCAAGATAGTCATACCTGTGTTGTCGTAGAAGTGTTCCATGACATTACCAAAATTATCATCACGGAAGTGTCCACTTCCATGACGATAAATCGCGCGTCACAGAAGTGCTTTCGTCAAGGGTGACCGACACGTGGCATCCACCATAACGGAACGTCGTTAAGCTATCAGGTCGGGTTTTCGATCCGATAACCCGTTAACAGCCCCGACCAATGGGGATTTTCCACGTGTAAAATCATCATTGGCTGGAGGAAACACGTGTCGGCTCATCATTGGGACAGATGTCAACCACTCATTGGACGGAAGACGCCTATGATACGTCGACATGTGGCACGGCCCAATAGAGGCCCATTCGGTCGGCCCGTTTGACTTGGTCAAAAGGTGGCGGGCCGGCCCATGGAAAGCCTATTAACGGCCTGTTCGCATATAGCCCATTTACAGCCCGCTAACCCAAGGCCCGTTACGCCCTATCCGAATTAGGCCCAGTAGCGTCATCTGGGCCACCCAATATGATTCCAGCCCGTTTTCACTTCTGGCCCATGTATGGCCCATGACGTCTTTCGGCCCATATGAGGCCCTATGTAACTCTTGGCCTATTAACTGCCCGTGGTGAAACTGGCCCGTAATGAACAGTGTATCACTTTACACCCATTAACGGCCCGTGGTGAATCTGGCCCGTAATGAACAGTGTATCACTTTGTACCCATTAATAGCCCGTTATTCCGTTGGGCCTTTTCCAACCCATGTTATCTTTCGGCCTTCTCAGAGCTCATTTATTCGTGGGCTCATTTCCAGCATTCGTTTACTTACGGCCCGTTACTGTCATTTTCTGCTTGTGGGCCAAATTCAGCCCATGGTTACAGTCGGCCCATTTGTGGTCCGTTAATACGTTGGGTCGTTTTCATAGCATCATCAAATACGGCCTATTAACGATGGCCCGTTACGGTCGGCCCATGAACGGACGATTCCAACTCTAGCCCGTTTACGGCCATAATGCGGCCCATTATTGGCCCATGTTTGGCCAATCGATCATACGGCCGGTATAAGGCCCATTGATGATACGGCCTGTAGAAGGCCCATTGTTTCTATGACCCGTAGAAGGCCTACTGTTTCTACGGCCCATAGAAGGCCCACTGTTTTTACGGCCCGTAGGAGGCCCAGTGTCACTACAGTAAATATTAGCCCATGGTTATTGTGGCCTAGTTTTAAAAAATAGGTTATTGCAGCCACTAGTTAACCGCGGAAAAAAGAACTGCAATGACTACAAGCAAACAAATAAACAAGACAATAAGGAAATAAATAAGGAAGCAACTAACGCTAGGCTATCACGGCTATTACACATATTACATCTACTGGGCATCAAAGTTCGCCACCAGTGCAAATATAGGGAACAAAGCAGCATATCATATACACTAGCCGTCAAAATTGGCCACCAGTGCAAATAAACACGGCAGCAAAACAAGAGCATAACTGAAACAACTTCAGAAGAGCTCAAGAAACGTTATCCTGGGTATCCACCATGCTGGCAATAAGCTTAGCAAGCTGATTAGCTTTGTCCTGTTTGGCGCTAAAATCCTCCAACGCTTGCTGTTGCACCAGAAAGTATGCATCTGAATGCTCCAGGGACTTCCGCAGTCCTTTCGCTTCTTGTCGCAGCACAGCTGATCGATTTCTTTCATCTTGTAGTTGAGACTCAAGAAACCAAACTGATTCAGACAGTGAGTTTGAATAGCTTGTGCAAGCGGTAGTGGCCAGTAACTCCAACACTAAACCAAGACAGGATGTGTCACTATCCTGAACCTTATCTGCATTACTTCCTTTACCGTTGCTTAATAAGGCACTCTTCCCCAATATTCTGTCAGCATTCTAAAAGAAGAAACAAGCAGACACATAACAAGTTTAGCATGTACTAGTATATGAAACTCATTTCAGTGAACCAGTTCATTAGTAAGGTGGACAGGATTAAACTACCAAGTCTTCTATTGCCAAGTACTAGTACATAATAAAAGCATCAAAAAAACATATATCTATGTCCTATGGTAGCAATGGAATCTTAAATTAGAACAGTTCTTCTTCAGGTTTAGGCACTTGTTCTACATGAACAGAGTACAATATGACGCAAGAATATAATACTTAAAAATAGAAAATGAGCTCATAGACCTTACCACATTCTTGGTTCGGGACCAGTACAGAACAAGGCACTCCCAGTCATCGTCCAGTAAATGTGTCTCAGGAGAACGTAAGGGAATTTGATGAGTTTCTTTGCCGGTGAAGTACGTTTTCTTCAGGTAATTCCGATACTGCCACAAGCATTCTTGAAGATAGCAGAGGTATTAGCACAGGTTACCTCATCCTGAGTTTCCAAATCGGTCCTTCTCTATAGAGAAAAATGGGAAAATTTGATGTATTATAACCATCATCGAGGTAGGATGTATGGGACGAAGCAAAGTAATTGCCATGAATAACATTACTTACACATAACTCCTGGACAAACACCTGCAACTGGAAGTTTCCTTCATCTTCAGTATAATATTTCCAAGATGGGAAGATACGCACATACTATTTAACAACATCAAATGCGATAGATGCTAAACTACGACTAGCTGGTTGTGCTTCCTCCACAGGAATAGGCGTACTAACTGGTGGAGTTGGGGTTCGCCGTGATAGTACTGGCCCTATGGGCACTGGAGCTGCCTTACTAACTGCCCTTGTTTGGGAGCTTTGTGGTGGAGATGGTGCTGTGTCAACAGGAACTGGGTTACTATCAGCTGGGGTTGGGGTTAGATTGGGTGAAGCTGGTTCTCTGTCCATCATAGTAGGGGTACAATCTGCGAAAGTTTGGGTTATGTGTGGTAGGGCTGGTTCTTGTGCATGTACAACCGGGGTGCTATCTCCACCAAGAGGTAGCACTGTTTTATTTAAAGACCGTGTTTTTAGTCCGCTAGATACTGGCATCACCCGCTCCAATTCAAATGGCTGATAAATAGGAAACATAGTTGAATGTACAGACATTGTATGAGAGACAGATGCAATAGATAGTGTGGAAAAAAGAGGGCATGAAATAGTTGACATGTATATTGTTTAACGAAAACGGATAGCATGACATAATTTCACATATATGATGTCTATCTAAACTGGATAGCATAGCATAACATAATTCAAAGATATGATGAATAACTAAACAGGATCGCATGACATAATTCACCTACATGTTATCTAAGTAATCAGGATCACATCATTTAATTCACATATGTGATTTATATGCTAAACAGAGGGCATTCGATATGATGTCTGAACTAAGAACATGGTGTTGAATATTGTGTATATGATGTCTAAACTATGCAATACAAGACACCGTATGCATGATATGAGCAGTATAACCGTGCCAAGTTAGAGCATACACCTCAGTGGGGGAATAGGACTGGTCATCTGTCTCTGAGTCCATCTCTGAGGAGCTATCGGGACCCAACAAGAGATCTGCTTTGACAGGTAGCACTGTCTGCTCTGAAGGCCTTGTTTTCACTCCAGAATTTTCCATCTCCCACCCAAATGGCTGATTCACAGAAGAGTAGTTTAATGTACAAACATTGTCGACAAATGGAAATGTAATGAAGAAAAGGATGGGCAAGATATCATTCAAATATATGATGCCTAGTTAAACAGGATGGCATTGCACATTTCACATATATTATGGCTGGCTAAAAGACATGAGACTGCATAATTCCCATATATGATATAGAAACTAAACAGGTGGCATTACAGAACATGTTTAAACTAAGCAGATGACATATATGATGTTAAAAGTAGGCACTGCAAGGCAACATATGCATGATATGACTAACATCATCATGCCAAGGTAGAGCAAACACCTTGGGGGGTAAATAGGAGTGGTCAGCGGCGTCCGAATCCGCCTCAGAACAGATATCTTCCTCTGGATTACAATCTGGAGAGGGGTGGGGAGGGTTTGCCATTGAACCCACCATAGAGCGATGTCTGCATGACATTGTATTGCTGCGCAAAACTCTTCTCTTTTTCTCTACATATTCAGCATGACTGTGTACAATATCTGACATGCATACGAAAAAAATATGGTGAGATTATGTAAGGAGAGCATGCAGAAATTTAGAGTGATGGTAACAACCAGTGGATCGATGTTTTTCCGTTGAACCAAAATAGCCCTAATGGATCAACGTGAATGTATAGTAATAAGTGATGCAACAAGTGTACAACCTCTTTGCCATAGCCGTGTCGACCTCAGCATCAATGGGTTGGTCGCTGAAGCAGTTGAGGCAGAGGTGGCTGTCGGAGGTGTGGAGGAAGATCTGAGGAGTCTGTAGACGGCGTCCAGGGAACTGCTCTGTTGTGACGGATCGTTCTGTCGTTGGAGCAGCTCCGGTGAGCCATAAGATGTCAAGGCTGAAGCAGCACAAGACAGACATCGTCAATCTCAAGTGGGATTCTAATAGCATCTCCAATAGATGATGTAAAATGGATGTAAAATTAACATCACCAAAAACCACCTGACTACAACAGATGAGGTAAAAACTGTTGACTCTGAACTTAACTGTTGAAACTGAAATTTACTGTGGAATATGAATGCTACTCTCGAAACTGAACGCAATGGTAGCAGAGAGGCACTTGACATGTAGTTTAGGGAGGGCCTGTAGTTCATCTTCAACCTGCACCCCCCTGAGCCGCCAGCCACCACCGGCCGAACCGCCGGCCCCAGCGCTGATAACCCACAAGTATAGGGGATCGCAACAGCTTTCGAGGGTAGAGTATTCAACCCAAATTTATTGATTCGACACAAGGGGAGCCAAAGAATATTCTCAATTATTAGCAGCTTAATTGTCAATTCAACCACACCTGGAAACTTAGTATCTGCAGCAAAGTGTTTAGTAGCAAAGTAATATGATAGTGGTGGTAGCGGCAACAAAAGTAAAGACAGCAAAAGTAATGTTTTTGGTATTTTGTAGTGATTGTAACAGTAGCAGCGGGAAAGTAAATAAGCGTAAACCAGTATATGGAAAAATCGTAGACACCAGATCAGTGATGGATAATTATGCCGGATGCGGTTCATCATGTAACAGTCATAACATAGGGTGACACAGTGCTTGGGAACGTAGTAATTTCAAAAAAATTCCTACGCACATGCAAGATCATGATGATGCACAGCAACGAGAGGGGAGAGTGTTGTCTACGTACCCACGCAGACCGACTGCGGAAGCGTTGACACAACATAGAGGAAGTAGTCGTACGTCTTCCCGATCCAACCGATCCAAGCACCGTTACTCCGGCACCTCCGAGTTCTTAGCACACGTACAGCTCGATGACAATCCCCGGGCTCCGATCCAGCAAAGCGTCGGGGAGGAGTTCCGTCAGCACGACGACGTGGTGACGATCTTGATGTTCTACCATCGCAGGGCTTCGCCTAAGCACCGCTACAATATGATTGAGGTGGAATATGGTGGCAGGGGGCACCGCACACGGCTAAGGAACGATCTCAAGGATCAACTTGTGTGTCCTAGGGTGCCCCCCTTCCTCCGTATATAAAGGAGCCAAGGGGGAGGGGGCGGCCGGCCAAGGAGGGCGCGCCAAGGGAGTCCTACTCCCTCTGGGAGTAGGATTCCCCCCCCCCACCCCAATCCTAGTTGGAATAGGATTCCTCGAGGGGGGAAAGAGAGATAGAGAGGGGGCCGGCCACCTCTCCCTGTCCTAATAGGACTAGGGGAGGGGGGAGGCGCGCGGCCCACCTTGGGCTGCCCCTTTCTCCTTTCCACTAAAGCCCACTAAGGCCCATATAGCTCCCGGGGGGTTCCGGTAACCTCCCGGTACTCCGGTAAAATCCCGATTTCACCCAGAACACTTCCGATATCCAAACATAGGCTTCCAATATATCATTCTTTATGTCTCGACCATTTCGAGACTCCTCGTCATGTCCATGATCACATCCGGGACTCCGAACAATCTTCAGTACATCAAAATGCATAAACTCATAATAAATGTCATCGTAAAGTTAAGCGTGCGGACCCTACGGTTCGAGAACAATGTAGACATGACCGAGACACGTCTCTGGTCAATAACCAATAGTGGGACCTGGATGCCCATATTGGCTCCTACATATTCTACGAAGATCTTTATCGGTCAGACGCATAACAACATACGTTGTTCCCTTTGTCATCGGTATGTTACTTGCCCGAGATTCGATCGTCGGTATCCAATACCTAGTTCAATCTCGTTACCAGCAAGTCTCTTTACTCGTTCCATAATACATCATCCCGCAACTAACTCATTAGTTGCAATGCTTGCAAGGCTTATGTGATGTGCATTACCTGAGAGGGCCCAGAGATACCTCTCCGACAATCGGAGTGACAAATCCTATTCTCGAAATACGCCAACCCAACATCTACCATTGGAGACACCTGTAGAGCTCCTTTATAATCACCCAGTTACGTTGTGACATTTGGTAGCACACAAAGTGTTCCTCCGGCAAACGGGAGTTGCATAATCTCATAGTCATAGGAACATGTATAAGTCATGAAGAAAGCAATAGCAACATACTAAACGATCGGGTGCTAAGCTAATGGAATGGGTCATGTCAATCAGATCATTCAACTAATGATGTGAACTCGTTAATCAAATAACAACACTTTGTTCATGGTTAGGAAACATAACCATCTTTGATTAACGAGCTAGTCAAGTAGAGGCATACTAGTGACACTAAGTTTGTCTATGTATTCACACATGTATTATGTTTCCGGTTAATACAATTCTAGCATGAATAATAAACATTTATCATGATATATAAGGAAATAAATAATAACTTTATTATTGCCTCTAGGGCATATTTCCTTCAGTCTCCCACTTGCACTAGAGTCAATAATCTAGATTACACAGTAATGATTCTAACACCCATGGAGCCTTGGTGCTGATCATGTTTTGCTCATGGAAGAGGCTTAGTCAATGGGTCTGCAACATTCAGATCCGTATGTATCTTGCAAATCTCTATGTCTCCCACCTGGACTAGATCCCAGATGGAATTGAAGCGTCTCTTGATGTGCTTGGTCCTCTTGTGAAATCTGGATTCCTTTGCCAAGGCAATTGCACCAGTATTGTCACAAAAGATTTTCATTGGACCCGATGCACTAGGTATGACACCTAGATCAGATATGAACTCCTTCATCCAGACTCCTTCGTTCGCTGCTTCCGAAGCAGCTATGTACTCCGCTTCACATGTAGATCCCTCTACGATGCTTTGTTTAGAACTGCACCAACTGACAGCTCCACCGTTTAATATAAACACGTATCCGGTTTGCGATTTAGAATCATACGGATCAGTGTCAAAGCTTGCATCAACGTAACCTCTTACGGTGAGCTCTTTGTCACCTCCATATACGAGAAACATATCCTTAGTCCTTTTCAGGTATTTCAGGATGTTCTTGACCGTTGTCCAGTGATCCACTCCTGGATTACTATGGTACCTCCCTGCTAAGCTTATAGCAAGGCACACATCAGGTCTGGTACACAGCATTGCATACATGATAGAGCCTATTGCTGAAACATAGGGAACATCTTTCATTTTCTCTCTATCTTCTGCAGTGGTCGGGCATTGAGTCTCACTCAACTTCACACCTTGTAACACAGGTAAGAACCCTTTCTTTGCTTGATCCATTTTGAACTTCTTCAAAATCTTGTCAAGGTATGTGCTTTGTGAAAGTCCAATTAAGCGCCTTGATCTATCTCTATAGATCTTTATGCCTAATATGTAAGCAGCTTCACCGAGGTCTTTCATTGAAAAACTCTTATTCAAGTATCCCTTTATGCTATCCAGAAATTCTATATCATTTCCAATCAGTAATATGTCATCCACATATAATATCAGAAATGCTACAGAGCTCCCACTCACTTTCTTGTAAATACAGGCTTCTCCGAAAGTCTGTATAAAACCAAATGCTTTGATCACACTATCAAAGCGTTTATTCCAACTCCGAGAGGCTTGCACCAGTCCATAAATGGATCGCTAGAGCTTGCATACTTTGTTAGCTCCCTTTGGATCGACAAAACCTTCCGGTTGCATCATATACAACTCTTCTTCCAGAAATCCATTCAGGAATGCAGTTTTGACATCCATCTGCGAAATTTCATAATCATAAAATGCGGCAATCGCTAACATGATTCGGACAGACTTAAGCATCGCTACGGGTGAGAAAGTCTCATCGTAGTCAACCCCTTGAACTTGTCGAAAACCTTTTGCGACAAGTCGAGCTTTGTAGACAGTAACATTACCATCAGCATCAGTCTTCTTCTTGAAGATCCATTTATTCTCAATTGCTTGCCGATCATCGGGCAAGTCAACCGAAGTCCATACTTTGTTCTCATACATGGATCCCATCTCAGATTTCATGGCTTCAAGCCATTTTGCGGAATCTGGGCTCACCATCGCTTCTTCATAGTTCGTAGGTTCATCATGATCTAGCAGCATGATTTCCAGAACAGGATTACCGTACCACTCTGGTGCGGATCTCGCTCTGGTTGATCTACGAGGTTCAGTAATATCTTGTCCTGAAGTTTCATGATCATCATCATTAGCTTCCTCACTAATTGGTATAGGTGTCGCAGAAACAGTTGTCTGTGATGTACTACTTTCCAATAAGGGAGCAGGTACAGTTACCTCGTCAAGTTCTACTTTCCTCCGACTCACTTCTTTTGAGAGAAACTCCTTCTCTAGAAAGGATCCATTCTTAGCAACGAATGTCTTGCCTTCGGATCTGTGATAGAAGGTGTACCCAACAGTCTCCTTTGGGTATCCTATGAAGACACATTTCTCCGATTTGGGCTCGAGCTTGTCAGGTTGAAGCTTTTTCACATAAGCATCGCAGCCCCAAACTTGAAGAAACGACAACTTTGGTTTCTTGCCAAACCATAGTTCATAAGGCGTCGTCTCAACGGATTTTGATGGTGCCCTATTTAACGTGAATGCGACCGTCTCTAAAGCATAACCCCAAAACGATAGCAGTAAATCAGTAAGAGGCATCATAGATCGCACCATATCTAGTAAAGTACGATTACGACGTTCGGACACACCATTACGCTGTGGTGTTGCGGGTGGCGTGAGTTGCGAAACTATTCCGTATTGTTTCAAATGTATACCAAACTCATAACTCAAATATTCTCCTCCATGATCAGATCGTAGAAACTTTATTTTCTTGTTACGATGATTTTCAACTTCACTCTGAAATTCTTTGAACTTTTCAAATGTTTCAGACTTGTGTTTCATTAAGTAGATATACCCATATCTGCTTAAGTCATCTGTGAAGGTGAGAAAATAACGATATCCGCCACGAGCTTCAATATTCATCGGACCACATACATCGGTATGTATGATTTCCAATAAATCTGTTGCTCTCTCCATAGTACCGGAGAACGGCGTTTTAGTCATCTTGCCCATGAAGCACGGTTCGCAAGTACCAAGTGATTCATAATCAAGTGGTTCCAAAAGTCCATCAGTATGGAGTTTCTTCATGCGCTTTATACCGATATGACCTAAACGGCAGTGCCACAAATAAGTTGCACTATCATTATCAACTCTGCATCTTTTGGCTTCAAGATTATGAATATGTGTGTTACTACTATCGAGATTCATCAAAAATAGACCACTCTTCAAAGGTGCATGACCATAAAAGATATTACTCATATAAATAGAACAACCATTATTCTCTGATTTAAATGAATAACCGTCTCGCATCAAACAAGATCCAGATATAATGTTCATGCTCAACGCTGGCACCAAATAATAATTATTTAGGTCTAATATTAATCCCGAAGGTAGATGTAGAGGTAGCGTGCCGACCGCGATCACATCGACTTTGGAACCGTTTCCCACGCGCATCGTCACCTCGTCCTTTGCCGGTGTTCGCTTAATCCGTAGTCCCTGTTTCGAGTTGCAAATATTAGCAACTAAACCAGTATCAAATACCCAGGTGCTACTACGAGCTCTAGTAAGGTACACATCAATAACATGTATATCACATATACCTTTGTTCACCTTGCCATCCTTCTTATCCGCCAAATACTTGGGGCAGTTCCGCTTCCAGTGACCAGTCTACTTGTAGAAGCACTCAGTTTCAGGCTTAGGTCCAGACTTGGGTTTCTTCTCCTGAGCAGCAACTTGCTTGCCGTTCTTCTTGAAGTTCCCCTTCTTCTTCCCTTTGCCCTTTTTCTTGAAACTAGTGGTCTTGTTAACCATCAACACTTGATGCTCCTTCTTGATTTCTACCTCCGCAGCTTTTAGCATTGTGAAGAGCTCGGGAATAGTCTTATTCATCCCTTGCATACTATAGTTCATCACGAAGCTCTTGTAGCTCGGTGGCAGTGATTGGAGAATTCTGTCAATGACGCAATCATCTGGAAGATTAACTCCCATCTGAATCAAGTGCTTATTATACCCAGACATTTTGAGTATATGCTCACTGACAGAACTGTTCTCCTCCATCTTGCAGCTATAGAACTTATTGGAGACTTCGTATCTCTCAATCCGGGCATTTGCTTGAAATATTAACTTCAACTCCTGGAACATCTCATATGCTCCATGACGTTCAAAACGTCGTTGAAGTCCCGATTCTAAGCCGTAAAGCATGGCACACTGAACTATCGAGTAGTCATCAGCTTTGCTCTGCCAGACGTTCATAACATCTGGTGTTGCTCCAGCAGTAGGCCTGGCACCCAGCGGTGCTTCCAGGACGTAATTCTTCTGAGCAGCAATGAGGATAATCCTCAAGTTACGGACCCAGTCCGTGTAATTGCTACCATCATCTTTCAACTTTGCTTTCTCAAGGAACGCATTAAAATTCAACGGAACAACAGCACGAGCCATCTATCTACAATCAACATAAACAAGCAAGATACTATCAGTTACTAAGTTCATGATAAGTTTAAGTTCAATTAATCAAATTACTTAAGAACTCCCACTTAGATAGACATCCCTCTAATCCTCTAAGTGATCACGTGATCCAAATCAACTAAACCATAACCGATCATCACGTGAGATGGAGTAGTTTTCAATGGTGAACATCGTTATGTTGATCATATCTACTATATGATTCACGCTTGACCTTTCGGTCTCCGTGTTCCGAGGCCATATCTGCATATGCTAGGCTCGTCAAGTTTAACCTGAGTATTCTGCGTGTGCAAAAACTGGCTTGCACCCGTTGTAGATGGACGTAGAGCTTATCACACCCGATCATCACGTGGTGTCTGGGCACGACGAACTTTGGCAACGGTGCATACTCAGGGAGAACACTTCTTGATAATTTAGTGAGAGATCATCTTATAATGCTACCGTCAATCAAAGCAAGATAAGATGCATAAAAAGATAAACATCACATGCAATCAATATAAGTGATATGATATGGCCATCATCATCTTGTGCTTGTGATCTCCATCTCCGAAGCACCGTCATGATCACCATCGTCACCGGCGCGACACCTTGATCTCCATCGTAGCATCGTTGTCGTCTCGCCAATCTTATGCTTCCACGACTATCGCTACCGCTTAGTGATAAAGTAAAGCATTACATCGCGATTGCATTGCATACAATAAAGAGACAACCATATGGCTCCTGCCAGTTGCCGATAACTCGGTTACAAAACATGATCATCTCATACAATAAAATTCATCATCATGCCTTGACCATATCACATCACAACATGCCCTGCAAAAACAAGTTAGACGTCCTCTACTTTGTTGTTGCAAGTTTTACGTGGCTGCTACGGGCTTAAGCAAGAACCAATCTCACCTACGCATCAAAACCACAATGATAGTTTGTCAATTTGACTCCATTTTAACCTTCGCAAGGACCGGGCGTAGCCATACTCGGTTCAACTAAAGTTGGAGAGACAGTCGCCCGCAAGCCACCTATGTGCAAAGCACATCGGGGGAACCGGTCTCGCGTAAGCGTACGCGTAATGTTGGTCGGTCGTCTCGTCAAACAATACCGCTGAACCAAAGTATGACATGCTGGTAGGCAGTATGACTTATATCGCCCACAACTCCTTTGTGTTCTACTCGTGCATATAACATCAACATATAAAACCTGGCTCGAATGCCACTGCTTGGGAACGTAGTAATTTCAAAAAAATTCCTACGCACACGCAAGATCATGATGATGCACAACAACGAGAGGGGAGAGTGTTGTCTACGTACCCACGCAGACCGACTGCGGAAGCGTTGACACAACATAGAGGAAGTAGTCGTACGTCTTCCCGATCCGACCGATCCAAGCACCGTTACTCCGGCACCTCTGAGTTCTTAGCACATGTACAGCTCGATGACAATCCCCAGGCTCAGATCCAGCAAAGCGTCGGGGAGGAGTTCCGTCAGCACGACGGTGTGGTGACGATCTTGATGTTCTACCGTCGTAGGGCTTCGCCTAAGCACCGCTACAATATGATCGAGGTGGAATATGGTGGCAGGGGGCACCGCACACGGCTAAGGAACGATCTCAAGGATCAACTTGTGTGTCCTAGGGTGCCCCCCTGCCTCCGTATATAAAGGAGCCAAGGGGGAGGGGGCGGCCGGCCAAGGAGGGCGCGCCAAGGGAGTCCTACTCCCTCTGGGAGTAGGATCCCCCCCCCCCAATCCTAGTTGGAATAGGATTCCTCGAGGAGGGAAAGAGAGAGAGAGGGGGACGGCCACCTCTCCTTGTCCTAATAGGACTAGGGGAGGGGGGAGGCGCGCGGCCCACCTTGGGCTGCCCCTTTCTCCTTTCTACTAAAGCCCACTAAGGCCCATATAGCTCCCGGGGGGTTCCGGTAACCTCCCGGTACTCCGGTAAAATCCCGATTTCACCCGGAACACTTCCGATATCCAAACATAGGCTTCCAATATATCATTATTTATGTCTCGACCATGTTGAGACTCCTCGTCATGTCCATGATCACATCCGGGACTCCGAACAATCTTCGGTACATCAAAATGCATAAACTCATAATAACTGTCATCGTAACGTTAAGCGTGCGGACCCTACGGTTCGAGAACAATGTAGACATGACCGAGACACATCTATGGTCAATAACCAATAGCGGGACCTGGATGCCCATATTGGCTCCTACATATTCTACGAAGATCTTTATCGGTCAGACCGCATAACAACATACGTTGTTCCCTTTGTCATCGGTATGTTACTTGCCCGAGATTCGATCGTCGGTATCCAATACCTAGTTCAATCTCATTACCGGCAAGTCTCTTTACTCGTTCCGTAATACATCATCCCGCAACTAACTCATTAGTTGCAATGCTTGCAAGGCTTATGTGATGTGCATTACCTGAGAGGGCCCAGAGATACCTCTCCGTATTCGGAGTGACAAATCCTATTATCGAAATACGCCAACCCAACATCTACCATTGGAGACACCTGTAGAGCTCCTTTATAATCACCCAGTTACGTTGTGACGTTTGGTAGCACACAAAGTGTTCCTCTGGCAAACGGGAGTTGGATAATCTCATAGTCATATGAACATGTATAAGTCATGAAGAAAGCAATAGCAACATACTAAACGATCGGGTGCTAAGCTAATGGAATGGGTCATGTCAATCAGATCATTCAACTAATGATGTGACCTCGTTAATCAAATAACAACACTTTGTTCATGGTTAGGAAACATAACCATCTTTGATTAACGAGCTAGTCAAGTAGAGGCATACTAGTGACACTAAGTTTGTCTATGTATTCACACATGTATTATGTTTCCGGTTAATACAATTCTAGCATGAATAATAAACATTTATCATGATATATAAGGAAATAAATAATAACTTTATTATTGCCTCTAGGGCATATTTCCTTCAGTCTCCCACTTGCACTAGAGTCAATAATCTAGATTACACAGTAATGATTCTAACACCCATGGAGCCTTGGTGCTGATCATGTTTTGCTCGTGGAAGAGGCTTAGTCAATGGGTCTGCAACATTCAGATCCGTATGTATCTTGCAAATCTCTATGTCTCCCACCTGGACTAGATCCCAGATGGAATTGAAGCGTCTCTTGATGTGCTTGGTCCTCTTGTGAAATCTGGATTCCTTTGCCAAGGCAATTGCACCAGTATTGTCACAAAAGATTTTCATTGGACCCGATGCACTAAGGGATATTAAGGCGTCCTTTTAATAGAGAACCGGAACAAAGCATTAACACATAGTGAATACATGAACTCCTCAAACTATGGTATCACCGGGAGTGGTCCCGATTATTGTCACTTCGGGGTTGCCGGATCATAACACATAGTAGGTGACTATAGACTTGCAAGATAGAATCAAGAACTCACATATATTCATGAAAACATAATAGGTTCAGATCTGAAATCATGGCACTCGGGCCCTAGTGACAAGCATTAAGCATAGCAAAGTCATAGCAACATCAATCTCAGAACATAATGGATACTAGGGATCAAACCCTAACAAAACTAACTCGATTACATGATAAATCTCATCCAACCCATCACCGTCCAGCAAGCCTACGATGGAATTACTCACACACGGCGGTGAGCATCATGAAATTGGTGATGGAGGATGGTTGATGATGACGACGACGACGAATCCCCCTCTCCGGAGCCCCGAACGGACTCCAGATCAGCCCTCCCGAGAGGTTTTAGGGCTTGGCGGCAGCTCCATATCCTAAAACGCGATGATTTCTTCTCTCTGATTTTTTTCTCTCCGAAAGCAAATATATAGAGTTGGAGTTGGCGTCGGAGGGCATCCAGGGGGCCCACGAGGTAGGGGCGCGCCCTAGGGGGGAGCCCCCACCCTCGTGAACAGGGTGTGGGCCCCCAGGTCTTCATCTTTGGTGAGGATTTTTTATTATTTTTTCTAAGATGTTCCGTGGAGTTTCAGGTCATTCCGAGAATATTTGTTTTCTGCACATAAAATAACACCATGGCAGTTCTGCTGAAAACAGCATCAGTCCGGGTTAGTTCCATTCAAATCATACAAGTTAGAGTCCAAAACAAGGGCAAAAGTGTTTGGAAAAGCAGATACGACGGAGACGTATCAACTCCCCCAAGCTTAAACCCTTGCTTGTCCTCAAGCAATTCAGTCGACAAACTGAAAGAAAGAAAGAAAAACTTTTACAAACTCACTTTGCTCTTGTTGTTGTAACTATGTCAAGCCAACATTCAAGTTTTCAGCATAGATCATAACTAACCACATTTGCAATAATTCTCAGGTCTCATAACTACTCATATCAATATCATAATCAACTAGCAAGTCATAATAATAAATCTCGGATGACAACACTTTCTCAAAACAATCATAATATGATATAACAAGATGGTATCTCAGTAGCCCTTTCTGAGACCGCAAAACATAAATGCAGAGCAATCAAGGACTGACTAGACATTGTAATTCATGGTAAAAGAGATCCAATCATAGTCACACCCAATATAAATTAACAATGATGAATGCAAATGACGTCTGTGCTCTCCAGCTAGTGCTTTTTAATAAGAGGGTGATGACTCAACATAAAAGTAAATGGATAGGCCCTTCGCAGAGGGAAGCAGGGATTTGTAGAGGTGCCAGAGCTCGGTTTTGAAATAGAGATAAATTGCATTTTGAGCGGTATACTTTCATTGTCAACGTAACAACTAAGAGATGGCGATATCTTCCATGCTAAACACATTATAGGCGGTTCCCAAATAGAATGGTAAAGTTTATACTCCCCCTCCACCAACAAGCATCAATCCATGGCTTGCTCGAAACAACGAGTGCCTCCAACATACATCAGGTCCCAGGGGGAGTTTTGTTTGCAATTAATTTTGATTTAGTTTGCATAAAGCATGCGACTGGGCATCCCGGTGACCAGCCATTTTCTCGTGAGTGAGGAGCGGAGTCCACTCCCCTTGAGAATAACCTGCCTAACACGGAAGATAAGGACAACCTTGGTTGATACATGAGCTATTCGAGCATACAAAATAGAATGTTTATTTGAAGGTTTAGAGTTTGGCACATACAAATTTACTTGGAACGGCAGGTAGATACCGCATATAGGAAGGTATAGTGGACTCATCTGGAATAACTTTGGGGTTTAAGGGATTGGATGCACAAGCAGTATTCCCGCTTAGTACAAGTGAAGGCTAGCAAAAGACTGGGAAGCGACCAACTGGAGAGCGACAACAGCCGTGTACATGCATTAGAATTAATAAACATTGGATGCAAGCATGAGTAGGATATAATCCACCATGAACATAAATATCGTGAAGGCTATGTTGATTTTGTTTCAACTACATGCGTGAACATGTGCCAAGTCAAGTCACTTAAATCATTTGAAGGAGGATACCACCCCATCATACCACATCATAATCATCTCAATAGCATGTTGGCACACAAGGTAAACCATTATAACTCATAGCTAATCAAGCATGGCACAAGCAACTACGATCTCTAATTGTCATTGCAAACATGTTTATTCATAATAAGCTGAATCAAGAACGAGGGACTCATCATATTTACAAAAACAAAAGAGGTCGAGTTCATTCCAGCTTTTCTCATCTCAGTCAGTCCATCATATATCATCATAATTGCCTTTCACTTGCACGACTGAACGGTGTGAATAATAATAATAGTGTACGTGCATTGGACTAAGCTGGAATCTGCGAGCATTCAATAAACAGGAGGAGACAAAGCAATATGGGCTCTTGGTTAAATCAACAATAATGCATATAAGAGCCACTTCAACAATTTAATTATGGTCTTCTCCTACTGACCCCCAAAGAAAAGAAAAGAAATAGAACTATTTACACGGGAAAGCTCCCAACAAGCATAAGAAGAACGGGAAATATTTTTGGGTTTTCTTTTTAATTATTACTACTACAGTAGAAAAAAAACTACTACTAATTTTTTTCTAAAGGTTTAACAAACACACAAGAAGAAAGCAGGAAAAAGAAAATAAACTAGCATGGATATTACAGTGAAAAAGTATGAGCACCGACATCTAGCAATGAGTGTGTGTGTGAACATAAATGTAATGTCGGTGAGAAATACATACTCCCCCAAGCTTAGGCTTTTGGCCTAAGTTGGTCTATTGCCACGGTTGGCCTGGCTGATATCCATAATAATAGTTGTTGGGGTCGTACTATGATGAGGAATAGTTGGGATCATACTGATGTGCAGCGGTTATCGCCTGCTGAGCTGCAGCGTGGAGTCGAGCTGCCTCTGCTCTCCTCTCGTACTCTTCTGCCTCCTCTCTGGTAATAACATATCTTCTTTTTGTCTGTGAATCAAAGAAGGCAGGAGCAGGGAGAGTAATACGGAAAACACGTCGTTTATCAAAAATTAAATGATATAAGAGAGGTGATTCAGGTCTCTCGACAAACTGGTGCGAAGCCATAGAGTTATAATCTAAATATGCAGGAGGCAACTCCATATCACCCTCACGAATGTCTATCTCAAGAAAATGAGCTAAGCGGGTTGCATAAATTCCTCCAAAGAAATCTCCATTATGTCTATTATGATGCAACCTACGAGCTACAATGGCTCCCATATGATAGGATTGGTCTCCTAACACAGCACTCCTAAGAATGCTAATATCAGGGACACACATGTGACATGCTTCATCCTTAGCATTTATGCATCTACCGATGAAGAGAGCAAAATAATGTATAGCAGGAAATTGAATGCTCCCTATGGTAGCCTGCGTTATATCTCTAGATTCCCCCACGGTTATACTAGCAAGGAAGTTTCTAAATTCAGATTTAGGGGGATCCCTAACACTACCCTATGATGGAAGTTTGCAAGCAGAAGTGAAATCCTCTAAGTCCATGGTATAAGATTTGTCATACAGATCAAACATGACTGAAGGAGAATTACGCGAAGATGAATACTCAAACCTCCTCACAAATGAACTTGTGAGATCACGATACTGGGGGAATTTGTTAGCCTCAAAATCCTCAAGACCGGCATTGCGCAAATATGCTTTGAATTCTACTTTAATTCCCGCACGGTCCATAAAAATTTCCGACGGCCATTCGCAAGGCCGTACTGGAGCGTCTCTTGGTAGATCCTTGTCAGCATCGCGCATAGCAATCCTGGGTCCTTGCTTCTTAGAGGAACCACCTTGGAACATCTTCCTAAGCATATTGTTTTTTTTGAAAAATTCTGAAATTTTTAGTAACTTCAAAATAAAAGTGAACCAACTTCAATAAAACTGATAGTAACTACTCCTACAAGTGCCTAGAGCCTATATCAAGCATTAGAACTACTTGGAACCATATAAATTTGACATGCAAGCTCGAGAACATGGTCACCTATGCATCACAAATTTGCAAAGAATAAAGCACTAGAACAAAAACTAATTGGACCAATGGAGGAGTCACATACCAAGGAACAATCTCCCCAAGCAGTTTTGCGAGAGGTGCTTTGAGCAAGGAGATCGAAAATCACAGCAAAAGTGGCTGGAACTCGTGCTTGAGTTGGTTTTTTCGGGTTTGTGTGAGACAGAGGAAGAAGATGGGTGCTGGGATAAGTGGAGGAGGGCTACCATGGGCCCACGAGGCAGGGGGGGTGCGCCCACCACCCTCGTGGCCAGGTGGCGGCTCCTCCCACGGTAATTTTTGCACAGTAAATCCTCAAATATTCCCGAAAAAATCATATTAAATTGGCATGTCATTCTGAGGACGTTTATTTTTGGGATATTTTTATATTGCACGGATAAGTCAGGAAACAGACAGAAAAATACTATTTTTACTTTATTTATACTTATTAACAAAAAGTATAGGGAGGGTACAGAAGTTTTTGCTTCTAGTTTCATCCATCTCATGCTCATCAAAAAGAATCCACTAACAAGGTTGATCAAGTCTTGTTAACAAACTCATTCCAATAATCATGAAACCGGAGAAATTTCGAATAACACTAAGTTACCTCAACGGGGATATGCACATCCCCTATAATGAGTATATCATATTTCTTCTTAACAGTAGGAAGAGGAAATTCAAAACCTCCAATTATAATCGATGGAATTTTTCCAATGGAATTGATACTATGAACTTGAGGTTGTTTCCTCGGAAAGTGTACCGTATGCTCATTACCATTAACATGAAAAGTGGCATTGCCTTTGTTGCAATCAATAACAGCCCCTGCAGTACTAAGAAAAGGTCTTCTGAGAATAATAGACATACTATCATCCTCGGGAATATCAAGAATAACAAAGTCCGTTAAAATAGTAACGTTTGCAACCACAACAGGCACATCCTCACAAATACCGACAGGTATAGCAGTTGATTTATCAGCCATTTGCAAAGATATTTCAGTAGGTGTCAGCTTATTCAAGTCAAGTCTACGATATAAACAGAGAGGCATAACACTAACACCGGCTGCAAGATCACATAAAGCAGTTTTAATATAATTTCTTTTAATGGAGCAAGGTATAGTAGGTACTCCGAGGTCTCCAAGTTTCTTTGGTATTCCACCCTTAAAAGTATAATTAGCAAGCATGGTGGAAATCTCAGCTTCCGGTATCTTTCTTTTATTAGTAATGATATCCTTCATATATTTAGCATAAGGATTTGTTTTGAGCACATCAGTTAATCGCATACGCAAAAAGAGAGGCCTAATCATTTCAGCAAAGCTCTCAAAATCCTCATCATCCTTTTTCTTGGATGGTTTTGGAGGAAAAGCCATGGGTTTCTGAACCCAAGGTTCCCTTTCTTTACCATGTTTCCTAGAAAAAAAGTTTCTTTTATCATAACATTGATTCTTTGATTGTGGGTTATCAAGATCAACAACAGGTTCAATTTCTACATCATTATCATTACTAGGTTGAGCATCATCATTAATATTTTAATTAGGTTCATGTTCATTACCATATTGTGTTTCAGCATCAGACATAGAGATATCATTTGGATTATCACGTGGTTCAGCAATAGGTTCACTAGAAGTTTGCACAGTTCTATCATTTTTCTTTTTCTTGTTTTTAGAAGAACTAGGAACATCAATATTATTTCTTTGAGAATCTTGCTCGATTCTCTTAGGGTGGCCTTCAGGATACAAAGGTTCCTGAGTCATTCTACCAGTTCTAGTAGCCACTCTAACGGCATAATCATTTTTCTTACTATTCATTTCATCAAGCACTTCTTTTTGAGCCTTAAGTACTTGTTCTACTTGAGTGGTAACCATAGAAGCATGTTTGCTAACAAGTTTAAGTTCACCTTTAACATTAGCCATATAATCACCCAAGCATCTAATCATATAAGCATTTTCTTTTAATTGTCTACCAAAATAAGCATTGAAGTCGTCTTGCTTAAACATAAAGTTATCAAACTCATCCAAGCATTGACTAGCAATTTTAGTAGGAGGGACTTCAGCTTTATCATATCTATAGAGAGAATTTACCTTTACTACCTGTGTCGGGATATCGGGATCAGGAGGTTCTTCAATAAATAAAGAATTGAGATCATATGTTTCTTCGACAGGCGGTATATTAAGACCATGTATTTCTTCAATAGGCGGTAAATTCTTAACATCTTCAGCTTTAATACCTTTTTCTTTCATAGATTTCTTTGCCTCTTGCATATCTTCGGGACTGAGGAATAGAACACCTCTCTTCTTCGGAGTTGGTTTAGGAATAGGCTCAGTAATTGGAGCAGGAGTTGGCTCAGGAGCTGGCTCAGGAGGTGCCCAATTATTTTCATTTGTCAACATATTATTCAATAGAATTTCAGCTTCATCCGGTGTTCTTTCCCTGAAAAGAGAACCAACACAACTATCTAGGTAATCTCTAGAAGCATCGGTTAGTCCATTATAAAAGATATCAAGTATTTCAGGTTTCTTAAGAGGATGATCAGGCAAAGCATTGAGTAACTTGAGAAGCCTCCCCCAAGCTTGTGGGAGACTCTCTTCTTTAATTTGCATAAAGTTGTATATTTCCCTCAAAGCAGCTTGTTTCTTATGAGCAGGGAAATATTTAGCAGAGAAGTAATAAATCATATCCTCAGGACTACACACACAACAAGGATCAAGAGAATTAAACCATATCTTAGCATCACCCTTTAATGAGAACGGAAATATTTTGAGTATATAGAGGTAACACGATCTCTCATCATTAGTAAACAGGGCAGCTATATCATTTAACTTAGTAAGATGTGCCACAACAGTTTCAGATTCATAGCCATAAAACGGATCAGATTCAACCAAAGTAATTATATCAGGATCAACAGAGAATTCATAATCCTTATCAGGAACACATATAGGTGAAGTAGCAAAAGCAGGGTCGGGTTTCATTTTATCTCTAAGTGATTCTTTGTTCCATTTAACTAATAACCTCTTAAGCCCATATCTATCTTTGCAAGCTAAAATAGCGGCAGAAGATTCCATATCAAAAAGATAACCCTCAGGAATAACAGGCATATTTTCATCATCACTATCATCATCGTATTCAGATTCAATAATTTCTTTTTCTCTAGCCCTAGCAATTTGTTCATCAAGAAATTCACCAAGGGGCACAGTAGTATCAGGCATAGAAGCAGTTTCATCATAAGTATCATGCATAGCAGAAGTGGCATCATCAATAACATGCGACATATCAGAACGAATAGCAGAAGCAGGCGTAGGTGTCGCAACTTACTCATAACAGAAGGTGAATCAAGTGCGGAGCTAGATGGCAGTTCCTTACCTCCCCTCGTAGTTGAGGGATAAATTGTTGTCTTAGCGTCTTTCAAGTTCTTCATAGTGTCCAGCAGATATAAATCCCAAGTGACTCAAGGAATAGAGCTATGCTCCCCGGCAATGGTGCCAGAAATTTGTCTTGATAACCCACAAGTATAGGGGATCGCAACAGCTTTCGAGGGTAGAGTATTCAACCCAAATTTATTGATTCGACACAAGGGGAGCCAAAGAATATTCTCAAGTATTAGCACCTGAGTTGTCAATTCAACCACACCTGGAAACTTAGTATCTGCAGCGAAGTGTTTAGTAGCAAAGTAATATGATAATGGTGGTAGCGGCAACAAAAGTAAAGACAGCAAAAGTAATGTTTTTGGTATTTTGTAGTGATTGTAACAGTAGCAGCGGGAAAGTAAATAAGCGTAAACCAGTATACGGAAAACTCGTAGGCACCGGATCAGTGATGGATAATTATGCCGGATGCGGTTCATCATGTAACAGTCATAACATAGGGTGACACAGAACTAGCTCCAATTCATCAATGTAATGTAGGCATGTATTCCGTATATAGTCATACGTGCTTATGGAAAAGAACTTGCATGACATCTTTTGTCCTACCCTCCCGTGGCAGCGGGGTCCTATTGGAAACTAAGGGATATTAAGGCCTCCTTTTAATAGAGAACCGGAACAAAGCATTAGCACATAGTGAATACATGAACTCCTCAAACTATGGTCATCACCGGGAGTGGTCCCAATTATTGTCACTTCGGGGTTGCCGGATCATAACACATAGTAGGTGACTATAGACTTGCAAGATAGGATCAAGAACTCACATATATTCAAGAAAACATAATAGGTTCAGATGTGAAATCATGGCACTCGGGCCCTAGTGAAGGGCATTAAGCATAGCAAAGTCATAGCAACATCAATCTCAGAACATAATGGATATTAGGGATCAAACCCTAACAAAAATAACTCGATTACATGATAAATATCATCCAACCCATCACCGTCCAGCAAGCCTACGATGGAATTACTCACGCACAACGGTGAGCATCATGAAATTGGTGATGGAGGATGGTTGATGATGTCGACGGCGACGAATCCCCCTCTCCGGAGCCCCGAACGGACTCCAGATCAGCCCTCCCGAGAAGTTTTAGGGCTTGGCGGTGGCTCCGTATCGTAAAACGCGATGATTTCTTCTCTCTGATTTTTTCTCTCCGAAAGCAAATATATAGAGTTGGAGTTGGCGTCAGAGGGCATCCAGGGGGCCCATGAGGTAGAGGGGCGTGCCCTAGGGGGGCGGGCCCCCCACCCTCATGAACAGGGTGTGGGCCCCCTGGTCTTCATCTTTGGCGAGGATTTTTTATTATTTTTTCTAAGATGTTCCGTGGAGTTTCAGGTCATTCCGAGAATATTTGTTTTCTGCACATAAAACAACACCATGGCAATTCTGCTGAAAACATCGTCAGTCCGGGTTAGTTCCATTCAAATCATACAAGTTAGAGTCCAAAACAAGGGCAAAAGTGTTTGGAAAAGTAGATACGACGAAGACGTATCAAGCGCCGCATCGCCGCCCCGAAACAACTCGCCACCGCCGCCCCGGCCAGCCCTCTAGGCCCCCCGCCCCCACCCTGAACCCTAAGATAGATAGTGGGGTACCTCTCCGGCGAGCCCCTGTCCCCGCTGTGGGTGGTTCTTCCTTAACTCCGGTGAGCTTCCCCCCCAACCCTTGAAAATCGACTGACCCAAAAGTCGATTCAGTCGACTGAAGTGTGGCTTAATCGGAGCAGAGCAGTAGCACGAGCGAGGGGAAGAGCAGCAACAGCAGTTGGGCGAGCGAGCGATCGAGCGAGAGCCGGAGCAGCAGCAGCAGATCCGGCTGGTATGGACGTCGTTGCCGAAGGGGACTCGCACTAGGGGAGAGCCGCCGTGGAGATGTCGCCCGCGGCACCGGCTTCAAGGTAGCCGCTCCATGGGGGTGTGGGATGGAGCACCGTCGGCGCCGGGAGGTCGAGTTAAGGAGAAGGTGCGATGCGATGAGTGTACAACCTCTTTCGTGGCGCCGAGTAGGCCTCGGCTTCGTCCGAGGAGTCGGTGAGGATGTTGCGGTTCCGGTGGAGCAGGTTAAGGCGGCGCTGTGGGGATGGAGCAGCCGCAATAGACGAGGCAATCATCGGAGTAGCTCCTTGGAGGTGGAGGACGGGGCGGCTGAACCGGCGGGACGGCGAGATGGACGACGGATCCTCATCCGGGGAGGTGGACGAGGGACGTCAAGCTGTTGCACTGGACGATGTCATCGGGGAAGAGGCTCCGGCTAGGCAGCGGTGATGTGGCGGACGGAGGAGGGTGGGGTTTCGTGGCTGGAGCGGAGAGGTTATGGCGGCCTGGGATTTCGAATGACGAAAAGGGGGCGATGGGAGGGGGTGAAGCAAGACTTAGGAACGCGCTTGTCCAAAATGTAGGGTGTGTTACAAAAGTACCCCCCCACCAATTTGAACTAGCGGCCCTTTCGGCTCAGGGTTAGAAGGGGGATTTCTCGTGTCGGGATCTGGCAGCTGGAGGGAGTTTTCGCGCGCGTTGTAATTTGGGGATAGCAAGGCGCGGGTTTTGAAGGCGCCAGTTTTGGGAGCACGATATCTGAATTTTCGGGATATAACAAGACGTGGGTTGAATTTTAGGGACAAGCCTAACGTGTAGTAATATTGTACTTGTACGTACCAAATCAATTCGTACTTCCCTCAACCAAAAAGAAAACAAACAAAATAAAACTATTCACACCACACAAAGAAAGAGTCTTGCCCCGTTTTACTATACAAATGCTATTCAAAGCTACTCCCTCCTTCCATCTATATAGGGCCTAATGCGTTTTTCGATGCTAACTTTGACCAAATATTAGAGCAATGATATATGACATGCAACTTACACAAAGCACACCGTTAAATTCGTCTGTGAAAGGTTCTTTCAATGATATAATTTTCACATTGTGCATGTCATGTACTATTAATCTTGTCAATAGTCAAAGGCGGTCTTAAAAATCTCATTACGCCCTATATAGATGGAAGGAGGGAGTATGAATCCATGTTATGTCCGATTAAATTTTTTCTCTTGCTGTATAATGCATGTAACCTACTCATACCAACATTTTAGTGCATTCCAAATGTCTATACTACCGCTGCAATTCGAACTAAATTTGAATTCATTTCTCTATTTCAATAAGAATCTACAATCATGATTGTTGCCAACTTCAACCATCATAGTTTCCTTGCTATCCGCCAGATATAAATCAGACGGCCTATAATGCAGGATGGCAGGCACACCATCATCAACAACTCCGTTTTTATAAGAGTAGAGATAAAACATATTAAATGTAGTATACCATGTTCATAACCACACCATGTGTATCACCGTTATATATATTCACACATCCGTCGGTTTGAAACACTATGATCAATTCTTCAAATATCCGAATTCTCTTTTTATAATGAAGTATATATGATCTCTTTTCGTCTTTTACACCCACACAACCCTCTTATCTTTGTAGCTAGCGCTAACTTTCTCTTGTGCATGCACACGCCCGCATCCCTCTCACCCTCCCTCAGCATTCTCTAGCTCCATCGCGCAAATTTGTCTTTTCACTTTAGGTCGTTCACCCACGGTGTGTGTAGGCCCCCCAGCTCCTTCTTTACGGCACACATCAATCGATATGCCTCTCTAGCCAGGTGTGCCTAGCACAAACACAAGCTTCCCCTCTTCTCTTGTCACCGTCCATGCCTCACTCCCACCACTCTTTTCATCGTTCTCGTACTCGCACACTCCTCCCCCTCGATATAGTATGCCTCTCGTACCACCTCCTACATGCATCCCTCTCTCTCTATCCTTCTCCTAGTGCCTCATTTGCTTCTAACACACACATGCATGTATACCGATCGATCTCCCAACATATACCTAGATCGACTTTAACTACCCCCCCCATCGATCGACGTACCTCACAAGTTATGTCTCTCCTTTCTCTTACAAAGGGCGATTGATCTTCCTATGTAGTTACGTCTGCTTACCACAGCCACATCGTCCCCCCTCATCATTTGTGCATGCCTCCTAACCCGTCTCTCACATGCACGTGCACAGACAACAAGCAGCCATCTCCTCTCTTATTGATATTGCAGGTGTGCCCTCCGTTTGTCTAGCAAGCCTATCCCACCATTTGTTAGAAGCAACTCCACTACCACCCCCTCCAACACTCTAACTCTGTCTCTCTCCCAACCTTATTCATCTCCTACACATATGCATGGATGTCGATCGATCTCCCTTAATACATGAGGCAGATCGATCTCCTTAATACATGAGGTAGGCCTCTCTCCTCCTCCACACATATACCAGCCATTGTACCTCTATAGTTAATTGGGCCTCCCTCTTCCCCCACCACACACCGATAGTCGAGCGCTGCAGGTAGGTATCCATGCCACAGAGACAAACTGCACATGTCCCATCTCACGTTCCAGTAGGCCAACCACTCTATATCTTTGATGTGGGCACACACAAATTCGATGGCACTCTTTATCGATCGCGCGCGCGCACACACACACATCATCCCTCTCTGCAATTCTATGGACACCTCAAGACGATGATACCTCCACTCTCTTCTCGTGGATCGCCCCCTCTATATATATGTTATATCCAGGACTCTATTTCACACACATTGCATATGTTAAATTTTTTTGATTGACCCCCCCCCAAAAAAAACACTCAAGAACCCACACACTATATCTCTCTAGGTTTGTATCTCTCTCACACAACCCCACACAGGTGGTGTACGTATACAAGAAGAGAATAGGTGCACCATGACGTACTCATGCTTCGTGCCCAGCCACACCCGCACGGTGATACGTCCATTTTGCATCATGCTTTTATATCGATATTTATCGCATTATGGACTGTTATTTCACTTTATGTCACAATACTTATGGCTATTTTCTCTTATTTTACAAGGTTTACATAAAGAGGGAGAATGCCGGCAGCTGGAATTCTGGTCTGGAAAAGGAGCAAATATTAGAGACCTATTCTGCGCAACTCCAAAAGTCCAGAAACTCCACAGAACGTCCTAAAAGAAATAAAGAAAAAATCCACGCCAGAGATGAAGGCCAGGGGGCCCACACCCTTCTCACGAGGGTGGGGGGCGCCCCCCCTAGGGCGCGCCCCCTGCCTTGTGGGCCCCCTGGTGGCTCTCCGATGCCCATCTTCTCCTATATGAGGTCTTTCGATGAGAAAAAAAGAGAGAAGGAACTTTTCGGGACGAGACTCCACCGCCACAAGGCGGAACCTTGGCGGATCCAATCTAGAGCTCCAGCAGAGCTGTTCTGCCGGGGATACTTCCCTCCCGGAGGGGGAAATCATCCCCATCGTCATCACCAACGCTCCTCTCAGTGGGAGAGGGCAATCTCCATCAACATCTTCACCAGCACCATCTCATCTCCAAACCCTAGTTCATCTCTTGCATCCAATTCTTGTCTCAAAGTCCGGGATTGGTGCTAGTAGGTTGCTAGTAGTGTTGATTACTCCTTGTAGTTGATGCTAGTTGGTTTAATTGGTGGAAGATCATATGTTCAGATCCTATATGCATATTATTACCCCTCTGATTATGAACATGAATATGCTTTGTGAGTAATTACGTTCGTTCCTGAGGACAAGGGAGAAGTCTTGCTTTGAGTAGTCATGTGAATTTGGTATTCGTTTGATATTTTGATAAGATGTATGTTGTCTAACCTCTAGTGGTGTTATGTGAACGTCGACTACATAACACTTCACCATTATTTGGGCCTAGAGGAAGGCATTGGGAAGTAATAAGTAGATGATGGGTTGCTAGAGTGACAGAAGCTTAAACCCTAGTTTATGCGTTGCTTCGTAAGGGGCTGATTTGGATCCACATGTTTCATGCTATGGTTAGGTTTACCGTAATACTTTTGTTGTAGTTGCGGCTGCTTGCAATAGAGGTTAATCATAAGTGGGATGCTTGTTCAAGTAAGGACAGCACCCAAGCACCGGTCCACCCACATATCAAATTATCAAAGTATCGAACGCAAATCATATGAACGTGATGAAAACTAGCTTGACGATATTCCCATGTGTCCTCGGGAGCGCTTTTCCTATTATAAGAGTTTGTTCCGGCTTGTCCTTTGCTACAAAAGGATTGGGCCATCTTGCTGCACTTTATTTACTTTTGTTACTTGTTGCTCGTTACAATCTATCTGATCACAAAACTATCTGTTACCACTTATTTCAGTACTTGCAGAGAATACCTTGCTGAAAACCACTTATCATTTCCTTCTGCTTCTCATTGGGTTCGACACTCTTACTTATTGAAAGGACTACGATAGATCCCCTATACTTGTGGGTCATCAAGACTCTTTTCTGGCGCCGTTGCCGGGGAGTGTAGCGCCTTTGGTAGGTGGAATTTGGTAAGGAAAAATTTATATAGTGTGCTGAAATTTACTGTCACGTGTTACTATGGAAAGTAATTCTCTGAGGGGCTTGTTCGGGGTATCTTCACCCCGTCCAGTAGAGCAAAGAGTTGCTCCTCAACCTACTGAACCTATTGAAAATGAAATTCCTTATGAGTATCCTTCGGGTATGATAGAAAAACAGCTAGCTAATCCTTTTACAGGAGATGGAACAAAGCATCCTGATGAGCACTTAATATATGTTGATGAAGTTTGTGGATTATTTAAGCTTTCAGGTATACCCGATGATGTTGCTAAGAAGAAGGTCTTTCCTTTATCTTTTAAGGGAGACGCATTGATATGGTATAGGCTATGTGATGATATGAGATCTTGGGACTATAAAAGATTGAAGCTGGAATTTCATCAAAAGTATTACCCTACGCATCTTGTTCATCATGATCGCAATTATATATATAATTTCTGGCCTCACGAAGAAGAAAGCATCGCTCAAGCTTGGGGGAGGCTTAAATCAATGTTATATTCATGCCCCAATCATGATCTCTCAAGAGAAATAATTATGAAAAGTTTTTATGCTCGGCTTTCTGAAAACAATCGCACCATGCTCGATACTTCTTGTGCTGGCTCTTTTATGATGAAGACTATTGAATTCAGATGGAATTTATTGGATAGAATTAAACGCAACTCTGAAGATTGGGACCTCGATGAAGGTAAGGAGTCAGGTATGACACCTAAGTTTGATTGTGTTAAATCTTTTATGGACACCGATATTTTCCATAAGTTTAGCACTAAATATGGACTTGACTGTGAGATAGTAGCCTCTTTCTGTGAATCTTTTGCTACTTATGTTGATCTCCCTAAGGAGAAGTGGTTTAAATATCATCCTCCCGTAGAAGTAAAAGTAGCTGCACCTATTAAAGTTGAAGAAAAGACTGTCACTTATAATGATCCTATTGTTCCTACTTCTTACATTGAGAAACCACCTTTCCCTGTTAGAATAAAGGATCATGCTAAAGCTTCAACTGTTGTTCGTAAAAGCAATATTAGAACTTATACACCTCCTGAGCAAGTTAAAGTAGAACCTAATATTGCTATTGTTAAAGATCTCTTGTCTGATAATATTGATGGGCATGTTATTCAGTTCGAAGGTGAAACTGCTAGAATTGCTAAACCTTGTGATAAAGATAAACATAGACCTGGAGTAGGCGTGCTTGTTATTTCTGTTAAAATAGGAGATCATTGTTATCATGGCTTATGTGATATGGGTGCTAGTGCTAGTGTTATACCTCATGACTTATACAGAGAAATTAAGAATGAAATTGCACCTGTTGAGTTAGAAGATATTGATGTTACTATTAAACTTGCTAATAGAGATACTATTGCACCAATTGGAATTGTTAGAGATGTTGAAGTCTTGTGTGGGAAAACTAAATATCCTGCTGATTTTCTTGTTCTTACTTCTCCGCAAGATAGCTTTTGTCCAATTATATTTGGTAGACCCTTCTTAAATACTGTCAATGCAACCATAGACTGCACTAAGAATATTGCTACTGTTGGTTTGGATGATATGGTTCATGAGTTTAATTTCTCTAAATTTAGTAAACAACATCGTGAGGAAGAATTACCTAGTAAGGATGAAATTATTGGTCTTGCTTCTATTGCCGTACCTCCTAGTGATCCTTTAGAACACTATTTGCTAGACCATGAAAATGATATATTCATGAATGAAAGAAGGGAAATAGATGAAGTATTCTTTAAACAGGAACCTATTCTGCATCACAACTTGCCTGTTGAAATTTTAGGGGATCCCCCTCCACCCAAGGGTGATCCCGTGTTTGAGCTCAAACTGTTGCCTGATAATCTTAAATATGCTTATCTTGATGAAAAGAAGATATATCCTGTTATTATTAGTGCTAACCTTTCAGAGCATAAAGAAGAAAGATTATTGAAAACTCTGAAGAAGCATCGTGCTGCTATTGGATATACTCTTGATGATCTTAAGGGCATTAGTCCCACTCTATGTCAACATAAAATAAATTTGGAAGCAGATGCCAAACCAGTTCGTGATCCTCAACGACGTTTGAATCCTAAAATGAAAGAAGTGGTAAGAAAAGAAATATTAAAGCTTCTGGAGGCAGGTATAATCTATCCCGTTGCTGATAGTGAGTGGGTAAGTCCTGTCCATTGTGTCCCTAAGAAGGGAGGTATTACTGTTGTTCCTAATGATAAAGATGAATTGATTCCACAAAGAATTATCACAGGTTATAGGATGGTAATTGATTTCCGCAAATTAAATAAAGCTACTAAGAAAGATCATTACCCCTTACCTTTTATTGATCAAATGCTAGAAAGATTATGCGAACATACACGCTATTGCTTTCTAGATGGTTATTCTGGTTTCTCTCAAATACCTGTGTCGGCTAGAGATCAATCAAATACTACTTTTACATGCCCTTTTGGTACTTTTGCTTATAGACGTATGCATTTTGGTTTATGTAATGCACCTGCTACCTTTCAAAGATGCATGATGGCTATATTCTCTGACTTTTGTGAAAAGATTTGTGAGGTTTTCATGGACGACTTTTCCGTCTATGGTTCCTCTTTTGACGATTGCTTGAGCAATCTTGATCGAGTTTTGTAGAGATGTGAAGAAACTAATCTTGTCTTGAATTGGGAAAAGTGCCACTTTATGGTTAATGAAGATATTGTCTTGGGGCACAAAGTTTCTGAAAGAGGTATTGAAGTTGATAAAGCCAAGGTTGATGCTATTGAAAAGATGCCATGTCCCAAGGACATCAAAGGTATAAGAAGTTTCCTTGGTCATGCTGGATTTTATAGGAGGTTCAAGGACTTCTCAAAAATTTCTCGGCCTCTGACTAATTTATTGCAAAAAGATATACCATTTGTCTTTGATGATGATTGTGTAGAAGCATTTGAAATACTTAAGAAAGCATTAATCTCTCCACCTGTTGTTCAGCCACCTGATTGGAACCTACCCATTGAAATTATGTGTGATGCTAGTGATTATGTTGTAGGTGCTGTTCTAGGGCAAAGAGTTGATAAGAAATTAAATGTTATTCATTATGCTAGTAAGACTCTAGACAATGCTCAAAGAAATTATGCTACTACTGAAAAAGAACTCTTAGCAGTTGTATTTGCTTGTGATAAGTTCAGATCTTATATTGTTGATTCTAAAGTAACTATTGAAACTGATCATGCTGCTATTAAATATCTTATGGAAAAGAAAGATGCTAAACCCAGACTTATTAGATGGGTTCTCTTGCTTCAAGAATTTGATTTGCATATTGTTAATAGAAAGGGAGCTGAGAACCCCGTTGCAGACAACCTGTCTAGGTTAGAAAATATTCTTGATGACCCACTACCTATTAATGATGACTTTCCTGATGAACAATTAAATGTTATAAGTACTTCTCGCAGTACTCCATGGTATGCTGATTATGCTAATTATATTGTTGCTAAGTTTATACCACCTAGCTTCACATACCAACAAAAGAAAATGTTTTTCTATGATTTAAGACATTACTTTTGGGATGACCCACATCTTTATGAAGAAGGGGTAGATGGTGTTATTAGACGTTGTGTACCTGAGTATGAACAGGAACAGATCCTACGCAAGTGTCATTCCGATTCTTATGAGGACACCACGCTGGAGATAGAACTGCACATAAGGTATTGCAATCTGGTTTTTATTGGCCTACTCTCTTCAAGGATGCTCGTAAGTTTGTCTTGTCTTGTGATGAATGTCAAAGAATTGGTAATATTAGTAGACGTCAAGAAATGCCTATGAATTATTCACTTGTTATTGAACTGTTTGATGTTTGGGGTTTTGATTATATGGGACCTTTTCCTGCCTCTAATGGATACACACATATTCTAGTTGCTGTTGATTACGTTACTAAGCGGGTAGAAGCTATTCCAACTAGTAGTGTTGATCATAACACTTCTATTAAAATGCTTAAAGAAGTTATTTTCCCGAGGTTTGGAGTCCCTAGATATTTAATGACTGATGGTGGTTCACACTTTATTCATGGTGCTTTCCGTAAAATGCTTGCTAAATATGATGTTAATCATAGAATTGCATCTCCTTATCACCCACAGTCTAGTGGTCAAGTAGAGTTGAGCAATAGAGAGCTCAAATTAATTTTGCAAAAGACTGTTAATAGGTCTAGAAAGAATTGGTCTAAGAAACTTGATGATGCACTATGTGCTTATAGAACTGCATACAAAAATCCTATGGGTATGTCTCCATATAAAATGGTTTATGGAAAAGCATGTCACTTACATCTCGAACTAGAACATAAGGCATACTGGGCTATTAAAGAGCTCAACTATGATTTTAAACTTGCCGGTGAAAAGAGGTTATTTCATATTAGCTCACTTGATGAATGGAGAGTCCAAGCTTATGAAAATGCCAAATTGTTTAAAGAAAAAATTAAAAGATGGCATGACAAAAGGATACAAAAGCGTGAGTTTAATGTAGGTGATTATGTATTGCTATACAACTCCCGTTTAAGATTTTTTGCAGGAAAACTTCTCTCTAAATGGGAAGGCCCCTATGTTATTGAAGAGGTCTATCGTTCCGGTGCCATAAAAATCAACAACTTCGAGGGCACAAATCCGAAGGTGGTAAACGGTCAAAGAATCAAACATTATATCTCAGGTAATCCCATAAATGTTGGAACCAATATTATTAAAACCGTAACCCCGAATGAATACCTAAGGGGCACTTTTCGGAACATTTCAGACTCCGAAAAGGAATAGGTATGTGGTACGGTAAGTAAACCGACTCCAAAACAATTTTTCAGGCAATATTTCTCCGTTTTGGAATATTCAGAAAAATAGAAAAATAAGTAGCAGTCCGGGAAGGACACGAGGGCCCCACGAGGGTGGTGGGCGTGCCCTACCCCCCTGGGCGCGCCCCCTACCTCATGAGCACCTCGAGTGCTTTCCGGACTCCGTTTTCTTGCACGTTACGTATTTTGCTCGGTAAAAATTCATTATATATTCTCCCGAAGGTTTTGACTCCCGTATCACACAAACCTCCTATGTTTTTGTTTTGAGCTATTTTTCTGACAGATCTAGGTTATCATGACGGCCCCAAGCGCCTCCAAGGACAAGTTCTTCGAGAAGGTCATCAACCCTTACCTCGCGGAGAGTTGTGTGATGGGTTGTTGCACATCCGCGATGAAGAGGGACCAAAGGGGACCAGAAGCATAGAGACGAGGCTCGAAGCATTGGAGCAACAAGTTTTCAAGTGCCAGGGGATGGTGGAGCGTGGAATCAATGCCAGCCACACGATGCTCACGGATTTCACTAACAATTACAAGCCGGATGCCAAGAACACCGAGGAAGCCATCTTCAAGCTATATGAGAAGATTGAGCACCTCCAAGCCCAAGTCTATGACCTTCAAAACCAAAACTATGAGTATGAATATAGATTCAAAAGAATGAGTTTGGGTGCAGATTTGAGGATTCCGGAGACTCAATCATCTTTCTATGATGGTGAACCTATGCCTTGGAAGATGGATGACAAGCCCGCATCATCAACAACACCTTCGCCGTCTCCTCCAACAAAGAAGAGTTGAGTATCTGGGTATGGGCACTCCCCTTGGCAACTGCCAAGCTTGGGGGAGGTGCCCCGGTATCGTATCACAATCACAACTCTTATCTTTACCGTTTTTCTTAGTTCAATCCTATTAGTAGTATCTTGATCTAGTAGAATAAAGTTTATGGCATGATCTAGTTTTGAGTTTTCCTTTATGTTCTCTCTATGTAATCGAGTCCGTGAGCTATATATAATAAAGATTAGTGTTGCGTCAAGGGCTTAATTATTTTTCCATGATCTTGGGTGAATAAAAGAAAAGAGAAACAGAATAAAAAGAAACAAAAGGTTCATATTGATCTTATTGAGAGTAATGACTTCACATAGAAAGAGTATGATGATTAAAAGTTGTTGGGAGTTGGCAGACATAGCTTTGGTCATTGTTGCAATTAATAGGAAGTAATAAGGAAAGAGAGGTTTTCACATATAGATATATTATCATTGACATCTTTTATGATTGGGAGCACTCATTAATATATGACATGCTAAAGAGTTCATGTTGGATAAGGAAGACAACGTAATGAGTTATGTATTTCTTATATCTGAGATAAAGGATGTTGTCATGGATCCTCTAACTTGTTGAGCTTGCCTTTCCCCCTCATGCTAGCCAAATTCTCAGCACCAAGTAGAAATACTACTTGTGCTTCCAAATACCCTTAAACCAGTTTTGCCATGAGAGTCCACCATATCTACCTATGGATTGAGTAAGATCCTTCAAGTAAGTTGTCATCGGTGCAAAGCAATAAAAATTGCTCTAAATATGTATGATTGATTGGTGTTGGAGAAATAAGTTTTGTACGATCTTGTGATGTGAAAGTAATAAAAGCAACGGACTGCATAATAAAGGTTCATATCACAAGGGGCAATATAAAGTGACGTTCTTTCGCATTGAGATTTTATATATCCAACCATAAAAGCGCATGGCAACCTCTGCTTCCCTCTGCGAAGGGCCTATCCTTTATTATTATCTTCTACCTTATGCAAGAGTCATGGTGATCTTCACCTTTTCTTTTTCATTTTATTCTTTGGCAAGCTCAGCATGTTGGAAAGAACATGATATATATATATATATATATATATATATATATATATATATATATATATATATATATATATATATATCTAATTGGATGTAGGGGAGCATGAACCATTATTATTGACATTACCCTCGAGGTAAAAGGTTGTGGGGCAAAACTATAAGCCCCTATCTTTCTCTGTGTCCGATTAAAACTCCGTAACCACAAGTATCGCGTGAGTGTTGGCAATTATGGAGGACTAAATGATAGTTGAGTATGTGGACTTGCTTTTTAGCTCTGACATAGACTCTTTCCGATGTTATGATAAATTGCAATTGCTTCGATGACTGAGATTATAGTTTGTCGGAGCCCAATAAGGTTTATGATTTATACTTTTGCATTGTGAATAGATCATCACTTGAACATAAGTAATCATATGACAAAATCTATATATGTTGCTGTTATGAGAATAATCATGATGCCTTCATGTCTGTACTTTATTTTTATCGACGCCTCTACCTCTAAACATGAGGACATATTTATTGTTATCGGCTTTTCGCTTGAGGACAAGCGAGGTCTAAGCTTGGGGGAGTTGATACGTCCATTTTGCATCATGCTTTTATATCGATATTTATCGCATTATGGACTGTTATTTCACTTTATGTCACAATACTTATGGCTATTTTCTCTTATTTTACAAGGTTTACATAAAGAGGGAGAATGCCGGCAGCTGGAATTCTGGTCTGGAAAAGGAGCAAATATTAGAGTCCTATTTTGCGCAACTCCAAAGGTCCTGAAACTCCACGGAACGTCCTAAAAGAAATAAAGAAAAATCCACGCCAAAGATGAAGGCCAGGGGCCCCACACCCTTCTCACGAGGGTGGGGGCGCCCCCCCTAGGGCGCGCCCCCCTACCTCGTGGGCCCCCTGGTGGCTCTCCGATGCCCATCTTCTCCTATATGAGGTCTTTCGATGAGAAAAAAAGAGAGAAGGAACTTTTCGGGACGAGACTGCGCCGCCACGAGGCGGATCCAATCTAGAGCTTCGGCAGAGCTGTTCTGCCGGGGATACTTCCCTCCCGGAGGGGGAAATCATCACCATCGTCATCACCAACGCTCCTCTCATCAGGAGAGGGCAATCTCCATCAACATCTTCACCAGCACCATCTCATATCCAAACCCTAGTTCATCTCTTGCATCCAATTCTTGTCTCAAAGTCCGGGATTGGTGCTAGTAGTGTTGATTACTCCTTGTAGTTGATGCTAGTTGGTTTAATTGGTGGAAGATCATATGTTCAGATCCTATATGCATATTATTACCCCTCTGATTATGAACATGAATATGCTTTGTGAGTAATTACGTTCGTTCCTGGGGACAAGGGAGAAGTCTTGCTATGAGTAGTCATGTGAATTTGGTATTCGTTTGATATTTTGATAAGATGTATGTTGTCTAACCTCTAGTGGTGTTATGTGAACGTCGACTACATAACACTTCACCATTATTTGGGCCTAGAGGAAGGCATTGGGAAGTAATAAGTAGATGATGGGTTGCTAGAGTGACAGAAGCTTAAACCCTAGTTTATGCGTTGCTTCGTAAGGGGCTGATTTGGATCCACATGTTTCATGCTATGGTTAGGTTTACCTTAATACTTTTGTTGTAGTTGAGGATGCTTGCAATAGAGGTTAATCATAAGTGGGATGCTTGTTCAAGTAAGGACAGCACCCAAGCACCGGTCCACCCACATATCAAATTATCAAAGTATCGAACGCAAATCATATGGACGTGATGAAAACTAGCTTGACGATATTCCCATGTGTCCTCGGGAGCGCTTTTCCTATTATAAGAGTTTGTTCCGGCTTGTCCTTTGCTACAAAAGGATTGGGCCATCTTGCTGCACTTTATTTACTTTTGTTACTTGTTGCTCGTTACAATCTATCTGATCACAAAACTATCTATTACCACTTATTTCAGTACTTGCAGAGAATACCTTGCTGAAAACCGCTTATCATTTCCTTCTGCTCCTCGTTGGGTTCGACACTCTTACTTATCGAAAGGATTACGATAGATCCCCTATACTTGTGGGTCATCAAGACTCTTTTTTGGCGCCATTGCCGGGGAGTGTAGCGCCTTTGGTAGGTGGAATTTGGTAAGGAAAAATTTATATAGTGTGCTGAAATTTACTGTCACGTGTTACTATGGAAAGTAATTCTCTGAGGGGCTTGTTCGGGGTATCTTCACCCCGTCCAGTAGAGCAAAGAGTTGCTCCTCAACCTACTGAAACTATTGAAAATGAAATTCCTTATGAGTATCCTTCGGGTATGATATAAAAACAGCTAGCTAATCCTTTTACAGGAGATGGAACAAAGCATCCTGATGAGCACTTAATATATGTTGATGAAGTTTGTGGATTATTTAAGCTTGCAGGTATACCCGATGATGTTGCTAAGAAGAAGGTCTTTCCTTTATCTTTGAAGGGAGATGCATTGATATGGTATAGGCTATGTGATGATATGAGATCATGGGACTATAAAAGATTGAAGCTGGAATTTCATCAAAAGTATTACCCTATGCATCTTGTTCATCGTGATCGCAATTATATATATAATTTCTGGCCTCGCGAAGGAGAAAGCATCGCTCAAGCTTGGGGGAGGCTTAAATCAATGTTATACTCATGCCCCAATCATGAGCTCTCAAGAGAAATAATTATGAAAACTTTTGATGCTCGGCTTTCTGAAAACAGTCGCACCATGCTTGATACTTCTTGTGCTGGCTCTTTTATGATGAAGACTATTGAATTCAGATGGAATTTATTGGATAGAATTAAACGCAACTCTGAAGATTGGGACCTCGACGAAGGTAAGGAGTCAAGTATGACACCTAAGTTTGATTATGTTAAATCTTTTATGGACACCGACATTTTCCGTAAGTTTAGCACTAAATATGGACTTGACCCTGAGATAGTAGCCTCTTTCTGTGAATCTTTTGCTAGTTATGTTGATCTCCCTAAGGAGAAGTGTTTTAAATATCATCTTCCCATAGAGGTAAAAGTAGCTGCACCTATTAAAGTTGAAGAAAAGACTGTCACTTATAATGATCCTATTGTTCCTACTTCTTACATTGAGAAACCACCTTTCCCTGTTAGAATCACAAAACTATCTGTTACCACTTATTTCAGTACTTGCAGAGAATACCTTGCTGAAAACCGCTTATCATTTCCTTCTGCTCCTCGTTGGGTTCGACACTCTTACTTATCGAAAGGACTATGATAGATCCCCTATACTTGTGGGTCATCACGCGGGTACACGGGTGAGCTCATTTCTTTACGAAGTGGCAGCCCACATGCTAATTTGAACGCCTGTAGCGGTTGTTTACCTAGGGAGGTTGTGTACGACGCGTGCACGAAACAAAGTTCGACTTGACGCGTTGCCGCGTTATTTTTAAATAAAGTTATAGCGCTCAATGGCACGTACACAGAATATAAAATGATTTTTGTGGAGGAAAAGTAGTCCGCTCTTCAGAGTATCTCACACAAGGCTCCGGTGGCCTCTCTCTCTCTCTCACCGTTTGTCACTGATCCGGACGCATCCCGTCCCCCGGGGGAAAGGGAGTGCGGTGGCCTCTCTCTCTCTCACCGTTGGTCACTGATCCGGCCGCATCCCGTCCGCTGGGGGAAAGGGAGGAAGTGCATCGTTTCTCCGTTCGACGGCGCCGAGGCAGCACGTCCCGATCTGCGGTACACGTCGTTCTCTCTGACCAAGCTCCGGCGTGGCAGGTCTATGCCACCTGCTCGCAGATTCCGCCCGCCGCCGCTCACCTAGTTACATCCCGACGACCTCCAGGTATCCCCTCCGGCCTTGCTCCACTGCCCGTTTTCCCATGTCGCTGCATGTGGATCTTCCATAGTTCTTTGCCCAAAACGTCGCTCGTCCGGCGTACTTTCCATATTGCATTCTCGTCCTCACACCGTTTTAGAAAAACACAACCGTGTTGTTATCTTCCCTTAGGACAAGGAATATGCTTCTTTTTTGTCGTCGCATGTGTCATCAACTGTTATTGTCCAGTAATTGTTTCCTTTCTACCCCTTTTTTGCAAACAGGGCTATCCATTTCACGTCGTTGCTATTGCAACCTTTTGGTGAACTGCACAAATCACTTTTTTCTTAAGAGTGTTTTCTGCAGTTGTACTAAAATGTCACACGGGCAACGTCTCTACATTTCAGTGCGACTGCACAAAGGGAGATTGGTTTTTCTCTATCCTCCTCATCCAACTCCGAGCCTAATCTTCTCCAACTAGTTAGTCTTAAGAGAGGTTGCAAAGGTGACCGGCTTCTATTTGTGTGTTTATTGTTTCATTAGCAGTCCTCTATTATCATAATCACACTTGATATCTTTGGAACAGGGACGCTCAGCTCTATTTTAGTGGAACTGCACAAAATGATCGGAATGTTGCATGCTCCAGACAGCTACTTTTTTCCCAACATGCCTTGTTGATTTAGACAGAGCTGGGGGGACATTGCTGCCAATGAAAGCATGGATCAATTTTAATTTAACACCTTCTCACAACTTTGTCTTCAGTTGTGATGTAATTATTAGCTCTGATCTACTAATAATTGACATGCATTAGCAAGGAAGTTAGTTTTTTATTGTTTCCGAAAGAGCATCGATGGCAAGACACGCAAAACAAAAGCTTGAATCTCACACCATTTTACAATTTCATGTCGTTGGAAAATTATTTGTATAGTACGTCAATTATGTAAACAAATGATGGAAGCTTGATAGCATTGCCAGAAGCCTCTTCATCATCCAGGTCCGTGTGCCATGCACAAAATTATACTCCTTCGTTCCTAAATATTTGTCTTTTTACAAATTTCAAACGGGCATATTTTAGAGTGTAGATTCACTCATTTTGCCGTATGTGTACTCCCTCCATTCCTAAACATTCTATTCGTCTTAACAGAGATTTCAACAAGTGACTACATACGGAGCAAAATGAGTGAATCTACACTCTAAAATATGTCTATATACATCCGTATGTGCCAGTCCATTTGAAATCTCTAAAAAGACAAATATTTGAGAGAGAGTAGTCACTCGTTGAAATCTCTCGAAAGACAAATACTCCGAAGTATATTTAAGAACCGAGGGGGTAGTGCACAACCGCATGGGAGACTCAACCCGGTCATTGCGCCGTATTAATAGTGAGTAATGAGCAGTCAAATCATAAGCCCCACCTTTCCCACTATAAGTTGCTCTGAATAAGCAACCATCAATACGCTCTTCTTTGAATCCGCTCATACTACTCCATCCGTCACTGTTTATACAGCGTGCTTCAGAAAAAAGAAAAAAACTGTGGGACCAAGGCGACTAGCGATCGACCTGAAAAATAGCATTGGTAGTTATAGCACGGCGTCTATTACTAGAGGGAATAATACGTACACACATGCATGCAGTGCTTCCACCCCGGGTACAGACATGCATGCACTCCGTAGTAGTACAGTACATGGAGAGAAATTTGTGGACTTGATTGCAGTTACCACGCCCTAATTAATTGAGCATTATACCAAACGCGTTTAAAGTCTCTCTGGTGGTGGAAATGCATTGAGAGAAATGCATCATAATGAAGCGCGCCCTGTAAATTGTGACGGAGGGTGGAGTAGTATGAAGGTGCAAAACCAAGTACGCATACTACTGCGCTTGGCTCTTCACCCCTTCGTGAAGTCGAACAATGATGGTACTTCGCATGTTGGATACTACAGTGTATGCCTCTGACAATCTGACACCGAATGGACTGATGCATGTCCACCGAGGGTAGGTTGCATTAGTCAAAAGGCGTAAGCGAGCTTCACCTTGTCCTGCAAGCTTCTCCTCGTTATGCGAGTTGACGGGACACACCAAAAAGTAGTGCTAGTCCATACTCCCTCCTTTCCGGTTAATATGGCTTAATCTTTTTTGCGGGTAAATGAGAGATCTTTATTCATATATAAGCATTCTTAGGATGATCAGCCAAGACACTGGTCACTAGGAAGCGAGGTACCCCGCAAAAAAAGAAGTAGGAAGCGAGGTGTTTCATCAAGCCAGCTCTCGACCACATTCAAAGTGCAGCAAGCACGGTTCGCACGAAGATGCGCCGCAAGGTTTGCTGACCTATTTACATGCTGAATAACAAAAAAAAGGAAATATTACTGAGCGCTACTATTTGTAACAGGATATGAGCCAGAATTAAGCGAGAATTGTGGCGAGTGTTCCATGCAATCAACTTCCATTATCACATGCAAGAACCCTTGAAGAGAACCAAATGTGTTGAAGATTGCTTTATCACATTTTAAAATTATAATAAGAGTGCAGACGCTCCTCCATCCGGTTCCTAGTACTAGTATAGTACATACCTTTATGGACTATAGTAGTAGTACTAGTAAACTTTGCGCTTGGCTGTTCAAGAAGTCGAACAATAATAGCACTAGCAGTATAGTGTATGCTTCTGGCAATCTGACACCGAATTAACTGTTACACGTCCACCGCCTGAGCGAGGGAGAGCTTGCATTAGTCAAAAGTTTCTCCTTATCCTGCGAGCCACCGCGTGCAAGCTTCTCCCGCCCTGCAACCTTCTCCTCGTTCGGCAAGTTGACGGGACACAACAAAGTAATGCTAGTCCATGCTGCCTCATCTCCGGTTAATATGGCTTAATTTCAAACGAGATAAATACACTGTCTGTCACTGTATATTTGTAAAAATATGGTCAGTGGACTTCATAATACGCTCATTGCGCTCAATATATATATTTTCCGGTGTTGGTCACTAGCTCACCCTGACTGGGTATGTGTGTGCATGCACGTGTAGGTTGAGCACTTGAGCGTGACCGTCTGTGTTCCTCGTGTGCTCGGACATGCATGCATTAGGGCGTCGCACGCGTTTTTGCATCCATGTGTACGTGTGACTATTGCATACACGTAGGGGGAGTATGAGTAGGGGCCACTAAGGAGCAGTCAAATCACACAGTAAGTTAGTCGGAAGAAGCAACCATCATTTCACTCTTGAATGACACGTACGCAATATAAAATGGTTGATATGGAGAGAAAAAGAAAACCACTATATATACACACTAGCAGGAGCCTAAGCTACAAGCCTACTTGTTTAGGTTGCTCCCTTCACAAGCATAGAACGACGGGCCTGATCCCGCAGCTGGGGGAAGGGAACAATGTTCTGCGTAGACGCAGTCGACATCAGCGAGGGAGAAAACCCACAGTCGGTGCATCCCAATCGGGGGTCACCGCGGTATGGGCCGATGCCGCGTCCCAACCGCCCTTCTAGCTACAGAACGATGTCCCAGGTAGTCCATCTTCCTTTTGGAGCCGGCTTGCTCCACTGCCGTAGCTCCATCTCCATGTCGATCTTTCTCTACTTCTATCGGCTTCTACTTGTGATGAGTTTATGTCTCATGAACTAGTGCCAGTACTATTATTCTAATCACACTTCTTCAATATCTTTGCCATCAGGGATGCTCAGGTCGATTTTAGTGGAACTGCACAAAAGCATCATATGATCCGAGGGTGCCAACCATCTTTCCTTCGACAAGTTCTACCTGGCTAGGAAATTAAATCATGTTTAGGGTTTAGGGTTTAAGTCGTAGTGACCCCATTAGAAGTTTTTCTATCATACACGCTCTCACAACTTTTTTCTTTAGTTGTGAAGTAAATATTGGCTATGATCTGTGAATCATTGAGATGCATCAGCATGCGTGTTAGTTTTCCTTTGTATTTGATGGAATGTTGTAATGGGGCAAACTTGGAATAGGAATTAAAATGGAGTGGAAAAGTTTCTGTTTTTCCGGAGAAAAAATGGAAACGGAGAGAAACCAAAGTTTTGTTTCGTTGGATCGCGCCATCGAGCAAAACCAACATTTAAATCACGTCTGTCGTGTTCGTGTCTCACCCTCCTCCACGGCTCGACCCCACACGGTCGCTTGGCATGCCACTCACTGCAAACCGAGTAGTATACCATAACTTTCCCGCCTGCTTGTCGATGGATCGCGCCATGGAGTACTAGCACTACTGGAAGAGATTGACGAGTTGGGGGAGGACAGCTAGCTGTAGCACGGACTCCCAAGAACTTACTACTGGAAGAGATTGCGCATGTTGTAGCCGGCTATTGCAACCTTTGAACGCGGAGCAGCCGCGTGCACTCGGAAGCGGCGCGGGCGACGCTCTCTCGGCCGGCGCGCCGCAATCAATGCCGGCGCCAGTGAGAGGTCACGCCCGCTCTGGCCGGGCATGAATGCGGCACTGACCGTTTCGGGCGGGAAGCACGCGCGGGTGATGAAGAGGGTTCGGGTTGGTCAGGACCGGCCGTGGCAGCGGTCCGGACATGCGCAAACAAGAGATGTTGTACGTTAATATTGCTGCGTATATAATTAACAACGTAAATAATGTGCCAGCTGGACAAATATGATTGGAGATGGAGATGGAAATGGAATTTTACGTAAACACGGATATGCATGTCTATGTCTATGTGTGTGTGCGCGACGACTCTCGCGACCTGGAAGCAGGGGCATGTTTTTGATCGAGTTTCTTTCCTGGTACGTTAGAAAATCAGTTTGTCTAATTCACATCTAGATGTTATTTAAGGATATCACATCTAAGATCCCACAAGTATATAATGTAGCAACAAGAAACAAAAAAACTAGGAAAAGACCACAAACAGAGTGGACATCAACTTATATGTGACATAACTATGTCACATCTAGATGTGTCCTAGACAGACCCTTAAAAAAATTTCCGCCAGTTTTCGTTTCTTTTTCCGTGAACGCGCGTATTCTATTTAAAACCACTGCTATGGAGAGATTTTTTACTCCATTATAGCCTCTTGTTTGATAGAGTTTCTCGCATCTCGCTCTCTCACCCTCTCCATATCAAAACAAGATGACAGTGTCCACTCTATCTCTCTCCTCACCGGTGGTCACAGATCCGGCTGAATCCCGTCCGCTGCGAGAGGTGAGGAGGTGCAGCGTTGACGTTGTCGCCGTCGGCGACGGAGGAAGCCGATGCGCACCGTCCTCTCGGAGCCGACGCTGGCGCGGACGAAGATCCTCCGTGCCCTTGTTCGCTGCCGTCGTGTGGGTAGATCCCGCCCGCCCGCTTAAACGACATCTCGCCCACCTGAGGTATAACTTATTGTACTGGTCCAGCTCCCCAGGTCACTGCGTGCGGGTTTTCTTCTATGCGACTACTCCCCAACTCCCCATGCATAGTAGCTAGGCTTCGTCGGCTGGTCCAACATCACCTACTAGTACTATTATAAGGGAAATACCACTCAAAAAGTTGTCCTGATTTATGCCACGGTGGAGGTATACATGTTGTTTCGACAAAAAGTACATGGTGGTTGTGCGGTCATTGTCCATATGGCGGTAGTACTATCACTGGTTAAATGAAGAAATGCTTTTTTCTCGGGTATCCTGGTTTAGTTCCAATCAAGATAATTATGATACTTCTGTTTGTTGGTGTACTTTTCATTAATTCTTATTGACAATTGAGATGTCGTTGCTAACCCTTTTTTATACTTTTGGAAACAGCGATGCGTGTCTCTATACCCGGGCATGTCTTCCTCAATTTTAGTGGAACTGCACAAAATTGGATGGCCATTGTTGTTCCGCCTCACTGTCCTCTGCCACGTGGTTCTTCCTTCCTCGAGCTTGATTACTGAGAAAAAACAGACCACGGTGAGGATTTGTCGAACTTCTTAGGTGCCTCACCCAAACTTGATGCCAAATGGATGATGCATCACCACGATGACCTATCGATGCTCATGGTTGCGCCTCATGGTTGCGTCGGCTGGTGAAGCTGATCGATTTTCAACGAAAAACAAGCTGTCTTCCATCAGTGCTCTTTTCTTGTTACGCACAAAGATGATATCCTTCCTCAGTTCACCTTGGTTGCGTTGGAGACGCAGTCGTCTTTCACGTTGGTGCAATTTTCCCTAAGATTTTATGACAGGTGGGCCCAAAATGTGGCTGGCTCACCTGTCATACAGCCAAAAGCAGGTGCAGTGAAGGCACCGGAGCTCAGTCCGTACTACAATAGTATATATATAAGCGGGAGCCTCAGCGCTTGTTCACTAGGGTTTGCACTCTCCACACACTCGCCGCACTACATATATGTTACGCCCTCCGTTCTGAATTACTTGTCTTAGATTTGTCTAGATACGGAGCTATCTAGCACAAAAATGGGTCTAGATACATTTTCTAGGGTTTGCTATATTCACAGTCTCTCACCCTCTCTTCACCAGATCTAAACAAGACTGCGTTGGCCTCTTGTCTCTCTCTCCCCCCTAACAGCTGGTGAAGGAGGCGTCCGTATCCCGTCGCACCGGGAAGGGGAGGAGGTGCAACGTTCACTCTATCGCCTTCGGCGAGAGAGGCAATCCACTGTCGGCTGCGCAGTTCTCTTTCACCCAGCGCCTGTGCGGGAGGGCCACCGACCCCTTCTTCCTCGTTGCCGTACTTAGTGTGGGCAGATCCGGCCTCCCGCCGCACGCCTTGCCACATCCCGACGACCCTAAGGTATAAGTTTCTTTGAAACCGTCGTTGCTCTAGCTGCATGTGGATCTTTTTCGATCTGTAGTCGAATCTAGGTCTTGGTTCAAAGAGGAATGAAGGGTGCGGTGGGCTGGAGCAAGAATCTAGGACGTGGTTCAATGAGGAAAGGAGGGGCGGGAAGTAGTATAGATTGGCTATCCAGGCGCTTTGTAGGTCGAAAAGGGAAAAAGGGGGTAACCCAGTACACACATCTGTAAGGAACCGATCTCTTTGTTGAAAAGGGAAAGAAACTAGGGGGTTGGGTAGTTTGTGCACGACTAGACTTGCTGCCCTCACATAGGAAGAAGGTTCAAAGAGAACAAATATGGGAGCAGCGCATATATGATGCTTGGCTACATACTCTGCATCACCCATTTATACGTGTGGATGCACATGGTGCTGGCATGTCCCATGCAACTATTTTGTTGTTGTTAATCTCAGAATTAACTACTGATCTGTTTTAAAAGAATTTCTCTGTTAATATGAATCAATGCAACCATTTTAGAAATGCCACTGTCCTATACTTTGTTTTCCATCAAGATAAGGTAGATGCTTCTTTTTGTGGCCGCATGTTTCATCCTCCTTTATTGGCCAGTAATTGTTTTCTTTTTTGCCTCTTAAAACAGGGATACCTATTCAACTTGTTGCTATAGAAAACTTAAATGTCACACCGGCAACATTGCTTGATTTTAGTGCAACTGCACAAAACTTGATTGGATTTCCTATTCGTGTTGGTAGATTCATATTTTATGTTGGTCGTCTCATGAAAGGTCAGTACAGGCCTTCATCCACATGATTGTGCAGTGTGCTTTGAGATGCTGTGCTACTTGTATTGGTACTGTTTTAAATAAATGATGAATTGAAGCTATTGTATTGCTGTCTTTTCCCATTAAGTAGTGAGCAAAAATGGGACCAACCCAGACATGATGCTTGTTGCTTTGTTACAACAAATTCAGCATCACCCCCTTTATAAGCCAGTAATTGATGCCACTCTCAGAATTAACTACTGAATCTTATTTCAAAACTGCAACACTTGTTAGGGATTGGCGGGATTACCATTTTGTGGCCGCATGTTTCATCCTCCTTTATTAGCCAGTAATTGATTCCTTTTTTGCCTCTGTTTATACAGGGATATCTATTCAACTTGTTGCTATTGTGACATTTTGCTTCGCTACGCAAAACACTTTGCTTGATTTCAGTGCAACTGCACAAAACGATATTGGATTTCTTATTCGTGTTGGCAGATTCGTATGTGATCTTGTGTGCGTCATGACAGGTTGGTACTTGCCTTCATCCACATGATCGTGCAGTGTGTTTTGAGATGTTGTGCTACTTGTATTGGTACCGTTTTAAATAAATGATGAATTGAAGCTATTGTATTGCTGTCTTTGCCATTAAGTAGTGAACAAAAATGGGACCAACCCAGACATGATGCTTGTTGCTTTGTTACAACAAATTCAGCATCACCCCCTTTATAAGCTTTGTCGTTCTTTATACATGTTGAAACAAGGCACTGTTAAGATAATGTCTCAGTCAATATGAATGAATCACACTGATGGAGAATTGCTACTCTCCTGCTTTGTTTCCCATTAAGATAAAGTAGATCAGTAGATGCTTTTCTTCTGGGAGTACAAGTCATCAACCGTTATTTCTTAGTAATTGTTTCCCTTATACCTATTGTTGCTTACAGGGATATCAAAATTAAAGCTCGGTTTTTATTCCGACTTCGATTTTAGTTGAACTGCACAAAAGGAGCCAATGTGTAAGGCAAACTGCTGGATTACTGGGTCTAGTTGGTCGTTCCACTTTGCAGAAAGAAGCAGTCACTGTTTGCGCTACATTACAGAAGGAATGACCGAGAAGCTTTACAGAGTATTATTAGACACCGGTGACATGACTAGTCTGTAGAGACCATTGGCAATTTAACAATACGTGGAGTGCCCTGGGCAAAAAGTGCCCAAACAAGTATAAAAGCTATGACAGGACTCCACGATCATAGGCATTACATATTTTGAATGGGAAAAGCTTGTCAAAGTTTAATCATTGATGTTAGCAAGAAGACGTTAGTTTAATATATTGGAATTGGAAAACCTTGTCAAAATTTGCTCATTGATGTTATCCAGAAGACATGCATTTGATATTTTTGAGTGGGACGCCCTTGCTGTGAGCAGCGTCGAGTGTTTTTCCTATTCCTGTGTTTAGTTTAGAAGTAAATAGTTACTCTGCTGAGATATTCCTGTGTTAAGAGTTTGTTCTGAATATTGTCTATGTAATGCCAGGCCTTGTGTTTGATTGCAAAGTTGATCTTGGAATGTTGTGGCATGCAGCATCACGAGTGAGGGAGTCCTGGATTAGGGGGTGTTCGGATAGCCGGACTATACCTTCAGCCGGACTCCTGGACTATGAAGATACAAGATTGAAGACTTCGTCCCGTGTCCGGAAGGGACTTTCCTTGGCGTGGAAGGCAAGCTTGGCGATATGGATATGTAGATCTCCTACCATTGTAACCGACTCTATGTAACCCTAACCCTCTCCGGTGTCTATATAAACCGGTGGGTTTTAGTCCGTAGGAGACAACAATCATACCATAGGCTAGCTTCTAGGGTTTAGCCTCTCCGATCTCGTGGTAGATCTACTCTTGTACTACCCATATCATCAATATTAATCAAGCAGGACGTAGGGTTTTACCTCCATCAAGAGGGCCCGAACCTAGGTAAAACTTCGTGTCCCTTGCCTCCTGTTACCATCCGGCCTAGACGCACAGTTCGGGACCCCCTAACCGAGATCCGCCGGTTTTGACACCGACATTGGTGCTTTCATTGAGAGTTCCTCTGTGTCGTCGCCATCAGGAAGGATGCCTCGCCCCGTCTTTAAAGACGGCACCGTTGCTAAGGGGGCTTTGGCTGTCGGCCAAACCCTCCGGCTAGGTGGTTTTCTTATGACCGCCTGTTCGGCTTCTGCACCGATGATGACCTCTCGAGCCATCGAAAACAATCTTCATGTCAGCTCGGAACTCGCTGAGCAGTTAGATCCAATGGAGCTCTCCTCCATAAACGAGCTCTTGGATCGCATCGCCGCCCTGGGAGTCGCTACGGATTACGACCAGATTGGGCCTAAACCCGATCTGAGAGAGATTAACTCTCCCCAAGTCACCCATCACATTGCCGTGGTAGAGGGACAGTGCGGCGACCCTTCATCTATCTTAAGGACTAGCTACGTCCGGATTCCCGATCCCTCAAAGCCGGATACCCGCGGACGGGAGGATATCACTCAAGACATGAACTTAGAGTCAGGCGACGGGCTGGATTCATTGGACAACATCCAGGAATCCAAATTTTCGAGTTCGGAAATTCCTCGGCCTCTGAGCTCAGATTGGGTGAGGCTTCGGATTTAATTCCACCCACCCACCCGAACATAAGCGATCTATCCCAAATCAGGCAAGAGCCCGAAGAAACAGTACATCATTACTAGGCCAGATTCCTCCTGGTTAGGAACGGGATAAGGGACTGTCGCGAGGAAGACGCAATCTCAATCTTCTGCAATAATTGCACGGACAAGGGAATCCTCAACGCCATAAGTCGCCGTGATATTACACGCTTCGCTGACTTGGCGTCCATTGTATGAAAGTACTGTGCGATGGAAAGCGCCTGGAAAACCAAAATAAAATTTTGGGACGATCTGGCCCTGAATACAAACCCAGTCCGAAATAAAAGGGTGCATCATTGCCACACACCCGGGTCAAACACCAAAAAGCAAAAACCCTCTACAGGGCATGGAACCGTACTGGAAGGATGGCTTAATGGACCCTATAAAATTCACAGTACAGAGGACGCCACACCAACTCACAGCCTTAGAGCATGTTGGATACTCCGGCAGGTGGCCAAAATTGGCGAAGATCTCCTAATTCCGGAGGCCACAGAAAGCCACCCCAGAGACACCAATACGGTATTAACAGTCTTCGAGACTTTCGCATCAAATAATATGCGAAAAAGGACACTCCGCAGCCTTGCCGAAGTCTACCAAGTAGCAACAATAAACCCATGGAGTGACACGGCTATTACCTTTAACGCCAGTGATGAACCTAAATTCCGAACAGCCCGAGCACCAGCCACATTGGTCCTCAATCCAATAGTGGACGGCTTTCGTCTTACAAGGTAGTCATGGATGGCGGCAGCGGATTGAACCTCATTTATGAGGAAACCCTTCAAAAAATGGAAATAGACTGGAACCGCATTGAGCGAAGCAGCACAACCTTTAGAGGAATAATCCCCAGTCGGGAAGCGTGCTGTATAGGAAAAATCACACTAGATGTGGTGTTCGGCACGCCGGATAATTACAGGTCCGAAGAGGTCACTTTCCATGTGGCTCCGTTCAGCAGCGGTTATCACGCTCTGCTAGGGCGGGAAGCGTTTACAATCTTCCAAGCAATACCCCATTACGGGTACATGAATCTCAAGATGCCCAGGCCTAACGGGATCATCACTCTCGCTAGTGATCCGGACATAGCACTCCGCGTCGAAAACAAGACAGCCGCACTGGCCCTCGAGGCACTATCCAAAGCCCTAGCGGCTGAGGAACTGACTACGCTGCGCTTCATGGTGAATAGGGACGATGTGGTACTCGACAAAAGATCCAAGTCCACCTCCTTTAAACCGGCGGACAAAATAGTCAAATTCCAGGTCCATCCAACGGACCCCAATAAAACAGCTTCCATCGGGGCACAGTTAAACCCTGATGTAGACGCCGCACTGCGAGAGTTCCTACGAGAGAACTGGGACATTTTCGCCTGGCACCCTTCAGACATGCCAGGAATCCCACGCAGGCTGGCCGAGCACAGCTTAAATATCCTAAAAGGATTCAAACCTGTCAAACAAGCTCTTCGGCGTTTTTCCGAACCTAAGAGACAGGCCATGGGAGAGGAGCTAGCAAAGCTATTGGAGGTCGGATTCATCAGAGATATAAAACATCCGGACTGGCTAGCAAACCTGGTGATGGTACCAAAGAAGGACAAATCCTAGCGCCTGTGCGCTGATTTTAAAGACCTTAACAAGGCTTGCCCAAAGGATCCCTTCCCCCTCCTCGCATCGATCAAATTATCGACACTACCGCAGGACACGATTCGTTGTGTTTCCTCGATGCATATTCCGGCTACCATCAAATCAAGATGGCAGAACCAGACCAAGCCGCAATGGCATTTATCACACCATACGGCCCATTCTGCTTCAACACAATGCCCTTTGGGCTCAAAAACACCGGCGCAACATATCAGCGCATGATTCAGACATGTCTGGCAAACCAGATCGGCAAAACAGTGGAGGCATATGTAGATGATGTGGTCGTCAAAACAAGACATGTCGAATCTCTAGTAGACGACTTGAGGCTCACATTTGATAACCTCCGAACATACGACATCAAGCTCAACCCAGAAAAATGCGTTTTCGGCGTTCCAGATGGAAAGCTCTTGGGCTTCATTGTATCCGGTAGAGGAATTGAAGCAAATCCAGCCAAGATACGAGCTCTGTCACAATTGGATATCCGAAAGGACCTCAAACAAATACAAAAGTTAACCGGATGCGTGGCAGCTCTAAGCCGCTTTATTTCCCGCTTGGGAGAAAAGGCCCTACCCCTTTACAGCCTCCTTCGGCGCACCGAACACTTCGAATGGACGGATGCAGCCACGGCCGGACTCGACAAAATAAAAGCCATATTGGCAACAAACCTAGTCCTGGCCGCGCCAAACATTGGCGAACCAATGCTATTGTACATTGCAGCAACACATCAGGTTGTAAGCGCAGTGCTCGTCGTCGAACGAGAAATGGACGGACACAAATTCCCCCTTCAAAAGCCGGTCTATTATGTGTCCACTGTCCTCACTCCGTGCAAATCACGGTACCCGCATTATCAAAAGATTGCGTACGCGGTATTCATGGCATCCCGGAATCTACGACACTACTTTCAAGAGTGTTCAATAACAGTAGCCTCGGAAGTACCACTTAATGATATTATAAACAACCGTGACGCAACGGGCCAGATTGCAAAATGGGCCATTGAGCTCCTCCCGTTCGACATAACTTATAAGCCACGGCGAGCCATCAAGTCGCAAGTTTTGGCCGACTTCGTCGCAGAATGGACGGAGGCCGAACTCCCTAAAGAGTACGGCACATATTCAAATTGGATCATGCATTTCGACGGCTCCAAGATGTTGGCCGGACTAGGGGCTGGCGTCGTTTTGATGTCCCCCACAGGAGACACAGTTCAATACGCACTCCAGATTATGTACACAGACTCCAACAATGCAGCCGAATATGAGGCCCTTTTACATGGTCTCCGGATGGCAGTATCCATGGGCAATCAACGCCTAGAGGTGCGCGGGGACTCGAACCTCACAATATCCCAAATAAATGGAGACTTCGATGCCAAGGATCCAAAAATAACAGCGTACCGCAACGCCGTCCTAAAAATGTCAGCTCGGTTCGAAGGGCTTGAATTTCACCATATAACCTGGGAAAATAATCAGGCGGCAGATGTCCTGGCACGCATCGGCGCAAAACGCGATGTAGTCCCCCCCAACATCTTCTTGTAAAGGTTGTTCAAGCCATCCGTAGTATGGGAAGGGGAGCCAAACAATAACAGCCCGGACCCAACCGCACTGCCCGACACCGAACATTCTGATACAATCGGAGGCTCTGCCAATGAAATAACACCTTCAGCCCACGTAATAATGGTCGTCATCGCCCCGTGGACAGAACCATTCCTCGCCTACCTTACTAGGCAGGAACTCCCCGGGGACCAAAATGAGGCACGCTGCATAGTGCGGCGATCCAAAGCCTACAAAGTCCATGAGGGAGAGCTTTATAAGAAAAGCACTACCGGAGTCCTTCAAAGGTGCATCTCCGAAGAGGAAGGGCAGAACCTCCTGGCTGAAATTCATGCCGGACTCGGCGGTCATCACGCTGTAGCTCGTTCCCTTGTAAGCAAGGCCTTCCGTATAGGCTTTTATTGGCCGACGGCCCGGGCAGACGCCCAGGACTTAGTCCAACGATGCGTCGGTTGCCAGCTCTTTGCAAACCAAAGCCATATGCCACCCACCGCCCTCCAAACTATCCCCATCACTTGGCCCTTCGCGGTCTGGGGGCTTGATATGGTTGGACCCCTTAAAGGCGGAACCCACAAGCAAAAATACTTACTGGTCATGGTGGATAAGTTCACCAAATGGATAGAAGCCAAGCCTGTTAAGACGGTCGAATCCGGACCGGTGATAGACTTTATATCCGGGGTTGTACACCGTTACGGTGTCCCCCACAGCATCATCACTGATAACGGCACGAACTTTACGGCCGACGAGGTAAAACTCTGGTGCAAAAACATGGGCATCAAGCTCGATTATGCTTCCGTCTATCACCCACAAACTAACGGCCAGGTCGAACGTGCAAATGGTCTTATCATGAGCGGCATCAAACCCAGATTAGTGCGGTCCCTCAAGGAATCTAACATGCACTAGGTAGAGGAGCTCGACTCCGTACTCTGGGGGCTGCGGACCACACCGAATTGCACCACCGGATACACACCATTCTTTATGGTGTACGGTGCAGAGGCAGTTTTGCCTTGCGACATAATTCATGACTCACCTCGAGTGCGCATGTACGAAGAAAGAGAATCCGAGCTCGATCGGAAGGACAGTTTGGACGCAATGGAGGAGGAGCGTGACGTGGCAAAAGCCTGTTCCGCATTCTATCAACAGCAGGCTCGAAGATACCAAAGCAGAGAAGTACGGGCCAAAAATTACAAAGTTGGCGAATTAGTTCTACGCCTGCCGGACAAGAAAAAGGACAAACTCAAGCCCAAGTGGGAAGGTCCCTTCATAATTGACCAAGTCCTGACTGGTGGAGCGTACCGCCTGCGAGATGCATCGGATAACCGACTCGAGCCAAACCCATGGAACGCAGCCCGTCTTCGAAGATTCTATGCCTAGCGCTGGACTCTGTGTTCGTCTCCTTCCTCTGTTCATTTTTTATATACTGGCTATCTTACATTTCTCTCCTTCTCCCCTTCCTTTCTCTTATAGCCTTTAAAGGCTCATCAAATGACGTGCTATTCGCACTCATTAAACCTGGGGGCTTCTTTTAACAGAAGCTTATTTATACGGGCTTCATGCCAACACATGTGTTACACTTTCGCATGTACCTTTTATTTCACCATTATATGCATCGATATGACTTAAGTTTTGGCCAAGCTGGGTTGCCTGGCTCCTGTGCTTACCCCTACGTTCCCAATTACTCAGCTAGGCGGTAAAGGGAGCACCTCTGCGATTGTTACTGCCGGATCAGCCGGATGTGTACCTCATACTGGGTGAAGCCGAAAGCTAGCGTTCTTAAGGGAATATTCGATTGGTGACCTAAAAGATGATCTTTTCACTTATTTATTTATGCGCCCCTAGATGCTTTTTCCCGCATCTTTTTCGCAGAATGGGCATGCACTTTAGGGCATGGCTCCCAGGGAAAGGAACCCCTAACGGAACTATTCTCCCTGGAAGATGTTTCTTACTAACCATGTAATATAACATAACTAGTCGGGCACTTGTCTGTTCACGCACTAATGACCCCTATGCCTGGTCTCCATGCATTCCCCGGTTCTTATATAACCGCATGGGAATTCGGACACACTCCGGACCGTCAGGTCCCGAGGCTGAAGCGAAAAGGTCGGCCATGACAAACGATCTACAATCCGGCTAGAAGGCATTATAAATGTCAATTAAATTACATAGTCATTCTGACTGATTGTATTCCTCTTCAATACCATCTAACAGGCTGTCTAATTTATAGTCCTACTGGGAATACTTTGCGGCCAATTCTACTTGGCCGTATACTAAGCTTACAGGGATCTCCTTCCCATCGGGCCCCACAGGACCGACCTCGGCCATGTGGTTGGGGTCAGCCTTTGTGTACCGCGTCTTCACCATGGCCCAGGCCTCCCTAGCGCCTTGACGGCAGGCCGATATCTTCCACAATCGGAAGCGCCGCCGTGCTCCCTTTAGCTTCTCCGCAAGCTCTCCAAGACCTTCGGGCATGGAGATGGATGGCCACAAGGCCTGGGCGACGCCTTGCATCGCCTGCCGAACTCGCTCGAGCAGTTGCGAGAGCTCGGGAAGAAGGTCACCCGTAGAACTGGGCATCTCCTCTGCAGGACGACCTGTTAGCACACCTACAGACATTACTCTGTTAGTCGACTTCCCCGCCGAACTTTTTTTCAAAGGTTCGTTCAAGCACTTACTAAATATGCCGTGCCGAAGCCGCTGATTCTCCTTAATGGAGTCTGACAGCTGGGCACGAACATCTTTCAGGTCGACGCCCAGCTTGGTGTTGGCATCTTGGAGATCGTTCTTCTCCCGCCTCACCTTTGTCAGCACCTTCTCACCAGCCTTCAGCTGGCGTAGGAGTTGTTGCTTTTCCAGATTCAATCCGGCGCCATCTGCAATTTCATTTGTCAGATTCGCACCCATGCCGTGCTTCGCAAAATACTTATCTTTCGAAGTGTATATTACCAGAGGGGGTCTCCTTGGGCTCCCCTGCCGCGGCTAGTGCGGCCTCAAGTTGGGCTTTGCACTCTTCCAGCTCCTGGGACAATAGGGAATTCTTTTCTGTAAGAACCTGCATAACAAATGATCCTTAAATCAGTTATTCTAACTGTTTCAAGTCTCGGGTGCTACTGGTATATATATATAATTACCAAAATTTTCTTACCCGTATGTCTTTTACATATTGCTCCGTGGCTCTGGCTAGACCATTTTGAGTGGCACGGAGGTACGCATCTCCCGAATTGAAGGCATCTAATGCCTCTTGGGAGAAACAAGCGTCACGAAGAATTGTCCGGCGACGCATGTGGTTCATGGCACTCTCCACCTCAGAGTTGGTGGCAGACAACCTGTCCACATCCTCCGTCGGAGGAGCATCCGGTGCGCGCCTTGTGTTCTCCTTCGCCTCCGGGCCAGGCTTTGGAGCCTGGCTGGTGGAGGCGTGATTGGCAGCCTCTCCGGATATAGTCCGGCGAGGTCTCTTTGTCCTGAAGAGAGCACGAGTGTTAATATGCCTTGAAGGTATAACACCTAGGATAAGGGGGGGCGCCATACCTTTGCGCTGACGCCTCGGTCCGGACTGCACCTCTTTTCTGCCCACGGGGCCCTGCGGCCCCTCGTTGGCTTGTCACCGCAGGTTCGGCCTCCCGTCTCAAAAACCTCCCCTGCAAAGCTCGGTTGTAATCAGGAAACTGAAAACACGAGAGGGCGGACCCCTATTCGGGGTACTGGGACTTCGATCTCAGTTAGCTGGGAGGCCGGGATTAGCCCTGGGTAATCGGCCGTAATGGCCACCAAGGCATTGTCCTTGATCAATTGATGGAACACTCCATCAATCAACTCCACAGATAAGTCTGGATCCTCTTGAGAGGCCGGGTCGAGGGACCGTCCTGTGTCCTCGGGTTGTGGAGGAGGGTTGTTTATTTCTTTAACAGCCTGGCGCAGTTCCTGCGTTGAAGTCGTTAGACTGAATATTTAACAATGGGAATATAAAACGGATCGGCAAGTAAATGTGACCACTTACCCAGCTTGGGGGATTGTACATAGAAAATCAACTCTGTGGGTCGACGCGAAGAAATTCCTCCTCTTCTCCCTTGTACAAAGCGGACAAGGTCTTTGTTAGAGCCGCAGCCGAATCCGGCCACTTACGGCCGTAGCGGGTGGCGTCGTCCTCCCCGTTGAAGTCCCACATGGGGTGGCCTCTATACTGTAGCGGTTGCACCCCTCGCATGATGCATGCGGCCATGACCCCGGTCATGGTCAGTCCAGAATGAGCTAACAATCTTATCCGGCCCATCAGGTAAAGAACGTCCTTGTCACTTTCCCTCTGAGGGCTCCGTGGACGCCAACTTAGGCGCTTCTTTAGTGGAGCACTGTCGAACTCAGGGAGGCCGATCCGGACAGGATCCGGTAGCGGGACGTCCTCTATGTAAAACCATTCCGAAGGCCAGTCCTCGGACGCCTTCTTTGGGGTTCCGGATAGATATCCGGTCTCGGCGATGCACCACACTTCGGCTCCGCCCACTTGATATATTGACCCCTTCTGAGAATGGGGCACAAGGCAAAATAGCTCTTTCCACAGCCCGAGATGAGCCTCAACACCCAAAAATAGCTCGCAGAGGGCTACGAAGCCCGCGATATACAATACGGAGGCAGGCGTAAGATTGTGTAGCTGGGGTCCATAGAACTCCAGGAGCCCCTGGAGAAACGGATGGATTGGAAATCTGAGCCCTCTTATTAAATAAGGGACAAGGCATACCCGCTCTCCTTTGGAGGGATTAGGGGCACTCTCCGCTTGCTCTCCGCCGTTATAGATGGCAAGACCGGCTCGAACCGGGACCATATAGGTCGGGGGGAGAAATCCCTTGGTCTGGAGCGTCACTAGCTCGCTATGCGGGATGGAGCATCTCTCCCAATATCCAGGGTGAGGGCTGGAAGGGCGAAAGGAGGAGTTGCGACGGCTGGCCATGGTGGAATGGACCTTTGTCGGATGCGCTCTGATGAACACTCGCGAAGGGGAGAAGGTGTGGTTTGGATCTAAATCCTCGTCCCCTTAAATAGGCGGCTCATTTACGCGGCTAGGGGTGTGGATGTAAAAACACTCAGACTTTTCATATTCGTTTGACACGTGGGAGACGGCCATTATTGGGCATAGAAGCCAAGGAGCGCAACATTTACAAGAAACCGGACTTTATTCAACAGGTACACGGAATTTGGAGGAGAACCCGCCTTGCAATGCCGAAGACAATCTGCGCGCCGGACTCATCGTCATTGAAGCCTGGTTCGGGGGCATGTTCACATTTGGAGGGGCATGTTTTTGATTGAGTTTTCTTTCTTGGTACGTTAGAAAATCAGTTTGTCTAATTCACATCTAGATGTTATTTAAGGATATCACATCTAAGCTCCCACAAGTATATAATGTAGCAACAAGAAACAAAAAAACTAGGAAAAGACCACAAACAGAGTGGACATCAACTTATATGTGACATAACTATGTCACATCTAGATGTGTCCTAGACAGACCCTTAAAAAATTGTCCGCCAGTTTTCGTTTCTTTTTTCCGGGAACGCGCGTATTCTATTTAAAACCACTACTATGGAGAGATTTTTTTACTCCATTATAGCCTCTTGTTTGATAGAGTTTCTCGCGTCTCGCTCTCTCACCCTCTCCATATCAAAACAAGATGACAGTGTCCACTCTATCTCTCTCCTCACCGGTGGTCACAGATCCGGCCGAATCCTGTCCGCTGCGGGAGGTGAGGAGGTGCAGCGTTGACGTTGTCGCCGTCAGCGACGGAGGAAGCCGAAGCGCACCGTCCTCTCGGAGCCGGCGCTGGCGCGGACGAAGATCCTCCGCGCCCTTGTTCGCTGCTGTCGTGTGGGCAGATCCCGCCCGCCCGCCTAAATGACATCTCGCCCACCTGAGGTATAACTTATTGTACTGGTCCAGCTCCCCAGGTCGCTGTGTGTGGGTTTTCTTCTATGCGACTACTCCCCAGCTCCCCATGCATAGTAGCTAGGGTTCGTCGGCTGGTCCAACATCACCTACTAGTACTATTATAGAGGAAATGCCACTCAAAAAGTTGTCCTGATTTATGCCTCGGTGGAGGTATACATGTTGTTTCGACAAAAAGTACATGGTGGTTGTGCGGTCATTGTCCATATGGCGGTAGTACTATCACTGGTTAAATGAAGAAATGCTTTTTTCTCGGGTATCCTGGTTTAGTTCCCATCAAGATAATTATGATGCTTCTGTTTGTTGGTGTACTTTTCATTAATTCTTATTGACAATTGAGATGTCGTTGCTAACCCTTTTTTATACTTTTGGAAACAGCGATGCGTGTCTCCATACCCGGGCATGTCTTCCTCAATTTTAGTGGAACTGCACAAAATTGGATGGCCATTGTTATTCCGCCTCACTGTCCTATGCCACGTGGTTCTTCCTTCCTCGAGCTTGATTACTGAGAAGAAACAGACCACAGTGAGGATTTGTCGAACTTCTTAGGTGCCTCACCCAAACTTGATGCCAAATGGATGATGCATCACCACGATGACCTATCGATGCTCATGGTTGCGCCTCATGGTTGCGTCGGCTGGTGAAGCTGATCGATTTTTGACGAAAAACAAGCTATCTTCCATCAGTGCTCTTCGCTTGTTACACACAAAGATGATATCCTTCGTCAGTTCACCTTGGTTGCATTGGAGACGCAGTTGTCTTTCACGTTGGTGCAATTTTCGCTAGGATTTTACGACAGGTGGGCCCAAAATGTGGCTGGCTCACCTGTCATACAGCCAAAAGCAGGTGCAGTGAAGGCACCGGAGCTCAGTCCGTACTATAATAGTATATATATAAGCGGGAGCCTCAGCGCTTGTTCACTAGGGTTTGCACTCTCCACACACTCGTCGCACTACATATATGTTACTCCCTCCGTTCTGAATTACTTGTCTTAGATTTGTCTAGATACGGAGGTATCTAGCACTAAAATGAGTCTAGATACATTTGCTAGGGTTTTCTATATTCACAGTCTCTCTTTAACACCCTCGATGTGACTATAGCTCCCACGTGTCGAGGCACGACTTAGAGGCATAATCGCATTGAAGGCAATGTCGCAAGGTAGGCAATCTTCACAACATCCCATGTAATATAATTAATAAAAGGGGAGATAACATAGTTGGCTTACACTCGCCACGTCAATCAAGGTACATAAATAACATTACATCATTCAAACACTCATGGCCCGAGACAACCCAACATGCGACACGGTCCTGATCACCCCCAACTGGGCACCACTACTGATCATCAGGGAAAGACACGTAGTATCGTTGAGAGTCCTCGTCGAACTCCCACTTGAGCTCGAGCGCGTCACCTGGAGCGGAATCATCAGGCCCTACATCTGGTGTAATAGTAATCTGTGAACCACAGGGACTCAGCAATCTCGCACCCTCGCGATCAAGACTATTTAAGCTTATAGGTAAGGCAAGGTAATTATGTGGAGCTGCAGCAAGCGACTAGCATATATGGTGGCTATCCTGTTCGCAAAAGAGAGCGAGAAGAGGAGGCAAAGCGCGAGCGAGAAACTAGAGGACAACCTGCGCAAGCATTACTCCAACACCGTGTTCACTTCCCGGACTCCACCGAGAAGAGACCATCATGGCAACTCACACTGTTGATTCATTTTAATTAAGTTAAGGTTCAAGTTATCTACAACCGGACATTAACAAATTCCCATCTGCCCATAACCGCGGGCACAACTTTCGAAAGTTCAAATCCCTGCAGGGGAGTCCCAACTTAGCCCATGACAAGCTCTCACGGTCAACGAAGGAATAGACCTCCTCCTGAGACGTTCCGATCAGACTCGGTACCTCGGTTCTTCAAGACACTTCGACAGGTTAAAACAAGACCAGCAACACCACCCGAATATGCCGACAAATCCCGATAGGAGCTGCACATATCTCGTTCTCAGGGCACACTCAAATGAGACTAGCTACGAGTAAGACCAACCCTCAAGTTGCCCCGAGATGGCCCCGTAGGCATCTCAGTCGGACCAACACTCAGAGGAGCACTGGCCCGGGGGGGTTTAAATAAGATGACCCTCGGGCTCCGGAAACCCAAGGGAAAAAGAGGCTAGGTGGCAAATGGTAAAACCAAGGTTGGGCATTGCTGGAAAAGCTTTAATCAAGGCGAACTATCAAGGGGTTCTCATTATAACCCAACCGCGTAAGGAACGCAAAATCCGGGAACATAACACCGATATGACGGAAACTAAGGCGGCAAGAGTGGAACAAAACACTATGGCGAGAGGCCGAGCCTTCCACCCTTTACCAAGTATATAGATGCATTAAGATAACATGGCAATATAATGATATCCCAACAAGTAAATAAATGTTCCAACCAGGAACAGTCTCCAATCTTCACCTATAGCTAGCAACGCTATAAGAGGGGCTGAGCAAAGCGGTAACATAGCCAATCAACGGTTTGCTAGGACATGGTGTGTTAGAGGTTTGACATGGCAATTTGGGAGGCTTGAAAGCAAGTGGTAGGCATCGTAGCATGGCATAGCAAAAGAGTGAGCATCTAGCAAAGCAAAGATAGTAGTGGTTTCGAGGGTATGATCATCTTGCCTACAAAGTTGTCAGAGTTGACTGGATCCTCGAAAGCAAACTCAACAGGCTCCTCGTTAGCGAACTCGTCTCCCGGCTCTACCCAAACAAGACAAACAAGCAACAAGGACACAATCAACCACGTGCAAAGCTCAAACAATATGATGCAAAGATGGTATGCTATGCGGGATGCGATGCGGGATGCATATGCAAGATTTGACAAGGGATGCATGAACCTGGCCTCAACATGGAAATCCAAGTGTGCCACTGGAAAGATGAGATGAAATCCCTTGAAAACGATATAAAGATCACCGGAATCGGAGTTACGGTTTGGAAATGGCAAGCAATTCAAATATGACCACGTTCTGTGATTTACAGCTAGTAGTCATCTAAATGCAACAAGATGAACATGCTACAGCACTCAAACATGGCATAAAAATACATGGAAGGGATGCATTCATGATGCTTAACAAAAGTCTAGCACTGAGCTACGGCCAAATCATCCATTAACAGCTTCAAACAAGCATGGCAAAAATGCATATGGTAAACAGATCTCAGACTTAGTGAAATTAACACTTGTCTGGAATTTCAGATCAGATAGCACTCTTCGGAGCAACAAAACTATATGCTACAGGACCTCCACATGGCAAAGTAAAGCATGGCATGGAGCTACTCAAAGAGATTAACAAAAGTCCCTTAGTGACCTTGAGCCAAAAGGGATCAGAAAATACAATTACAAGCATGTGAACATGACAAAACATATTCAGTTCTCAGACTTAGTGAAAACTGGAGCATGCTGAAACAGATATCAAGTAGGCATGTTTACGAGCTCGATGCACTCACTACAGAGCAAGTCATGGCAAACTAAGCATACACCCATCAAGAACACACAAAATACAAGCTAGACATGGCAAGAACAATAACATAGCATGCACGGACCAACTACAACATCATTGGCGAAATCGCTAACAAGTAGACAATCTGCCTAGATTCACGAAATGACAAAAGTAGAGCTCGATTGACTCAGGCTAGGGTGCTCCATAATTGCAAACAAAGACATGGATGGATAGAGCACTACAAGATTAAAAAAACATCCTTACTGATCATCCTCAAAGGAGGCGCGGATGACTAGGAAACAACATGAACATAAGGCCATATGAGATAAACAGCTCAAGGACTTAGTGGAAATGCTAAGCCTCTGAAATCAGCATTACCAAGTGCCTCACTTTGCAAAATTGTGCTAGTCACCACACACATCACAAAAATACATGGGTTGCACCTCTGGAAAGATGGCAAAACCCTTAACAAAACATATGTAGAACTCATGGGCATATCATGCACACAATAATCATGACAAAAATGACAAATATCTAAATGGAGCAGCAGATCTGACAATTATCTCAAGTAGCACTCTTCTAACAGCATTTCGGGCATCAAGATGAACTCAAATGAAAATGATGCAATGGAATGAAATGACGTACTCTCTGAGACGAACATTTTGATATGCTATATGCCAAAAATGGAGCTACGAATGAGGAGTTATAGCATGAGGAAAAACGTAAAAAGTTAGGGTTTCGGGCGAGATTAGGTCAACCGAGATCTAGATCCAGATCCAGCTGGCGCGGATCCCGAGGTTTGTCGGGGAAGGAGCTCGCCGGAGATGATGGACGCAGCGGCCGGAGGAGGAGGACGGCGGCATCGGGCGCCGGTGGCCGGGGCGACGACCCGGGCGGCGAGGAGGCGGACGAGGCGCGGCGACCCCGGGCGGCGATGGCGAGGCGGCGGAGCCGGCCGGCGAAGGGCGCCAGAGCTTGCCGAGCGAGGCGGCAGTGGTGGTCGTCGCGGTGGTGGCGGCAATCGGCGGCGAGCCGCGAGGAGGCGGGGAGGCGCGGTAGGTGGCGGCGGAGGCGCGCGGGCCGGGAGGGCCCGATCCGGGCTCTCCGGGCCGGAGGAGAGAGAGGGACGGCGGGGACACCTGGCGCCCTCCTATTGGTGCGGGACGACGGCGGGGTTTGTCCGGCGGACGACAGACATGTCCGGCCGGCGGCGGAGCGGATTTTTAGGGTTAGGGAAGGAGAAGATCCGGGAATGGAAAAGGGGGTTCTATTTATAGAGGTAGAGGGAGCTAGGAGAGTCCAAATGAGGTGCGATTTTCGGCCACGCGATCATGATCGAACGCTCTAGATGATGGAGAGGGTTTTGGTGGGTTTTGGGCCAACTTGGAGGGGTGTTGGGCTGCAACACACACGAGGCCTTTTCGGTCCCTCGGTTAACCATTGGAGTATCAAACGAAATCCAAATGGTACGGAACTTGACAGGCGGTCTACCGGTAGTAAACCAAGGCCGCTTGGCAAGTCTCGGTCCAGTCCGAAAATGTTTAATCCCCACACACGAAAGAAAGGTAGAATTGACCACCGAAGGAGAACAAAGCGCCGGAATGCAAAACGGACAACGGGGAAAATGCTCGAATGCATGAGATGAACACGTATGCAAATGCAATGCACATGATGACATGAAATGAGATGCATGACAACGGGAACAACACACGGAGACAAAAACCCGAACCCGAGAAAATAAAATAACTTAACGCCGGAAACAGCAAGAGTTGGAGTACATATAGGGTAAATCACATCCGGGGTGTTACACTCACCCTCTCTTCACCAGATCTAAACAAGACTGCGTTGGCCTCTTGTCTCTCTCTCCCCCCTAACAGCTGGTGAAGGAGGCGTCCGTATCCCGTCGCACCAGGAAGGGGAGGAGGTGCAACGTTCACTCTATCGCCTTCGGCGAGGGAGGCAATCCACTGTCGGCTGCGTTGTTCTCTTTCACCCTGCACCTGTGCGGGAGGGCCACCGACCCCTTCTTCCTCGCTGCCATACTTAGTGTGGGCAGATCTGGCCTCCCGCCGCACGCCTTGCCACATCCCGACGACCCTAAGGTATAAGTTTCTTTGAAACCGTCGTTGCTCTAGCTACATGTGGATCTTTTTCGATCTGTAGTCGAATCTAGGTCTTGGTTCAAAGAGGAATGAAGGGTGCGGTGGGCTAGAGCAAGAATCTAGGACGTGGTTCAATGAGGAAAGGAGGGGCGGGAAGTAGTATAGACTGGCTATCCAGCCGCTTTGTAGGTCGAAAAGGGGAAAAGGGGGTAACCCAGTACACACATCTGTAAGGAACCGATCTCTTTGTTGAAAAGGGAAAGAAATTGGGGGGTTGGGTAGTTTGTGCACGACTAGATTTGCTTCCCTCACATAGGAAGAAGGTTCAAAGAGAACAAATATGGGACCAGCGCATATATGATGCTTGGCTACATACTCTGCATCACCCATTTATACGTGTGGACGCACATGGTGCTGGCATGTCCCATGCAGCTATTTTGCTGTTGTTAATCTCAGAATTAACTACTGATCTGTTTTAAAAGAATTTCTCTATTAATATGAATCAATGCAACCGTTTTAGAAATGCCACTGTCCTATACTTTGTTTTCCATCAAGATAAGGTAGATGCTTCTTTTTGTGGCCGCATGTTTCATCCTCCTTTATTGGCCAGTAATTGTTTTATTTTTGCCTCTTAAAACAGGGATACCTATTCAACTTGTTGCTATAGAAAACTTAAATGTCACACCGGCAACTTTGCTTGATTTCAGTGCAACTGCACAAAACTTGATTGGATTTCCTATTCGTGTTGGTAGATTCGTATTTTATGTTGGTCGTCTCATGAAAGGTCAGTACAGGCCTTCATCCACATGATTGCGTAGTGTGCTTTGAGATGCTGTGCTACTTGTATTGGTACTATTTTAAATAAATGATGAATTGAAGCTATTGTATTGCTGTCTTTTCCCATTAAGTAGTGAACAAAAATTGGACCAACCCAGACATGATGCTTGTTGCTTTGTTACAACAAATTCAGCATCACCCCCTTTATAAGCCAGTAATTGATGCCACTCTCAGAATTAACTACTGAATCTTATTTCAAAACTGCAACACTTGTTAAGGATTGGCGGGATTACCATTTTTGTGGCCGCATGTTTCATCCTCCTTTATTAGCCAGTAATTGATTCCTTTTTTGCCTCTGTTTATACAGGGATATCTATTCAACTTGTTGCTATTGTGACATTTTGCTTTGCTACCCGAAACACTTTGCTTGATTTCAGTGCAACTGCACAAAACGAGATTGGATTTCCTATTCGTGTTGGCAGATTCGTATGTGATCTTGTGTGCATCATGACAGGTTGGTACTTGCCTTCATCCACATGATCGTGCAGTGTGTTTTGATATGTTGTGCTACTTGTATTGGTACTGTTTTAAATAAATGATAAATTGAAGCTATTGTATTGCTGTCTTTTCCCATTAAGTAGTGAACAAAAATGGGACCAACCCAGACATGATGCTTGTTGCTTTGTTACAACAATTTCAGCATCACCCCCTTTATAAGCTTTGTCGTTCTTTATACATGTTGAAACAAGGCATTGTTAAGATAATGTCTCAGTCAATATGAATGAATCACACTGATGGAGAATTGCTACTCTCCTGCTTTGTTTCCCATTAAGATAAAGTAGATCAGTAGATGCTTTTCTTCTGGGAGTACAAGTCATCAACCGTTATTTCTTAGTAATTGTTTCCCTTATACCTATTGTTGCTTACAGGGATATCAAAATTAAAGCTCAGTTTTATTCCGACTTCGATTTTAGTTGAACTGCACAAAAGGAGCCAATGTGTAAGGCAAACTGCTGCATTACTGGGTCTAGTTGGTCGTTCCACTTTGCAGAAAGAAGCAGTCACTGTTTGCGCTACATTACAGAAGGAATGACCGAGAAGCTTTATAGAGTATTATTAGACACCATTGACATGACTAGTCTGTAGAGACCATTGGCAATTTAACAATATGTGGAGTGCCCTGGGCAAAAAGTGCCCAAACAAGTATAAAAGCTACAACAGGCCTCCACGATCATAGGCATTACATATTTTGAATGGGAAAAGCTTGTCAAAGTTTAATCATTGATGTTAGCAAGAAGATGTTAGTTTAATATATTGGAATTGGAAAACCTTGTCAAAATTTGCTCATTGATGTTAGCCAGAAGACATGCATTTGATATTTTTGAGTGGGACGCCCTTGCTGTGAGCAGCGTCGAGTGTTTTTTCCTATTCCTGTGTTCAGTTTAGAAGTAAATAGTTACTCTGCTGAGATATTCCTGTGTTAAGAGTTTGTTCTGAATATTGTCTATGTAATGCCAAGCCTTGTGTTTGATTGCAAAGTTGAACCTGGAATGTTGTGGCATGCGGCATCACGAGTGAGGGAGTCCTGGATTAGGGGGTGTTCAGATAGCCGGACTATATCTTCAGCCGGACTCCTGGACTATGAAGATACAAGATTGAAGACTTCGTCACGTGTCCGGAAGGGACTTTCCTTGGCGTGGAAGGCAAGCTTGGTGATACGGATATGTAGATCTCCTACCATAGTAACCGACTCTATGTAACCCTAACCCTCTCTGGTGTCTATATAAACCGGAGGGTTTTAGTCTGTAGGAGACAACAATCATACCATAGGCTAGCTTCTAGGGTTTAGCCTCTCCGATCTCGTGGTAGATCTACTCTTGTACTACCCATATCATCAATATTAATCAAGCAGGACGTAGGGTTTTACCTCCATCAAGAGGGCCCGAACCTGGGTAAAACTTCGTGTCCCTTTCCTCCTGTTACCATCCGGCCTAGACGCACAGTTCGGGACCCCCTACCCGAGATCCGCAGGTTTTGACACCGACAATGAGCTGTTACGGGGTCCTGTTCATCAGGAGGGATGTGGCGTACCCTAAAACGGGACTCCATAGGATACTGTTCATCTCCACCGTCGACCCCCTCCAGCCTCCATGAGCTACTGTTCATCCACCGTCGACCTCCTCCAGCCTCCACCTGCGACTGTTCATCCACGGGCTCCTGTTCATCCAGCCTCCACCGCGCGCTACTCCATCGGCTACTGTTCAACCACCCCTCTCCACGGGCTCCTGTTCAACCACCCATCCACGGACTACTGTTCATCCTGCCCTCCACCGTCTACTGTTCATCCTGCCCTCCACGGGGTGGTCCTGTTCATCTAGCCCTCCACGGGGTCCTGTTCATCCAGCCCCAACCGGCTCGATCGATCGGGGTC
>NC_041388.1:87481672-87500314 GCF_002162155.2 Triticum dicoccoides
CTTCAGTTAGCAGCAGTAGCGAAGGAATCGCTCGATCGGGTGCAGTTAACAGCCATCGGTCGATCGCTCGGGTTCAGTAACGCATAGCCTGCAGTGCAATTGCTCGGGTTCAGTTAGAGCCCAACGCCTCGCTCGGGTTCAGTTAGAGACAACGCCTCGCACACACGCGCGTACGTGTACGAGAGAAACACGCATCGCTCGGTCCCTGACCTCCCACCATAACCGAGAACTCCCCGAAATTTTCCTCCCCCTTGCTTCTACCACGGTTTTTTCCGTCATGGACGGCCCAAAGAATGTCATGCAGCTGCGTCTCCGGCCCGCCCAGGACGAAAAGCCCATTTTCTGTCATGATTTTTTGTCATAGAAGTAGGAGCCCACCACATCTATGATGATACCGGGTTTTGTCACAATTATCGTCATAGAAGTGTCATATGTATGACAGAAAAAAAATCGTTTGGCCCAAAATGTCATGGATGTGTCTTTTTTTGTAGTGGAATTATCAGTTTGGTTTGGCCTACTAGATTGATCTTTCTTGCAATGGGAGAAGTGCTTAGCTTTGGGTTCAATCTTGCGGTGTCCCTTCCCAGTGACAGTAGGGGCAGCAAGGCGCGTATTGTATTGTTGCCATCGAGGATAACAAGATGGGGTTTTTATCATATTGCATGAATATATCCCTCTACATCATGTCATCTTGCTTAAGGCATTACTCTGTTTTCATGAACTTAATACTCTAGATGCATGCTGGATAGCGGTCGATGAGTGGAGTAATAGTTGTAGATGCAGGCAGGAGTCGGTCTACTTGTCTTGGACGTGATGCCTATATACATGATCATACCTAGATATTCTCATAACTATTCTCAATTCTATCAATTGCTCAATAGTAATTCGTTCACCCATTGTAAAATACTTATGCTCTTGAGAGAAGCCACTAGTGAAACCTATGGCCCCCGGGTCTATCTTCATCATATTAATATTCCAATACTTAGTTATTTCCTTTGTTTTTTACTTTGCTTTTATTTTACTTTGCATCTTTATCACAAAAACACCAAAAATATTATCCTATCATATCTATCAGATCTCACTCTCGTAAGTGACCGTGAAGGGATTGACAACCCCTTATCGCGTTGGTTGCGAGGAGTTATTTGCTTTGTGCAGGTACGAGGGACTCGCGCGTAGCCTCCTACTGGATTGATACCTTGGTTCTCAAAAACTGGGGGAAATACTTATGCTACTTTGCTGCATCATCCTTTCCTCTTCAAGGAAATCCAATGCAGTGCTCAAGAGGTAGCAAGAAGATTTCTGGCGCCATTGCCGGGGAGTCTACGCAAAAGTCAAAATACCAAGTGCCCATCACAACCCTTATCTCCCGCATTACATTATTTGCCATTTGCCTCTCGTTTTCCTCTCCCCCACTTCACCCTTATCATTTTATTCGCCCCCTCTCTCTATCCTCCCTCTCTTTCTCTATTTGCCTCTTTCTGCCCGCTTGCTTTTTGGTTGCTTGTGTGTTGGTTTGCCTGCTTGTCTCGATGGCTCTTCCCCGATTTGGTGATCTTCACCTTAAAAGGTTAGAAGAAATCGAAAACAATGTCAGGAGTTTTATGGTCTTGCAATTTGAGCATAATAGTTTCTTTAGAAACGAGCTTAAGGAACAAAAAAGTTTTATGAGTATTATGAATAAAGAGCTCGATGATATGTCTAAATAATTTGATGGTTTAAGATCCCAAATTGCTCGTCTTGAGAAATTGACTGCTGAAATTTCGGATAAGCAGGCTACCTTACTTAATAGGATGGCTGCTAAACCGGATTTCTATGAAAATAAAGATGAAGATCTAAAAGTTATTCATGTGTCCCCTATTAAATCTTTGTTTTTCAATATGAATCTTGATAATGATGGGACTGAATATGATCCACCTTTACATAGAAGGCATTCCAAAAATTTGAAGTTTTTAGGTCTTGATGCTAAATTTGATGAAAGTGGGATTGAAGAAATTAAAACCCTAGATGTTGCTAAACCCACTATTTTGGATTTCAAGAAATTTAAGTATGAAAATTGCTCTTTGATTGATTGTATTTCCTTGTTGCAATCCGTGCTAAATTCTCCTCATGCTTATAGTCAAAATAAAGCGTTTACTAAACATATCGTTGATGCCTTGATGCAATCTTATGAAGAAAAACTTGAGTTGGAAGTTTCTATCCCTAGAAAACTTTATGATGAGTAGGAACCAACTATTAAAATTAAGATTAAAGATCATGAGTACTATGCTTTATGTGATTTGGGTGCTAGTGTTTCCATGATTCCAAAGACTTTGTGTGATTTGTTAGGTTTCCATGATTTTGATGATTACTCTTTAAACTTGCACCTTGCGGATTCCACTATTAAGAAACCAATGGGAAAAATCAATGATGTTCTTATTGTCGCAAATAGGAATTATGTACCCATAGATTTTATTGTTCTTGACATAGATTGCAATCCTTCATGTCCTATTATTCTTGGTAGACCTTTCCTTAGAACGATTGGTGCAATTATTGATATGAAGGAAGGAAATATTAGATTCCAATTTCCGTTAAGGAAAGGCATGGAACACTTTCCTAGAAAGAAAATTAAATTACCTTATGAATCTATTATGAGAGCCACTTATGGATTGCCTACCAAAGATGGCAATACCTAGATCTATCCTTGCTTTTTATGCCTGGCTAGGGGCGTTAAATGATAGCACTTGTTGGGAGGCAACCCAATTTTATTTTTATTCCTTGCTTTTTGCTCCTGTTTAGTAATAAATAATTTACCTAGACTCTGTTTTAGTTTTGTTTTTTTGTGTTTAATTAGTGTTTGTGCCAAGTAGAACCGTTGGGAAGACTTGGGGAAAGTCTTGATATCTTGCTGTAAAAACAGAAACTTTAGCGCTCACGAGAACTACTGCCATTTTTATTTGGAAAGTTCTATTTAGTTAATTATTTTTGAAGATGATTAATATATAAATTACTCACGTCCAGAAATTTATTTTAGAATTTTTTTGGGGTCCCATATCTTGCGCTAGCTATAGATTACTACAGACTGTTCTGTTTTTGACAGATTCTGTTTTTCGTGTGTTGTTTGCTTATTTTGATGAATCTATGGCTAGTAAAATAGTTTATAAACCATAGAGAAGTTGAAATACAGTAGGTTTAACACCAATATAAATAAAGAATGATTTCATTACAGTACCTTGATGTGGTCTTTTTTTTCTTTCGCTAACGGAGCTCACGAGATTTTCTTCCTTAAGTTTTGTGGTGTGAAGTTTTCAATTTTTGGGTAAAGATTAGATGGATTATGGAACAAGGAATGGCAAGAGCCTAAGCTTGGATATGACCATGGCACCCCCAAGATAATCTAAGGACACCTAAAAGCCAAATCTTGGGGATGCCCCGGATGGCATCCCCTCTTTCGTCTACTTCCATCGGTAACTTTACTTGGAGCTATATTTTTATTCACCACATGATATGTGTTTTGCTTGGAGCGTCTTGTATGATTTGAGTCTTTACTTTTTAGTTTACCACAATCATCCTTGCTGTACACACCTTTTGAGAGAGCCATACATGATTTGGAATTTGTTAGAATACTCTATGTGCTTCACTTATATCTTTTGAGTTATATAGTTTTGCTCTAGTACTTCACTTATATCTTTTAGAGCACGGTGGTGGATTTGTTTTATAGAAACTATTGATCTCTCATGCTTCACTTAGATTATTTAGTCTTAAATAGCATGGTAATTTTCTTAAATAATCCTAATATGCTAGGTACTCAAGATTAGTAAAAAACTTCTTATGAGTGTTTTGAATACTAAGAGAAGTTTGATGCTTGATGATTGTTTTGAGATATGGAGGTAATAATATCAAAGTCGTGCTAGTTGACTAGTTGTGAATTTGAGAAATTCTTGTGTTGAAGTTTGCAAGTCCCGTAGGATGCACGTATGGTAAACGTTATGTAACAAATTTGAAACATGGGGTCTTCTTTGATTGTCCTCCTTATGAGTGGCGGTCGGGGACGAGCGATGGTCTTTCCCTACCAATCTATCCCCCTAGGAGCATGCGCGTAGTGCTTGGTTTTTGATGACTTGTAGATTTTTGCAATAAGTATGTGAGTTCTTTATGACTAATGTTGAGTCCATGGATTATACGCACTCTCACCCTTCCATAATTGCTAGCCTCTTCGGTACCATGCATTGCCCTTTCTCACATTGAGAGTTGGTGCAAACTTCGCCGGTGCATCCAAACCCTGTGATATGATACGCTCTTTCACACATAAACCTCCTTATATCTTCCTCAAAACAGCCACCATACCTACCTATTATGGCATTTCCATAGCCATTTCGAGATATATTGCCATGCAACTTTCCACCATTCCGATTATCATGACACATTCATCATTGTCATATTCCTTAGCATGATCATGTAGTTGACATAGTATTTGTGGCAAAGCCACTGTTCATAATTCTTTCATACTATGTCACTCTTGGTTCATTGCATATCCCGGTACACCGGCGGAGGCATTCATATAGAGTCATCTTTTGTTCTAGCATCAAGTTGTAATCATTGAGTTGTAAATAAATAGAAGTGTGATGATCATCATTTTCTAGAGCATTGTCCCAAGTGAGGAATTAAAAAAAGGAGAAAGGCCATAAAAAGAGAAGGCCCCAAAAAAAGAGAAAAAGAGAGAAGGGACAATGTTACTATCCTTTGCCACACTTGTGCTTCAAAGTAGCACCATAATCTTCATGATAGAGAGTCTTTTGTTTTGTCACTTTCATATACTAGTGGGCAATTTTTCATTATAGAACTTGGCTTGTATATTCCAACAATGGGCCTCCTCAAGTGCCCTAGGTCTTCATGAGCAAGCAAGTTGGATGCACACCCACTTAGTTTCTTTTGTTGAGCTTTCATACATTTATAGATGTAGTGCATCCGTTGCATGGCAATCCCTACTCCTTGCATTAACATCAATCGATGGGCCTCTCCATATCCCATTGATTAGCCTCATTGATGTGAGACTTTCTCCTTTTTGTCTTCTCCACATAACCCCCATCATCATATTCTATTCCACCCATAGTGCTATGTCCATGGCTCGCGCTCATATATTGCGTGAAAGTTTATAGGTTTGAGATTACTAAAGTATGAAACAATTGCTTGGCTTGTCATCGGGGTTGTGCATGATGAGAGCATTCTTGTGTGACGAAAATGGAGCATGACTAAACTATATGATTTTGTAGGGATGAACTTTCTTTGGCCATGTTATTTTGAGAAGACATAATTGCTTAGTTAGTATGCTTGAAGTATTATTATTTTTATGTCAATATGAACTTTTATCTTGAATCTTTCGGATCTGACTATTCATACCACAATTAAGAAGAATTACATTATGCCAAGTAGCACTCCGCATCAAAAATTCTGTTTTTATCATTTACCTACTCGAGGACGAGCAGGAATTAAGCTTGGGGATGCTTGATACGTCTCCAACGTATCTATAATTTTTGATTGCTCCATGCTATATTATCTATTGTTTTGGACATTATTGGGCTTTATTATCCACTTTTATATTATTTTTGGGACTAACCTATTAACCGGAGGCCCAGCCCAAAATTGTTGTTTTTTGCCTATTTTAGGGTTTCGAAGAAAAGGAATATCAAACGCAGTCCAAACGGAATGAAACCTTCGGGAACGTGATTTTCTCACCGAACATGACCAGGAGACTTGGACCCTACGTCAAGAAATAAAGGAGGAGGCCATGAGGTAGGGGGCGCGCCTCCACCATCTTGGGCCCCCTGTTGCTCCACCGATGTACTCCTTCCTCCTATATATACCTACGTACCCCCAAACGATCAGATATGGAGCCAAAACCCTAACTCTACCACCGTAACTTTCTGTATCCACGAGATCCCATCTTGGGGCCTGTTCCGGAGCTCCGCCGGAGGGGGCATCCATCACGGAGGGCTTCTACATCAACACCATAGCCCCTCCGATGAAGTGTGAGTAGTTTACCTCAAACCTTCGGGTCCATAGTTATTAGCTAGATGGCTTCTTCTCTCTTTTTGGATCTCAACACAATGTTCTCCCCCTCTCTTGTGGAGATATATTCGATGTAATCTTCTTTTTGCGGTGTGTTTGTTGAGACCGATGAATTGTGGGTTTATGATAAAGATTATCTATGAACAATATTTGAATCTTCTCTGAATTCTTTTATGTATGATTGGTTATCTTTGCAAGTCTCTTCGAATTATCAGTTTGGTTTGGCCTACTAGATTGATCTTTCTTGCAATGGGAGAAGTTCTTAGCTTTGGGTTCAATCTTGCAAGGGGAAGCAAGGCACATATTGTATTGTTGCCATCGAGAATAACAAGATGTTTTTTTATCATATTGCATGAATTTATCCCTCTACATCATGTCATCTTGCTTAAGGCGTTACTCTGTTTTCATGAACTTAATACTCTAGATGCATGCTGGATAGCGGTCGATGAGTGGAGTAATAGTTGTAGATGCAGGCAGGAGTCGGTCTACTTGTCTTGGACGTGATGCCTATATACATTATCATACCTAGATATTATCATAACTATGCTCAATTCTGTCAATTGCTCAACAATAATTCGTTCACCCACTGTAAAATACTTATGCTCTTGAGAGAAGCCACTAGTGAAACCTATGGCCCCCGGGTCTATCTTCATCATATTAATCTTCCAATACTTAGTTATTTCCTTTGTTTTTTACTTTGCTTTTATTTTACTTTGCATCTTTATCACAAAAACACCAAAATATTATCCTATCATATCTATCAGATCTCACTCTTGTAAGTGACTGTGAAGGGATTGACAACCCCTTATCGCGTTGGTTGCGAGGAGTTATTTGCTTTGTGCAGGTACGAGGGACTCGCGCGTAGCCTCCTACTCGATTGATACCTTGGTTCTCAAAAACTGAGGGAAATACTTACGCTACTTTGCTGCATCATCCTTTCCTCTTCAAGGAAATCCAACGCAGTGCTCAAGAGGTAGCAGTCTGTAACTTGAGGATTATCCTCATTGATGCACAGAAGAATTACGTCCTTGAAGCACCGCTAGGTGCAAAGCCTGCTGCAGGAGCAACTCCAGATGTTATGAACGTCTGGCAGAGCAAAGCTGATGACTAATCGACAGTTCAGTGTGCCATGCTTTACGGATTAGAATCGGGACTTCAACGACGTTTTGAACGTCATGGAGCACATGAGATGTTCCAGGAGTTGAAGTTAATATTTCAAGAAAATGCCCGGATTAAGAGATATGAAGCCTCTAATAAGTTCTACAGCTGCAAAGTGGAGGAGAATAGTTCTGTCAATGAACATATACTCAGAATGTCTGGGTACCACAACCACTTGACTCAACTGGGAGTTAATGTTCCTGATAATAGTGTCATTGACAAAGTTCTTCAATCAATGCCACCAAGCTACAAAAGCTTCGTAATGAACTAAAACATGCAAGGGATGGATAAGACAATTCCCAAGCTCTTCACAATGCTAAAGGCTGCGGAGGTAGAAATCAAGAAGGAGCATCAAGTGTTGATGGTCAACAAGACCACTAGTTTCAAGAAGAAGGGCAAAGGGAAGAAGGGGAACTTCAAGAAGAATGACAAGCAAGTTGTTGCTCAAGTGAAGAAGCCCAAGTCTGGACCTAAGCCTGAGACTGAGTGCTTCTACTTCAAAGGGACTGGTCACTGGAAGCGAAACTGCCCCAAGTATTTGGCGGATAAGAAGGATGGCAAAGTGAAAGGTATATTTGATATACATGTTATTGATGTGTACCTTACTAATGCTCGTAGTAGCGCCTGGGTATTTGATACTAGTTCTATTGCTCATATTTGCAACTCGAAACATGGGCTACAGATTAAACGAAGATTGGCTAAGGACGAGGTGACGATGCACGTGGGAAATGGTTCCGAAGTCGATGTGATCGCTGTCGGCACGCTACCTCTACATCTACCTTCGGGATTAGTTTAAGACCTGAATAATTGTTATTTGGTGCCAGCGTTAAGCATGAACATTATATCTGGATCTTGTTTGATGCGAGACGGTTATTCATTTAAATCAGAGAATAATAGTTGTTCTATTTATATGAGTAATATCTTTTATGGTCATGCCCCCTTGATGAGTGGCCTATTTTTTATTGAATCTCGATAGTAGTGATACACATATTAATAGTATTAAAGCCAAAAGATAGTTTAATAATGATAGTGCAACTTATTTGTGGCATTGCCGTTTAGGTCATATTGGTGTAAAGAGCATGAAGAAACTCCATGCTGATGGGCTTTTGGAATCACTTGATTATGAATCACTTGATGCTTGCGAACCATGCCTCATGGGCAAGATGACTAAGACTCCGTTCTCCGGAACAATGGAGCGAGCAACAGACTTATTGGAAATAATACATACTGATGTATGCGGTCCGATGAGTATTGATGCTCGTGAAGGATATCGCTTTTTTCTGACCTTCACAGATGATTTGAGAAGATATGGGTATATCTACTTAATGAAACATAAGTCTGAAACATTTGAAAAGTTTAAAGAATTTCAGAGTGAAGTGGAAAATCATCGTAATAAGAAAATAAAGCTTCTACGATCTGATCGTGGAGGTGAATATTTGAGTTATGAGTTTGGTTTTCATTTGAAACAATGTGGAATAGTTTCGTAACTCACGCCACCTGGAACACCACAACGTAATGGTGTGTCCGAACATCGTAACCGCACTTTATTAGATATGGTGTGATCTATGATGTCTCTTACTGATTTACCGCTATCGTTTGGGGGTTATGCTTTAGAGACGGCTGCATTCAAGTTAAATAGGGCATCATCAAAATCCGTTGAGACGACACCATATGAATTGTGGTTTGGCAAGAAACCTGAGTTGTCGTTTCTTAAAGTTTGGGGCTGCGATGCTTATGTGAAAAAACTTCAACCTGATAAGCTCGAACCCAAATCGGAGAAATGTGTCTTCATAGGATACCCAAAGGAGACTGTTGGGTACACCTTCTATCACAGATCCGAAGGCAAGATATTCGTTGCTAATAATGGATCCTTTCTAGAGAAGGAGTTTCTCTCGAAAGAACTGAGTGGGAGGAAAGTAGAAGTTGATGAGGTAACTGTACCTTCTCCCTTATTGGAAAGTAGTTCATCACAGAAATCGGTTCCAGTGATTCCTCCACCAATTAGTGAGGAAGCTAATGATGATGATCATGAAACTTCTGATCAAGTTACTACCGAACCTTGTAGGTCAACTAGAGTAAGATCCGCACCAGAGTGGTATGGTAATCCTGTTCTGGAGGTCATGTTACTTGACCATGACGAACTTACGAACTATAAGGAAGCGACGATGAGCCCAGATTCCGCGAAATGGATCTCCAAGAAGAAGACTGACGCTGACGGTAATGTTACTGTCTACAAAGCTCGACTTGTTGTGAAAGGTTTTCGACAAGTTCAAGGAGTGGACTACGATGAGACCTTCTCACCCATAGCGATGCTTAAGTCTGTCCGAATCATGTTAGCAATTGCCGCATTTTATGATTATGAAATTTGGCAAATGGATGCCAAAAATGCAACCAGAAGGTTTTGTCGATCCAAAAGGTGCTAACAAAGTGTGCAAGCTCCAGCGATCCATTTATGGACTGGTGCAAGCCTCTCGGAGTTGGAATATACGCTTTGATAGTATGATCAAAGCATATGGTTTTATACAGACTTTTGGAGAAGCCTGTATTTACAAGAAAGTGAATGGGAGCTTCGTAGCATTTCTGATATTATATATGTGGATGACATATTGTTGATTGAAAATGATACTGAATTTCTGAATGGCATAAAAGGATACTTGAATAAGAATTTTTCAATGAAAGACCTCGGTGAAGCTAGCTGCTTATATATTGGGCATCAAGATCTATAGAGATAGATCAAGACGCTTAATTAGACTTTCACAAAGCACATACCTTGATAAAGTTTTGAAGAAGTTCAAAATGGATCAGTCAAAGAAAGGGTTCTTGCCTATGTTACAAGGTGTGAAGTTGAGTCAGACTCAATGCCCGACCACTACAGAAGATAGAGAGAAAATAAAAGTCATTCCCTATGCCTCAGCCATAGGTTCTATCATGTATGCAATGCTGTGTATCAGACCTGATGTGTGCCTTGCTATTAGTTTAGCAGGGAGGTACCAAAGTAATCTAGGAGTGGATCACTAGACAGCGGTCAAGAACATCCTCAAATACCTGAAAAGGACTAAGTATATGTTTCTCGTTTATGGAGGTGACAAAGAGCTCGTCGTAAACAGTTACATCGATGCAAGCTTTGACACTGATCCGGATGACTCTAAGTCGCAAACCGGATACATATTTATATTAAATGGTGGAGCTGTCAGTTGGTGTAGTTCCAAGCAGAGCGTCGTGGTGGGATCTACGTGTGAAACAGAGTACATAGCTGCTTCGGAAGCAGCAAATGAAGGAGTCTGGATGAAGGAATTCATATCCGATCTAGGTGTAATACCTAGTGCATCGGGTCCAATGAAAATCTTTTGTGACAATACTGGTGCAATTGTCTTGGCAAAGGAATCCAGATTTCACAAAAGAACATTCCATCCGCGATCAAGTCAAGGAGGGAGACATAGAGATTTGCAAGATACATATGGATCTGAATGTTGTAGACCCGTTGACTAAGCCTATTTCATGAGCAAAACATGATCAGCACCAAGACTTTATGGGTGTTAGAATCATTACTATGTAATCTAGATTATTGACTCTAGTGCAAGTGGGAGACTGAAGGAAATATGCCCTAGAGGCAGTAATAAAGTTGTTATTTGTATTTCCTTATATCATGATAAATGTTTATTATTCATGCTAGAATTTTATTAACCGGAAACGTAGTACATGTGTGGATACATAGACAAACAGAGTGTCCCTAGTATGCCTCTACTTAACTAGGTCGTTAATCAAAGATGGTTAAGTTTCCTAGACATAGACATGTGTTATCATTTGATGAACGGGATCACATCATTAGAGAATGATGTGATGAACAAGACCCATCCGTTAGCTTAGCATAATGATCGTTTAGTTTTTCTGCTATTGCTTTCTTCATGACTTATACATGTTCCTCAGACTATGAGATTATGCAACTCCCGAATACCATAGGAACACCTTGTGTGCTATCAAACATCACAACGTAACTGAGTGATTATAAAGATGCTCTACAGATGTCTCCAATGGTGTTTGTTGAGTTGGCATGGATCGAGATTAGGATTTGCCACTCCGTGTATCGGAGAGGTATCTCTGGGCCCTCTCGGTAATGCACATCACTATGAGCCTTGTAAGCAATGTGACTAATGAGTTAGTAACGGAATGATGCATTACAGAACGAGTAAAGAGACTTGCCGGTGATGAGATTGAACTAGGTATGATGATACCAACGATCGAATCTCGGGCAAGTAACATACCGATGACAAAGGGAACAACGTATGTTGTTATGCGGTTTGATCGATAAAGATCTTCGTAGAATATGTAGGAGCCAATATGAGCATCCAGGTTCCGCTATTGGTTATTGACCAGAGATATGTCTCGGTCATGTCTACATAGTTCTCGAACCCATAGGGTCCGCATGCTTAACGTTCGATGACGATTTGTATTATGAGTTTCGTGTTTTGATGAACCGAAGTTTGTTTGGAATCCCGGATGAGATCATGGATATGGCGAGGAGTCTCGAAATGGTCGAGACATAAAGATTCATATATTGAAAGACTACATTCGGACACCGAAATAGTTCGGGTCGTTTCGGAGTACCGGGGGTTACCGGGCCCCCCCCCCCCCCGGAGGTTAATGGGCCACCATGGACCTTAGTGGAGAAGAGAAAGGGCCGGCCAGAGGTGGTGTGCGTCCCCTCCCTTCCCAGTCCGAATTGGACAAGGGGAGGGGGCGGCGCCCCCCTCCTTCCTTCCTTCGCTTCTCTTCCTCCTTTCCTTCTTCTCCTACTTGGACTAGGAAAGGGGGGGACCGAATCCTACTTGGACCGGGAGTCCAAGTAGGACTCCCTCATGGCGCCCCCCCCCTAGGGCCGACCACCTCCCCTCCCCCACTTTATATACGTGGGAGGGGGCACCCCAAAGACACACCAAGTCTTCTCTTAGCCGTGTGCGGTGCCTCCCTCCACAGTTACACACATCGGTCATATCGTCGTAGTGCTTAGGCGAAGCCCTGCGCCGATAACTTCGTCGTCACCGTCATCACGTCATCATGCTGACGGAACTCTCCCTCGACCTCATCTGGATCAAGAGCTCGAGGAACGTCATCGAGCTGAACATGTGCTGAACGGAGGTGTCATACGTTCGGTACTTGGATCGGTTGGATCGTGAAGACGTTCGACTACATCAACCGCGTTACTAAACGCTTCCGCTTTCGGTCTATGAGGATACGTGGACACACTCTCTCCGCTCGTTGCTATGCTTCTCCTAGATAGATCTTGCGTGATCGTAGGAAATTTTTGAATTACTACGTTCCCTAACAATATATACCCCTCCACCCCCCCCCCCCTCTTACTAAGTAAGAGAGCCATCAGAATGTACCAATACTTTCACTACTCATTTTCCTAAAGAGAATCATCTACTCATGTGTTGAGATCAAGAGATTCCATTCCTACCATTTGAACCTTGATTTCTAGCCTTCCTCAAGTTGCTTTCCACTCAAATCCTTCTTCCACCGTAGCTAAATCTGTGAGAGAGAGTCGAGTGTTGGGTTGGCTATCATTTGAAGCACAAGTGCAAGGAGTTTACTATCATCACACCATCTATTACCTTTTGGAGAGTGATGTCTCCTAGATTGGTTAGATGTCGATTGAAAGCCTCCGACATGATGTGGAGTTGAACCAAGAAATTTGTACGGGCAAGGAGATCGCATACTTTGTGAAGATCTACCCGAGTGAGGCAAGTCCTTCATGGGTGATGGCCATGATGGAATAGACAACGTTGCTTCTTCGTGGACCCTTCGTGGGTGGAGCTCTCCGTGGAATCACGCAGCCATTACCCTTCATGGGTTGAAGTCTCCATTAACTTGGACGTACGATAGCACCACTTATCAGAACCATGCCAAAAATCTTTGTGTCCCCATTGTGTTTGCCTTCTCCAAACCCCTCCTTTACTTACACTAGTAGAACGTCCGTGCGTTGCTACGGGCTACAATGCATATAAATGAACCAAATAAATGATTAACATCATCTTTAAGGTTGAAACTCATTTCTCCCTCGTATATTATGCTGGCGTCAAACAGACGATAGCAGGCTCCCCAAAATTCAATAGTCTCAATAGTTCAAGCTCCCCCAAATCCAGTCCATAAGTTGGGGAGAAATATGGTTATCCAAACTATTCTTATCTCTAACACATGGTCCCAACACAAAAAACTCCGCCTCACAATGAGCCTTTATGTTTTCCTGCCAGAACCTCCCCTTCTCACTCGACATTTCTCACAGGAGCCCTCTCCTTTAAAACAGGATGATGCCCGCCTCATCTTCGCCATGACACCCTCTCTTCAAACACTGTACTTTTCCACGGACCGCCCACAAGTCCCCCGCCAAGCGCCCCGTGCTCCGCCCTGATCATGTCCCAGTGTTAGTGCCAATTCACCACCACCATCAAGGGGAGGAGGCGTGCGCCACCCATGATGCCCCCCCTCCCCCGAAAGAAGGCAGATCCAATTTCTCCATCTTTTGAAAAATAATTTATTATTCTATTAGTAGTCTTCCTTCACAGGACCCTGCTCTAGCATTCTAATTGGTAAAATAGTTCATATAAATATGTTGCTACAGAATAACAAACCAATGTAATCACCAATCACAATATGTTTCATTTAACTCTCTTTATCTATGTCACACATGTTATTAAGAATACAAGCTATAATCTTTCTCCATATTCTTTTGCTCATCAGATTCTTGAAGACACCATGTCATCACATTGTCATGTGAGTAACTTTTACTACTCCGACACAATTCCGCCATGGTTCCTATCACCTCGGACTCCATCTTGACCGGTTTCCCCCGCCCCTTCGTCACATTCGGCTACGGCATTCTTCTATCATTTGCTTACTGAAGATCATTTCGCCATCATGTGCACACCCATCTCCTCTCCTCCAAATCCTCTTCCATTCCTCTTCTCGCTGCAAGCTTGTTGTATCTTCGCTAGCTTCACTCCTGTGTATGTGCTCACATCACCATCATATGTACATTTTCTCCTACTCCACCTATTAGCTATGCCTACGGCTACCCCACCATTGATGTGTCCTCTACCAAATTGAGCATCATCCCAAGTAGCATCACTCATCGTTACATCCTAATTGAGCAAAATTTTTTGTAAGCATCATTTTCTTTTAGGCGGAACAATCTATTATCCATTGGACAATTTAAAATAAATGTACACATTCTGCTCTACCGAAACTCAAAACTATCATGAGTGAATATTCTTCCAGAATGGACTTGATTTCTTATAATAATACACTTACAATGGTGTGTACCAAATAGAAATGATTAAAAGGAAGCATTTCCCAGTGGTAACCGTAAAATAAACACTGCAAATCGAGCGATAGAAATTTCAGATTTATTGAAGCCTGGCACTTTGAAAGCTGGATTAGTACGCACAGAAAGAAAAAAATATTTTTATGTTTTCCTAAAATAAGTCTCCCATGAACACATTGCACGAATGAGCAGGAAGACAGAGTGCAAACTTATATGTACACTAACTGGTCCCTTCATCCATTTTGAATAGACCAGCTACAAAAGCTCACTTGATTCATTCTCGCCAGAATTCACTGACATGATAATCAACCATGTCCTGCAGTGTCCCCAAAAAGGTAGATAGTCTAGAAGTTGAACTAATCAAGTTTCAAAAAAATGTATTTTACTTTTTACATAAATAAAAAGAGTAGCGACAGCTAAAGTATCTCAAGGGAATGTGAAGATGGCAGTAAACACAGGAAACAAACCCGAAAACAAAGTGAAGCCTTCATCTTATATGCCAATCAATGCTCATAGCGTCGACATGATACTGTATGAAATGACATAGAAATTATTCGTACAGACCTAAAATATTTCGTCTACATATAGGCCACAACACCAACGGTTCTGAAACAAGCTAGCTTCAACAAAACTTCTCGTATCCAGCTTCTGCCCTGACTTCTCGCTTCATGTGGGGCTACGCAAACCATTATGGAGGCGAGGCAACTTCTCCTAGCGCCTGGGTGAGTTTGCAGCCCAGCTGGGGCGTTGAAGCCCACCTTCTTGCCACCTTGGGTCGGCTGGAAGCAGCCCATTTCGGGCTAAACTGCACACAGGCGAATAAAAAAGAGAGAAACGAGTTGGGCGTCAATGGCATTGGGGCCAGCTCCTCTGAGCCATGGGGTCGCGGCTCGTCAACGATTTGGCCGGTGACGGGGGCTGCCGGGCGTGGCGGCGGCAACGGCGGCGGTAGGGCTACAGAGGAGAAACGAGAGGAAGGGAGTTGTGTGCGAGCAGGTTGACCTACGGCATCGAGCGAGGGGGGGTTGAGCGAAACATTTTTCTTGGCGGTGGCAATTCAGCCGTAAATAGCGAGCAGCTTCAGATTCACGAAAACGGGAAGCTGGGATTCAGTCGCTTCGAAAAAATGAACTACATCCCATCGTGGCTTCGTGAATTTCAGCTTCGCAAAGCTAATCCGTTCGGGCTGGCTTCGGGCAGAAGTTTTTAGAAGTATGGAGTGGGAGGAGATCAGGCCCTAACTTAGTAGAAAAGGGTGGCGTGGCCTACTGGAAACAAAGACATGCAATAAGGAAATATGGAAGCAATAATAGTAGAGGTGGATATAGAAGCAGTACTGGTGTTAATCAGCTCAAAACTCCCACACCCGACGCGTCCAACCCGGTTGTGGTCTAGAATTTTAAACAGAAAATAATCAGTCATCGGTGTGCAATAATACTTGTCTTACCAGCAACAGACTATACTCATGTGTAAGCACGACAAAGTGAATAGATCAAATCTCTATGGTGGTGACATTAGATGCGCATGCTTTATTAAGGATCGATCTGACTATTCAATGAAAGAATGAAAAACACAAATATTTTACCTTCAAACTGCACTATCATTTGTGACCAATTCTAGTAAGTAGATGGCAAGTTAGCAGAATACAACCATTGTAAGAAGGGAATCGAAGTAGATAATATCACATGTGCATTATTCTCCTTTGCCCCATGCCAAGCTGTGTTGTTGTCCGTCTCACCACATGTTGCTACTCAACAAACCCTGGTGTTCGCATGAAGAAATGCATTTCAAATAAGAAATAAGGAGTAAAGCAGCTACATCACATCATTCTCTGATTTTATTTCCACAGCTACATATGAAGATGGTAGTAGAATAGATATCCTAGTAACAACATGTGAATAGGGGCAGATTCTACAGAAAAATAAACCAACAGAAACATTTAGCCTACAACCATGTTAGGAACCACAGAAGTACGGTTACAAGGCTCCCACAAAAACAATCATAAAGGGAGATTCGTACAATGCAACAGCACTGATGTGTGATTGTCAATTATGGTGATTGTTGATAAACAGTAGTTTCTTTATACACCTGCCCCTGCCCATGCATAGATGATTTACTCCTCCAGCTACCAACATTTGAAACCAATGGCCTGGATGTTAGGGGTACCTCGTGTCGGGTGTCCAACAGCCACCCAGACCCGGAGGTGCAAAGCTAAATGGGATTTCACATAAAAAAATGTCGTACCTCAGAATCAGCCACCAAAGACGTACCGCTGGCCAGATGGAGATGGAGTAGCAACAATCCCCAAAAATCCACAAACTCTGTTGCTTCGATCTAGAGGGTATTTTCTACTTTTTGGAAGTAGAAACCGCATGAAAAAATCACCTAAAAAAGCAGTAAAAGAACTTAGTGGAAGCTGAAGGCATGGCGTTTCTGGATACCATTCATGACGTTGTTGGAACAACACGTTAGGGAAAACCTGGGATCCATATACTTGCCCAGGAGTGGAGAAGGGCTGCCACATTCAAGAAGAGCACCATGGATAATTGGAGAGGATGCGTGGAAACAAATAACACACCCACGAGAGAGGGATTGTGATGTTATGATTATAAAATATGTTTTTATGGATGACAGGTTTGAGATTTGAAGCGCAAATATGATCTGAAAAACTGCTATGCCACTACATCTGCTCAATAAAATATACAAAGCTAATTAACCTAGATGGGTCTGTATATTGTTTGAGTCCGTGCTCTGCATATCCATACAGGAAAATTATTTACGAACAGATCCATTTTATTAAAACTGGCAGAAGCATGAAACGGATCTGATAAGAAAGAGGACAGGCGGATCACTTTGCTTACCCGACGAAGACGGACGGTGACCTCTGCTCGGCGCCTCGACCATGGCTTGCGCAGGACGGTGACGCCGATCCATGTTCCCACGCCGCCGGTGGGGCTCCCTTTATGGAGTGTGACAAGCAATGGGTCGTCCGTCGACGCTGCTTGGTCCTCCTTGCTGCCCTAGATAGGGCACACATCGCCTCCCCGGTCGGTCGCCATGGTTGAAGAGGAGTCATCCACATGTAGATGTGCATCCTTGGTGGTGGCTGAATTTAGAAACCCTGGTAAGGAGTATTTTATTAGTCGGGGGTGGATCCTGGTGGCGACTGGAGGATCCCCAGAATCATGCCTGTGTTGGTTTTCGTTGTTTTCTACCATATAAATAATTATCATATTCGAAATTTCCTGAGTTATGGTCTTACCATACCTGGATTGATTTGAGATTTCTGAGTTTATAGCCTCACCATACGTGGATTAATTGTGATTGATTACCATAAATACGTTGGGTATTGCCGGCCAGGCGAGAAAAGACGAAAACCGGTGGGAGGGGGTGGTGGGAGTGGGACGAAAAAAAATCAGACGAAAAAAAACCAGTCGAAAGTGGTGGGACTATTCAACCAACTCGTCCATTAGAAGTAGAGATATGCAATATCTTACTTTTCGTTGCAATACTCTTAAAATTGCATGGGTACGATGTTGCTTGACTTATCATAATTGCTAAAATCTGCTTACAACTAAATTTAAAAAATAAATTTTATTTAATCAAGTAGTCTAATTACCCCCTCTAAATATATTTTCGATCCTACAACTAACTAAACCACCTTTAAAGTCTCAGATCTAGCCACGCAGATCTGGGGATCACCCACAACAGCATTGCCACCACGGGAGCCCTGATGCACCGGCCACCGACAGAGTGCACCACTACTGGAGCCTGGAGGAGGTCCGCCATCCCACCTTGCCATAGCCGTCGGGAAAGATCCCGCTCCCGCTGGTCACCGTCGCTGATCTGATCCAATCTGGAGCCAAACCACCAGATCGCTGGCGCAATTCTGCCTTGATCAGGGGCACCACCACGCCCTGCCACCGCAGGCCGCCTGAGCTTCAACCACCGCCACCGACCAGGGCTACCACCCCAAGATCCAGGTCGGACATCGTCGCCGCCATCGGCCACACCCAACCCCACCCCCATCCTCTGGACGATCTCCACCCGCGCCACCACAAACGCCACTGTCGGGAGCCACCGCGCCGACATGGACCGACGAAAAGGCCGCTCCCCCA
>NC_041388.1:87500743-87506703 GCF_002162155.2 Triticum dicoccoides
ACCCTCCACCGCTACCGTCAACCGCACGGGCTTTGCCCGGCGCCGGCCTCTCGTGTCGCCCGCAAGGGGTGCGACGCGAGAGGGAGGATTGGCCTCCGGTTGATGAGTTGATGATCTCCGGTTGTACATTCAGTAAGGTTGCAATGTCCGAATTATAAGTCATTACTTAGAACAACTACAAGTCATTTGCAATCAAAAGTTTTCGAGACTAACTGATCCTGAAGTTCTGATTACTTCAGCTCGAGTCTATCGGTTGCTCATCACAAACATATCCAGTCTCACACAAGGATTATTAACTAGTACTATTATCTCGACGTTTGCTGGCATATAGACTGCAGTGCTTTCACACGCTGTCCTTCAAAAAAGGATCACAGAGGAAAACAGAATAGCTCAAGCCAGCCTCCTGTAACTCAGATGCAGTGAGTGATTCATGCTCAGTTGAAATGGTAGAGAGGCAGCTCAGCATTGAGAGGGTGGGACATCACTGTCAGCACATGTGTCACTGAGATCATCGAGCTTATCGCCGCTTTGAGGGTGTCCCTTGAGCAACCGGGCTTCACGATCGTCTTCACCTGTAAGTAAATTCATTGGTAGTCTTGGCATAGTTTGAAACACGAGACAGGCAACAAAATGCAACTGGGTTTCTGGCACGAACCTTGTCGAGATACAGTTTTAGCATTTCGATGTCGCCCATGTAGTCCTGGTCTTCAATGGTCAGTGTGATTGGCTTTGCATCCGAACCAGGTCCTTCAAATTGAATACCTCCAGGAGTCCTGTAGAAGTCATCAAGGAGAAAGCTCGAAGCTTTCTCTCGCAGCAACCTGTGTCACACATGAAACAATTCAGTTTGTATAAGGCGTAAGATCGTGACCAGATAAAAGCAGGACTTTTAAGTGTTACTACTACTAGGAGTAATCGGGCATTATTTTCTTGTAAAATTTCATTATGCATCATGAACTGATGCGTTACTTTTGGTCAATGATGACCTCTAAATAAAATGAGTTCCCTAGCCTTCGTGTTTTATTATATCAGGGGTCTCGTAAATCGCTGAATGTGATTTATGTTATCAATATTTAAACCAACAAGTTCTTTTACAGGTTATTTCTTGCGGGAATTTTTTACAGGTTAAATTATTCAGTTTCGAAGTATAAACGTTTCTCAACAATATGTATAATGTTTTTTTGTGAGAATATGTTTAATGGTTCTGCTGTAGTAAAATCTTAACATTACATATTTTTCTGTTATAGTTAAGGCTCGACCTGTCCATACTGCTCAATCATAGGGGAATATGTTTAATGATAGGGGAGTTACACTGGGGATCCTCTTCCCCCCTACTGCTCAATTGGTTTGGTTATTGATAGTCTGTCAGCTATGCTTAATGCAGCTAGAGGGGCTGGGACATTCATGTGGTTGAACACTTGATTCCAGTATTTTTTTCCTCATCTACAGTAATGAAGATGACACCTAATTTTTAGTGTAGAAAACTGATGTAGATATAACCAATCTGGTAATGACTTACTCATATGCCTTCCCTTTCAGGTCGATAGGAGAAGGATGAATGGCAGGCTTTCCTATAGGGATTGCCCCCGGGCCACGTAAATGCCTCCTGACACTCATCATTGCCTGTTAATGACAACAACAAGTATTACTGGGTCAGTAAGGACTACTTAAACAGAAGATAACTCTTTTTGTACTGAATTCAGACAATACTTAAACACAACAAGTTTTACAGAAGTAGTCTAGTCAACAAGCAGTCCAGAATGCGAGTATGGCCGAAGAAATTTCTAGTTGACAAGAAGTCTAGTGGACAAAATAATTCTTGCTTATCTGCTTCTTAATTGTACATGATGGGTTTTTACTTAACCACAAAAAGATTAAGGAATAGAAATTGATACAAGTGCTTTTTTTTTGTCAAGACCATGCTTTAAAGTCTAAACAAAAGATTAAGGAATAGAAATGGCAACACATAATAAATATCTTACAGTTAGTGGGGCAGCAGCACATCGCCACTTGTGTACAGGGTCCTTGAGATTAGCCACAGTTGCCATGTAGCCAGTCAAACCAGCTGCTATCATATGCAGGGAGATATGGCCAAGAACCTGCATAGTTCAAATATTAGAGTATTTTGCCTTTAAAAAAATATTATATTCGTACAAGTTACAATCCTTACATAAGCATAGTCACAGTCAAAGTTTGACGGTAGGGATCCTCGAGCCTGATATCCAAAGAAATGGCAGACTGAACTGAACTTCTTTCCCTTGTATCTCCCTTCTTTCTGGAAATTAAGCAACATGATCAGAAGGCACTAATCCTGAAATTTTAAAACCCAAATAAAAGAAACAGAAGCGTCAAAACTCACTGTTCTTTTTATCATTTCTGCTTCTACCAAGTGAGCTAACAGTTGTTCGGTGTCAATCTGTCAAAGCGACAATGTGATACCAACGGTTGCATGATAAAAATTACAGCAACTAAGAGCATGGCGAGTCACAAACCTGGGACAACTGGGCAGAGTTGTCAGATTCTTGATGGAGGAGGAGCTGAGTGAAAAATGGAATGTATTTGGAACTTAGTTTATGTTAATCAGCTAATGTCATAAGACTATGCAAAGAAACTTTGCTGGAAATGCAGCACCTCTCTTCTGATGAAGGGTGGTAAGAACTGGAACAGTGCCGCTGCCCACGGAGACAGTTGTGTTGGTATCTCTGTAACAGGCACATTATTGTTGTGAAGGTTACTGATTTCCTGGAATGGTTGAACAGAAATGAATAAGGTGGAACCAAAGTTATGTTCTTCATCTTATTATCAGGTGGCCAGAACCATTATACCTGAATGAGTGCATACATTTCTGGAATGCTTTCTATCAGTCCCTCTGGTATAAGGAGCACACCATGGTGTTTTCCTGAACATGGATACCGGGACATCAATTTATCACAAAATATATGTATGAAGATGGCATAAAAATGATGGGCAAAGTTTTCAGCTAATCTCGCAAACAAACCGGCCGAAGGGCTGTACAAACCTAATTCTGCCCTTGCTTGTACTCCGTCACATATCTTGTTTATAACTTCCATCAGTGTGAGTTTTGACAATGCCACCTCCTCTCCCATGATAAGCTGCATGGAGAAATTCAAAAGCATAAAGCTGATAATATTGTTTTTCTCATGCATAGTAGTCTGGCTGACAAGTTTGATGACTCATACCATGTTCGGGTGCGATTGGAGCGCACATTCTAAGGCGACATGAGACGCTTTTCGACCCATCAAACGAACAAAATAGTAGTACTGGTAGGAAAATGAACAGAAGGCAAGTGCTATATTAATGATACGTAATTAGGATTATTTAACATCTAATCCGAATGAGTGAATTATAGTGTTACCTTTCCAGCCGAGATTGCATCCAGGCAAACATTGCTTATAAGCTGAGAATTCACCTGAAAAAGAATTTCCATAAATGACAGGGGTAATAAACTGACAGTGCTAAACCACATCCGATGCCTCTTTAATTATGCGCAGGACATTTCGTCGTAGAAAATTTCTCGTGGAATCCAGTGGGTCACCTTGCACACTGTATCAAATCCAACGGTTGTCTCGACAAACTGGTTTTTGAGATCGCCATTCAGTGAAACAGGCACACCAACGACCTGTTCAATAAAGACATTAGTTCCTGAGAGACTTCTTGGGCCCTTTAAGAATACAAGCATTTGATATTACAGCTTAAATTAATACAGTACCTTGGTCTTACAGTTCTTTTGGACAAGGGTCTCTGCAAGCTGTGCAGCATCTGAATTGGAAGTCACTCCTGATAACAGAGAATAACTGCAGTGTTAAAAGAACCACGTACATGCTTCTACTGAGATGGGATATTTGATGGGTCTGAAATTGCAACACTAATTATGCTTGAAAACATATCATGCATGTTGACAACATGGTACACTATATAATATAACTCAAAATAGCTCGTGCATCATATTATTGGCGTAGGTAAACCTGGATCATTAGTTTTCATGGACTGTCATAACAAATTTTATTGGGTTTTCGTGTTGGTACCTCCAACAATGACCAGGCCATCCAAGTTAAGATCTTGGCACGTCGTCATAGCAGCACTCACTTGCTTACTCGAGCGGATCTGGTCAATACTTCTGCCCAGCAAATCGAAACCACCTGGGAAAACAGAGGTGCAAAGTTTATTCTGTCATCCATAAGAACTGCAGAAGCGTGTCAAGAACCGACGGTAGATGAACACACTTACCCTGGTTCTTGTATGAAGCAAGAACATCATCTGTGATCTCCAATGTCTTGTTTGCAAACAGCCCCTCAGTCCCACCTACACACAAGCACAACCTACTTTAATAAACAAAATTCCTTCATTTCTTATTATAGGGCCGTATGCATCGTTCTGATGCAGAGGCCGGGGAATCTTCCTTTTCGAAAAAAAAAATTCATTTCTTATATAGAGCCAATTAGTATGTGAGAAAAAAATCCAGATGTTGACGCAATATCAAGAAAATATTTTTCCCTTGGAAAACTATTTTACCTTTGGAAACTGAGCCGCAAAAAAAAACATAAGAAGTTGAGACTTTGGAACTAAAAGATTACCAATAAATCCGTAGAGAATACTCTGGGGATTGTAAGCCTTGAGAGCATCATGGAGGCCCCAGACCACATTGTGGCCTCCAGGTGACTGCCTCCCGGAGAAGACCACACCCACCCTGCAAAATCAGCATCACTGTATGCATCAGTGTTGCAGATTCCCATTGGACGGATATATTATCAAACGATCCGGGCAAGCTGTCGAGCTTGACCTGATGGGCGGGCGCTCGTCGACGGCCTTGCCAGCCCCGGCGGCGCCGTCCGGCGTGAGAAAAGTGACGAGCCGCTGGCCGTAGGTGCGCGGGAAGGCCTGTGCGACGGCGTGCGCGCCGGTGGGGTCGATGGTGGCGGTGGCGTCGCCGTACTCCACCCTCACCGTCGCTCCCTGGGACAGACAACGAGCTCTTTAAGTATCACCACTCACCCAAGAACGAGAGAACGGAGATGGGCAGCAGGGCCAGGGACACGACGGTGGATGATCACCTGGAGGCAGGGCGGGAGGCGGGGCTGGTACAGCGCCCGCCTCTGCTGCAGGGGCCCCGCCAGCTCCGTGGGCGCGCCGTAGTCCGCGTTCATCCCTCCCTCTTGATCGATCGGTCGATACAAGATTGACGATTTTACTTGCTGGTTGATGGAGTTGTGGTGCTGGTGCGTTGGTCTGGTGAAGAAAGATTGGGGGAGATATGATATGAGAGTGTGGGTATTGTCATACCACGGGGCGGCGCCGGCGGTTTGACATGCGTCGTCGTTGTCTGTTTCGTCAAACCGGCGGGAGAGCGACACACGGGTGCTGGCCCTAGGCTATGGGCTGCCCCCTGATTTTTCTGTGCTTTTTGCTTCTTCGAATGTATGCCCGGCTCTTTATTCACGGAGGGGGCGGCCGGAAAGCGACGCCCACTGCCCATTGATTTATACTGTTGACACAAAAGTATTCGATCGATTTGATTGCACATATAGCTAAACTGCTAAAGTGTTGCTTTTGCATAGAGATATTTTTGTTGGCTCGTGGGAAGATCCTCTGATTATTCTCAACCGGATGACTTCCCGCCTAGCCAGCTGTCTGATCTGTGGCCGTCCGATCGCAGCAGCACAACGCACCGCCGAGCACTGATGACACCCCAGTGAAGCTCCCTTACAGCTCTCATGGCGCACCAGGCAGCGCGACAAAAGTTGCAACGTAGCACCGACAATGTCCGGCGAAGCTCCATTACGGCTCCGGCGGAGCTCTATTGCATCCCCGTCACAGCTTCCACTGCCCAGGCGGCGCTCCATTGCATCCCTGTCACAGCTTCCATAGCTCCGGTGTTAGCCCAAAATACTAGCGAGTAGCGAGTAGCTCTCTCTCTCTCTCTCTCTCTCTCTCTCTCTCTC
>NC_041388.1:87506902-87528664 GCF_002162155.2 Triticum dicoccoides
GTACAATCTAGCGGAGGAACACTACAACCGGCGGCTACACACTCACTAGCTGCGCCACGGACTAGTGAAATGCACACACACTAGAGATTAGAGTTGGAGTACTAGTTGAGCTGAATGAGCACACACGGTGGTACTAGGAAGAACTGAAAATGCCTTGTATTGAAGTGAAATGGCCTGCTTACAATCGATGGGATTCATCTTCTTTTATAGGCCACAAGTCAGCCCAGGTCAATCTAAGTAAACTCCCTGAAGACTACTAGGAAACTACTATGTACATGCATATCACCTCCGTGACTACTAGCATGAACATGCAAAGCACATTCCAAGAAACTGCTGCGTACTTGCATGCTTACGCTGGTCTACTTCCAGTCAACTTACCACCTAAGATTTGTTGCCTTGGAGACAGGGGTGAAGCCCACAATCTCCCTCTCAACCCTGTCGAGCAGGTTGGATGTTGACGATCCCGACCTTGTCACGCAATTTTTGGAACCGATCGCGACCAAATGCCTTCGTCGGGATGTCCGTCTTTTCGGACTTTGTGTAGCCCGTACGCCCTAGTCGTGCTTTGCCACTAGAGCGAGGACCTTCTACAAGTCCTCCTCCATGCGCTGTATGTAACCTTTCACGACGAGCCGCGCCTTGTGCTTGATGATGGCGCCGTGCTCGTCCTTCTTGATCTCGAGGTGCTGTGATCGTCCCGCAGACTCGTCGAGAAGGTTCCCCTAGACGTTGTAACCTATGTGGAGTGGCAACGTCGTTGTTGGCATTGAACAGGTCCGACCGCGCCGTTGGCGGGGACACGGCCTGCCCGGGAACCACCTCGCTCGTGGGTGTAAGTGTTCCTGGGGTCGTAGTTCCTGACATCACACTGCCCGGGAACTCCCTTCCCGGGGTCGTCATGTCAGACATCATGCTACCCGGGAACTCCCTTCCCTTCCCGGGGTCGTCATGTCAGACGTCATTGACTCATATCAGACGACAATGTCCGACGAAGCTTCATTGTGGCTCCGGCGGGGCTCCCTTGCATCCCCGTCACAGCTTCCACGACCCAGGCGGCGCTCCATTGCATCCCCGTCACAGCTTCCATAGCTCCGGCGCCATGACAAAAGCTCCAACGCAAACATACAGCGAGCAACCCAGCCTCCTGAGTGCGGCATTGCGGCACCAACGGCGAGCGGAGCCCACCTCCGGCCTTCGCGCTGCCTTGCAACACTGGTGGTGAGCAGCCCAGCCTCCTCCTGCGTGTTGCATCGCAGACCAGTCAGGAGCGGCGCCCGCCTCCGGCGTTCGTGCTGCATTGCAAACCAGCAGCAGCGATACTCTAGTGGCCGGCGTCGCCTCTTCATGGTGAGGACGCAACAGTTGGTGATGTGTCCCCTCGCTCGCAGCAACAACACAACTATTTGGGGGCGGGATGCAGCTGGCGATGGTCGTCGTCGTCCCTCCTGGTTCGTAACAGCGACAGCTAGAGGTCAGCGTCACCATGGGCACCCTCTCCCTCTCGGATACAACCAAAGATAGATGGAGAGGGGGGAGAGACAAGGAGGAGAGCAAGTGGAGCTGTGGAGGAGATTGTGTGAGGATATAAGGGGCCAGTTCTTTTCGGCGATTCTCCTAGAATCACCCCGCTTCTTCCAGAATCGCCACTCCATATTTTTTTTACAATCCTATCTAGTTAAGATCTAATTAGCTAGGATTGTAAAAAACATATGGAGTGGTGATTCTGGGAGAAGCTGGGGAGGGGGGCGATTCTGGTAGAATCGCCCAAAAGAACTGGCCCAAGGCCGGAGGAGGAAGCGATGGACTGGTCCACAAAGGGCACGTGTCGCGCAGGGGACACAGTTTACGTGATCGTTGTTATCATTTGATTTTTGAACACAGTACAGACACAAGCGCTTATATACACACGCAGACACCCACCCATATGAACGCACGCATGCACACCCTATCTCTATGAAGATCTTCGAAAGGCTGAGCAGGCATACCATCTTGAAATTTACGAAGTCACCGTAGGCACCTCGTCGTCGACGGGAACGTCTCCTCTCACTGAATGCGCATCGTCAGAAATCCTGAAATAAATTTAGAGTTAAATACACCACAGGTACTTCAACTTATCTGGCGCAATCACTTTGATGCCTAAACTTGTAAAAATACATAAAAATGGTGCTATAACTTGTTGGATTGTTCAAATACGGTGCATCCATTCATATCTGGGCGTATGCACTGCCCACATGGCGTGCCATCGTGGCATTTGCCCACATGTCAATGGCTGTGAATGGAGCGTGCTGGTTTTTTACAGGAAACTCCATGTACTTTAATTGAATTTTGCAAAAGCACCTCATATTTTATTTAAATATGACGAATTGCATTGATCGCACCTGTCAGATCGAGTTCGCACGTGGATAAAATAGTACTAAAAAGAAAAGAAAAAGGGCGCACCGGCTCGATTCGAAACATGTACCTTTTTTGAGCATCAGTACAAATACAAGCGCTCATATACACGCGCATACATTCATCCTTATGAACGCACACACACACACCCTACCCCTATGAGCACCTCCGAGAGACTGAGCCGGCATATCATCTTATGATTTACGAAGTCACCGTAGGCGCCTCGTCGTCGACGGGAACGTCTCCTCTCACTGAAAGTGCATCGCCGGAAACAGGTACCTGAGCACACAGTGTGCGCACATGTGCCGATAGTAGTGGTATGTGTAGTATGGAAATAGACGAAAATCCTTTTCTGAGCCCGGGCTCATCTGCATCTGTGTTGAATAAAAAATTCAAAACAAATACTAAAAAATTCTAAAAAATTCTAAATTTTTCTCATGGTAAACAATTTGGTGCGTGAGGTCCGACCCAATTTTCATATGATTTGGGCAACTGAGCAACTCTCGGCAAAAACGACAAATTCAGGGTATGTAAAACAATTTACTGTTCACATACTGTTTTGACCTGATTTGTCTTTTTGCTGAGAGTTACTTAGATGTCCAAATGTACTAATATTTGAAGTGAACCTCACGCAGTAAGTTGTCTACGATGAAAAAAATTGGAATTTTTGAATTTTTCTAGCATTTTTTCTAAAAAAAATTCTGATCGGGTGCAGATGACCCTGGGCACCGAATCGCTGCACTCGAAAATAGATTCCTACTTATAAAAAGGAGTGATACTGCATGAACTAATAAACAGAAAGAAAAAAAGTTGCCATGCTGGAATTTGAATCTAGGAGCTTAGAATGGCGTCTTGTGGGCCCGCACAATTTCATTATTAGGCTTTTTTTCCAATTTCATGATTTTTTATTTTTCCAATTTGAAAAGAAATATAAGAAAATATTACAACCGCCATTAACTTAAAAAAGTGTTAATGCATTTGAAAAAAATATTCAACATACTTTTGGCAATTCTCATGTATTAAGAAACTGTAAAGGTGATTTTGAAAAATGTTTGCCATGCATTCAAAATTTACAACATCTATTTCATAAAATGTTGAACATGTAATAAAAGTTTATTGTGTAAAATTATTCTTACATTTATACAATTTTTAACATGTTTTCACATATTTATAGATTTTATTGTTTTTACACAATCATTTTTAATACACGTTGAAAAACTTTCAAAATACAACATTACATAATAAAATAAAAATTTACACAATATTGTATAATATATGTTGAACCTGTTTAAATCCACATAAATTTAGAAAAAGTTTAGGTTTACCTCTTCAAACTACACAATAATAAAAATAGAATAAAGATTTAAGATAATTATTGGAAATTTATATTGGAAATTTTTCATAACATAAAACCAAACAGCAACAGAAAAAAAACATAATGTAAACTACAGAGCGATACGTAGACTATAGGGGAACGCTAAAACTCAGTCGCCTGAGACTTTACGAAGTCTCAGTCGACCAGATTAGCTGTCCAGTTTTATCCACCTGTTTCAATCGCTGATGTGTTCTTCCTTTTCAAAACACACTAGGTCAGTTGTGGGCCGTGGCTTGCGGCCCTTTCTTTTGTGCTTGTCTATTTTTATATTCTTATAGTCGTCTCATGTAAATCTTTGTATGTTTTTTCTTCTTCTTTTTTTGCTGGTTGTGTGCACCATGTATGTACAGAAGAAGATTTTTTTATTTGAACACATAGAACAAGAAAGTTAATCGGGCAGATGACTCTATGTTTATGTATACAGTATACATGTGTACTTGTATTTCCATTTTCAATTTTTTAATCATTCTTGTTTAGGAAAAATGGAAAATTTATATTTTTTAGGAACATACATTTTGACACCACATGAACAATTTTTATTCTCACATGTTGTTGTCTTATTTTTTTTATTTTGAGATGTGGTTGCCTTTTCTACATGACTTTTGTTTTATTTGCTTATTTGTATCCTGTCTATATTTTTTTTACTTTGTTTCTTCGTGTATTACCCAAAAACAAATTTTTATTGTGTTTATATGCTATGTGTTTTTCTTTTCTTTTTCACAGGCGTACACCGTAAAGTTGCATGCCTCACACTAGGCATGCAACTGCAAGTGTTGCCCTCGACTGCAACTAACCTTTGTTTTGTCGGAGAATAGTGGGAGAGGGGAGGAGTAGTTGCATGTTTGTTACTAAGCATGCAATTGCAAATGTCGCCTTCAACTGCAACTGCATGTCCACACAAGCGACTGCAGTTGACTTTTGTTCTATCGATGGGCGGCAGGAGAGGGGTAGTTGCATGCCTCAGACTAGGCATGCAACTGCAAGTGTTGTCCTTGACTGCAACTGCATATCTACCCACCCGATTGCAACTAATTTTTTTTCTTATGTCGGAGGACATCTGGAGGGGGGAGGAGGGGGCAGTTGCATGTATGACCGTAGGCACGCAACTGCAAGTTTCGCCCCCGACTGCAATTGTATGTCTACCCATCCGACTTCAATTGTCCTTTGTTTCGTCGGAGGGTGGCGAGAGAGGGGGGAGTTGCATGTTTGACACTAGGCACGCAACTGCAAGTGTCGCTCTCGAGTGAAACTGCATGTCAACACACCCGACTGCAACTAACATTTGCTTTGTCGGTGGGCGGCGGGAGAGGGGGCGGGGGCAGTTGCATGTCTGACGCTAGGCACGCAACTGCAAGTGCTGCCCTCAATTGCAACCGACGCTTGTTTTGCCAGAGGGCGGCTGGCGAGGGACACTTGCAGTTAATTTGCTCCTTTTCCCCTTTAATATGATTTTAATTTCCCATTAGTAGAAATACATTTCCTTGTGTGTGTATATGAATATTTTAAAAATACATGTTTAAGTTTTTTTTAAATAATTAGTGAGCACTTTTCGAATATGCGGTGAACATTTTTTTCAATATGCAACGAACAATTTTCTAGAATTTTTCATGCAATTCTTAGTAAATGTTCATGCATTTAAAAAATTGTCCATATTTGAAAACACGTTTCATATTTCTTTTAAACTGTCCGTAAAATTGAAAGCTGTTCACGGTTCTTAAAAATGCTCATGTAATTTTTAGAAAATGCTCACACACTTTTTAAAAAATTGTTCGTGTAACAAAAATGATGTATATACTGTATATACCTATGTGTTTGACCTTTGTCCTTCTATACTTTAACAACAGCGGGCAACAACTTCATAGCTCGCGGGCAAGCAATAGCAAGCACAAAACTATTATTATTTTCTTCAATATCTTTTCTTTGTGTTCAAATACTTTGTATCATGAAAAAATGACAATAAGTTACATGACCATATAAAAAACACTACAAGCATGCATCGTATTGCATATACAAGATTTTTTCGGGCAACAAATAATGCTATGATTTGAACAAAAAATTTACCTCACTCGTTGAGGTTGTAGCTGGATAGCAAAATACATAATATATTTGCAGTCGTACATCCTAACTACAAAAAGAGGGGGGGAAATCTGACAACAAAGCAACAGATCACAGGGGAAAAGATGAGATAAAAGCCCAGTAGAAGTACAAAGCCAGCCCGTGGCAGCACAAACATGCAAACAGTTCAATAAACAAAGCAGGCCTGATTTGTACAGATGCTGATGTCATCAGTCGACTGAGACTTCGCGAAGTCTCAGTCGACTGAGACCTAGACAAACCCTAAACTATATTAGTCCCAGCTAACAATTGTTCAGAAAGTATTCATCGTCCCAGTGGCTAGTGTACATACTGTTAAACCTGCAGGTACCAAGATTGAAACCCTCAATGATTGTTTTTTCCCCACTTACTAGCATAAGCGAGGGCGGTTTTTTATCACATTTAATTAAACCTTAGGGTGTTTCCAAAAAATAACTTGCACGCACCTCACCAGCAAAGGCGACGCTCACACACACTGACATGTGGGGCAGCCGCCAGCTGTCACACATCGCGAACAACACATATGGCGGCATACGGGCGAAGGCACCGTATATGCACCATGCGACAAGTTATAGCACCACTTTTACGTATTTTACAAGTTTAGGCACCAAAATGACCGCGCCGAACAAGTTGAGACACCCGTGATGTATTTAACTCATAAATCTAGAAATAAATGCGAGAATCAGGAATTGAACCCTGGTGGGCTGGGGATACACAGTCCCTCTAACCATCCAACCACAGGTTGATTCATGTTGTTATCATCTGATGGAATACAAAGGTTTTACCTATTCCTAACACCGTCCATTTGTTTTGATGTCCTTCTTTTACGAGAGGGCCAGTCTAAGGTACATCTAAATGTGACTTAAAGTCATAAAGATGATGTCATCTATTTTTGTTGTTCCTTTTGTTCTGTCCTGATTGTTTGGTTGTGGGTTGTAGGTTGTGATTTGTGTCAACCATTGGGCTAGGCATTTAGTTTTTTTTCTTGTTAATGTTGGTTGCCCGTTCCTTTCGGTTGCCCATAGCGTTGGGCGAGGAGTCTCCTATTTGGCGTGTGGGTCGAGCACGAGTGACTTAGTGCTCGCCCCTCTAGCGCGCTGAATTATTGTTTGGCCCGACCCATTTTAGGATGTATTTATCAGAACTGTTTTTTTTATTCCTACTGTCTTTCTTTTACATTTCTACTATTTTTATTTTGCATTCTTTTTTACTTTTTCCTTTTTCTTTCTACTTTTTTAAAAAATTATTTACTTTTTACTTTTTATTTCTGCAAACACCTTTGAAATTGTGAACATTTTTTTGCAATCGGGAACATTTTAACAAATTTTTAATATTTTTTTGAAATCATGAATATCTTTCAAATTTGTGATTTTTTTAAATTGTGAACATTTTTTCAAAACATGAACATCTTTCAAATTTGTGGCCATTTTTTAAATTCGTGAATATTTATTTTCAAATCATGGTCATTTTTTAGAAATCGTGAACATTCGTCAAATTCTTGAACATTTTTACAAACTCATGAACATTTTAAACCATGAAGATTTTTAGAATTCGTGAGTATTTTTTGCAATTGCAAACATATTTTTAAACACGTGAAGAGTTTTTGAATTGGCTAACATTTTTTAAAATTTTGGAATATTTTTTGGATGAACAAGTTTTGGAAATGCGTGAACATACTTTGAATCAATGAATTTTTTTAGTTGATGAAGTTTTCTTGAAACTTGGCAAAGTTTTTACAATTTTGAAACATTTGTTTTAAATATTTTAAAAAATCATGAACACTATTTCAATTCGCAAAAAAAAATAAAAGTGATGAACAATTTTTTGAATACATGAAAGTTGTTCAAAATCTTGAGCATTTTTTAATATGCGAAATGTTTTTAAAACCCACAATCATTTTATGATTTCTTGAACATTTTTCTCCAAAATTCTTTTCTTTAATTTGTTTTCGTGAAATCTCAAATTCTTTAAAGTTGAAAAACCGAAAATAGCAAAGAAAAAAAAAGAGAAGAAATAAAAAAAACAAGGTGCTCGCAGATGGGCCGACCCAAAAGGGTGCGCTGAAGGCGCGAGGGTCCGCGCTGAGTGTCCTTCCAGAAAAGGATATATTTTGCGGGACCTCCTGGTTGGCGCCTTCAGTGCCGAGCAACTAACTGAAAATAGCAAAGAAAAAATAAAAATAAAAGAGACGAAATTAAAAAAAACAGGGTACTCGCAGATTGCCCGACCCAAAAGGGTGCGCTGAAGGCGCGAGGGTCCGCGCTGAGTCTCCTTCCAGCAAAGGATATATTTTGCGGGACCTCCTGGTTGGCGCCTTCAGTGCCGAGCAACTAACTGGCGCTTGCAGCAGCGTCCGGGTGGGCCGGCCCACGACCACGGACCGCAAAAAAAAAACCCACGCAAAAAGGATTCTTGACTGGGATCCAGCAAAGGATTCACTATTCACAGCGCGGAACATGTAAAAACAGAAACTTAAACGTACTTTTTGGTTACATAACATTTACATTTTTCAATTATTTGAAAACATGTTCATAGATTTCAAATGAAGTTCATGAGCATGCAGAAAAGGTTCAGGTATTCGAAAAAAGTTCAGCAAATCGAAAAAGTTCATGTGTCCAAAAAAGTTCAAGATTTCAAAAGAATTTCGATTTTTTAAGTTCAATATATTTTGAAAAAGTTCGCAAAATCAAAAGGAGTTCATGAAGTTTGAAATAAGTTCATCGAATTGGAAACAAATTCATCGAAATTGAAAGAATTTCAACAAATTTGGAAAAAGTTCATCCAAATTGAAAAAGTTCATCGAGCTTAAAAAAAGTTCATCAGATTAGAAAAACAGTTCACGATTTTGACAAACAATTCATCGACAAATGAAAATAGTTCGTTCACTTGAAGAAAAAGTTCATCTATTTGAAAAGGGTTCACGAATTTAAAAAGATCATCAAATAAGGACGAACAAATGAAAGCAAAAATTAAAAAATGGGAAAAAGGAAAGAAGAAAAGAGTGGAAAAGATGTAACCTAATAAAACTGCCTTAGCGGCCTAGTGATTTGCGGAGTGTACCACCTTACAAGAGGTTGTTGGATCGAACTTCTCCCTGTGCGCTTTTTTTGCCTTTTTAGAAAGCCGAAAGGAGACTTAGTTGGGCCGGCCCAGCGCGGAGATCTGCAGGCGCCAGTTTGCAAAATGCACACAAACTGGCGCCTGCAACGCTAAATAGGAAGCGCCATGTTTTGCTTATAGCGAGTCTTCCTTCGGTCTCGCCTGAAGTACATTTGCGGGCCAACCCATTCGCACATAGTTGAAGGAAATAAACTACTTAAAGCTATCCTGACCAATAGGCATGTTGGCTCTAATGGCGCATGTCCGATCTGCCACCAGGGCGCGGAAGATATTCGACACCTCCTGTTCCAGTGTGTGAACGCGAGGGACTTGTGGAGGCGTCTAGGAATGTCGGACCTCATAGATAAATCCTTGCCGGTGGACAGATCGGGATCTATTATTTTTGAGCATCTGCTATCACTGCCGGATGATCATCTAAGTATACACCCAAGTGTGAACTTCAAACAAGCATTAGCAGTAGGAGGATGGTATCTTTGGTGGGTTCGGAGACAACTGACGCATAATGAACCTGTACCGCCGAGTTGGAGATGGCCAATATCTATTCTATCTATTGCAAGAAACTTCCAGAATGCCTCGACAAAATCATATGAAATGCCTGAAACACGATGGTGCAAGCCAGAACCAAGATTCACAAAGTTAAACATCGATGCATCTTTCTTTGCAGATGATGGCAGTGGTGCGACGACTGCCATTCTTAGAGATGACAGGGGAAACTTCATCGCGGCGCAATGTAAGTTCATCTCAGTGGTAGCTGATGCAATTACCACGGAGGCGATGGCTATGAGAGATGGACTATCATTTGCCAATTCTTTGGGATTTAACCGAATAGAAGCGGAGTCAGATTCTCTCCAAGTAGACTTAGTTGGGCCGAAAGGAGACTTAGTTGGGCCGGCCCAGCGCGGAGATCTGCAGGCGCCAGTTTGCAAAATGCACACAAACTGGCGCCTGCAACGCTAAATAGGAAGCGCCATGTTTTGCTTATAGCGAGTCTTCCTTCGGTCTCGCCTGAAGTACATTTGCGGGCCAACCCATTCGCACATAGTTGAAGGAAATAAACTACTTAAAGCTATCCTGACCAATAGGCATGTTGGCTCTAATGGCCCATGTCCGATCTGCCACCAGGGCGCGGAAGATATTCGGCACCTCCTGTTCCAGTGTGTGAACGCGAGGGACTTGTGGAGGCGTCTAGGAATGTCGGACCTCATAGATAAATCCTTGCCGGTGGACAGATCGGGATCTATTATTTTTGAGCATCTGCTATCACTGCCGGATGATCATCTAAGTATACACCCAAGTGTGAACTTCAAACAAGCATTAGCAGTAGGAGGATGATATCTTTGGTGGGTTCGGAGACAACTGACGCATAATGAACCTGTACCGCCGAGTTGGAGATGGCCAATATCTATTCTATCTATTGCAAGAAACTTCCAGAATGCCTCGACAAAATCATATGAAATGCCTGAAACACGATGGTGCAAGCCAGAACCAAGATTCACAAAGTTAAACATCGATGCATCTTTCTTTGCAGATGATGGCAGTGGTGCGACGACTGCCATTCTTAGAGATGACAGGGGAAACTTCATCGCGGCGCAATGTAAGTTCATCTCAGTGGTAGCTGATGCAATTACCACGGAGGCGATGGCTATGAGAGATGGACTATCATTTGCCAATTCTTTGGGATTTAACCGAATAGAAGCGGAGTCAGATTCTCTCCAAGTAGACTTAGTTGGGCCGAAAGGAGACTTAGTTGGGCCGGCCCAGCGCGGAGATCTGCAGGCGCCAGTTTGCAAAATGCACACAAACTGGCGCCTGCAGCGCTAAATAGGAAGCGCCATGTTTTGCTTATAGCGAGTCTTCCTTCGGTCTCGCCTGAAGTACATTTGCGGGCCAACCCATTCGCACATAGTTGAAGGAAATAAACTACTTAAAGCTATCCTGACCAATAGGCATGTTGGCTCTAATGGCCCATGTCCGATCTGCCACCAGGGCGCGGAAGATATTCGGCACCTCCTGTTCCAGTGTGTGAACGCGAGGGACTTGTGGAGGCGTCTAGGAATGTTGGACCTCATAGATAAATCCTTGCCGGTGGACAGATCGGGATCTATTATTTTTGAGCATCTGCTATCACTACCGGATGATCATCTAAGTATACACCCAAGTGTGAACTTCAAACAAGCATTAGCAGTAGGAGGATGGTATCTTTGGTGGGTTCGGAGACAACTGACGCATAATGGACCTGTACCGCCGAGTTGGAGATGGCCAATATCTATTCTATCTATTGCAAGAAACTTCCAGAATGCCTCGACAAAATCATATGAAATGCCTGAAACACGATGGTGGAAGCCAGAACCAAGATTCACAAAGTTAAACGTCGATGCATCTTCCTTTGCAGATGATGGCAGTGGTGTGACGGCTGCCATTCTTAGAGATGACAGGGGAAACTTCATCGCCGCGCAATGTAAGTTCATCTCAGTGGTAGCTGATGCAATTACCACGGAGGCGATGGCTATGAGAGATGGACTATCATTTGCCAATTCTTTGGGATTTAACCGAATAGAAGCGGAGTCAGATTCTCTCCAAGTAATTAACTTTTGTACCGGTCATACACAATGGTGGGATGAAGCCGCAGCATTATTTGCGGAGTGCGTGGATATAAGCACTACAATTGGGAAGGTCATATTTAAACATTTTCTTCGTTCTTGTAATCAAGCATCTCATGTGCTAGCTAACTACAATTATTGTAATAAGTCTATTTTAAATTGGTTAGACGAGCCACCTGACTTTGTGGTTGGAAAGCTCGTAGACGATGTAACTGTCTTTTAATTTAATAAAACTAGCTATGATGGCCTTCTCTCAAAAAAAAACTACTAAAAAAAGGGACAGCTAGCCACCAGGCCACCGTCAGGTTTGTGCTAGAATAGTCGGTCGCAACATTGTTAAAGAAAAAGAGTAGTTTTTTTCACTGTTTTTCCAGGTTTTTTGTTTTTGTTTATTCAAGCTTTTTCACCGGTTTCTTTGTTTCTTTCTCTGTTTTTACTATTTATTTTTCCCTTTTCTTCATTTTTCTTCTGCTTTTCTTTCTTTTCGTTGGTTTTCTTTTGTTTTGTCTCAGGTTTTCATTTTTTTATACACATTTTAAGTATATATTGAATATACTTTTCTAATATACTTTTCATTTTTTTGCGCAAATACAAGTTTACCATTTATTGAATATACGGTCAATGTTTTTTCTACATACAATTAAATTTTTATAATGATTGATTAACATTTTTGCAGTACCAGGTTACCCAGGTTAACATTTTTTGATTATATGGCCAACATTTCTTCTATACACATTTTACTTTTTTTCAAATCCTTGATTAATATTTTTCAAATACAAGTTTAGTATATTTTCAATACATGGTCAACATTTTTCTATACACATTTAACAATTTTTTCAAAACCTCGATTAAAAAATTCATGTAAAAGTTTAACATTTTTTCCTATATCTTTACTTTTTCTATACACAATTAACATTTTTCAAATGCTTGATTAATATTTTCAAATACAAGTTTGACATTTTCTTGAATACATGGTCAACATTTTTTCTATACATATTCAACATTTTTTGAACTGTTAATTAACATTTTTTCAAATACCTGTTCAGCAGTTTTACCAAATGCTTGGATTAACATTTTTAAATACATGATCACGTTTTCACACCCGTTATATATTTTTTGTACACATTTTTCGTATACATGCGAAACATTTTCTCTATGTAAATTTAACTTTTTTTTCAAATGCTTGGTTAACAGTTTTTGAAATGTTTTATGTTCAGTGTTTTTTGTAATATAGTATTTATTTAGAATATTTGTAAGTATAAACGAAAGAAGAAAAACAAACACACAAAAAAGAGGCCGTGGCCGAGGCCACTGGGCCAGCCCATATGCTCGCGTGGCTGCAACGTGCTTTAGCGAATCGGAAGGTTGCCTCACTATAAGCGAGGTATAGCCGCGTCCTGAGACGAGAGTGGTTGCTACTTGCTAGGTTAGTTCGGTTACATGGCTAGTGCACTAACAAAAAAATTGGAGGGAAGGTGGCTAACTAGTTGGGCCGAAATTGTTCCTTGTTAAAGTGAAACGCTTACCACTGACCAGCCAGTTGAAACTTCGACTAGCTGCATGGCTCTTTCCGTCCTTATCTGGTCCTCTTGCGGCTCATCTTCCTCCTTTGCTCTCGCCGTCACCCATGGAGCTTCTGCCCAACCTCGTTTTTTACCTCTCCTCTCTCCACACGTCGGCTCCAACTCCAATCTCCCCCGCTAAACGATGACGCGGTTGCTGCGCGCCGGGCAGGCCACCGGTGCTAACGATGGCGACCAGCGCGCTGCAAGCACGACTGCCCTGGCACTGCTTCCAGCGATGGTTTTTTCCTGGATTCGACGTGGGTGAGGATGTCGGAACCAGCTATGATGTATGCTGGAATCGGTTGCGGGAGATGTTGCATCCGGCGACGGATTTTGCTGCAACCGGAGGTGCAGCGGGCAACGCGGTCGTTGTTGTTTTGTTGCAACCATACTCACAAAAGCTACATCCATGTTCACCAAAGCTACAACCCTTTACACATGAGCTACAACCGGGGATGCCATTGTCGCCAATGCTACAATGGTACACTATAGAAGCTTCATCCATGTTCGCCAAAGCTGCAACTGGCGGTGCCATCATCGACAAATGCTACAATCGTACACTATAGAAGCTACATCCACGTTCACCAGAGTTGCAATCGTTTCGACGATGTTACAACCATGTATGTCGGTGCTGCAACCGAGTTGGCGCCGGTGAGGCTTGATGAGTGTTATTTTTACACTCCTCTACACTGAGTTTAAACTCATATATTTCATTAAAACCGAGATATTCGCTCTAATATTGCCACTAATGACTAATAAATGCATAGGATTCCACAAATCCTCTCTTTATTGTGTCTCCACGAGAAATGAGCTAAATATGGACGAAATCAAGTCAGAACAAGGAAAAGAGTAGAGGAAGAGATAGAAGAATTCAAGTGGAGGAGCACCAGAAGAACCAACACAAAAGACGGCGTTTCAAGCGACCGCCCTCGCTCGCATGAGCGGTCATATGGCGTGGAAAACTGATGCTCCTTGTCCACTGGACAAACTTTATAAAGGGGTTCAGACCAAAATGTCAACAAAACAACCATGAGAGGAACCACATAAAATAAAAAGTCATCTCCATCTTCATCAATCCTAACCGCCGTCATTTTCTATCTCCATAGTTATCATCTCCATCTCCATCATAGTTTTTGTTGGGGAATGTAGTAACTTCAAAAAATTTCCTACGCACACGCAAGATCATGATGATGCACAGCAACGAGAGGGGAGTGTTGTCTACGTACCCACGCAGACCGACTGCGGAAGCGTTGACACAACGTAGAGGAAGTACTCGTACGTCTTCCCGATCCGACCGATCCAAGCACCGTTACTCCGGCACCTCCGAGTTCTTAGCACACGTACAGCTCGATGACAATCCCCGGGCTCCGATCCAGCAAAGCATCGGGGAGGAGTTCCGTCAGCACGACGGCGTGGTGACGATCTTGATGTTCTACCGTCGCAAGGCTTCGCCTAAGCACCGCTACAATATGATCGAGGTGGAATATGGTGGCAGGGGGCACCGCACACGGCTAAGGAACGATCTCAAGGATCAACTTGTGTGTCCTAGGGTGCCCCCCTGCCTCCGTATATAAAGGAGCCAAGGGGGAGGGGGCGGCCGGCCAAGGAGGGCGCGCCAAGGGAGTCCTACTCCCTCTGGAGTAGGATTCCCCCCCCCCCAATCCTAGTTGGAATAGGATTCCTCGAGGGGGGAAAGAGAGAGAGAGGGGGCCGGCCACCTCTCCTTGTCCTAATAGGACTAGGGGAGGGGGAGGCGCGCGGCCCACCTTGGGCTGCCCCTTTCTCCTTTCCACTTAAAGCCCACTAAGGCCCATATAGCTCCCCGGGGGTTCCGGTAACCTCCCGGTACTCCGGTAAAATCCCGATTTCACCCGAAACACTTCCGATATCCAAACATAGGCTTCCAATATATCATTCTTTATGTCTCGACCATTTCGAGACTCCTCGTCATGTCCATGATCACATCCGGGACTCCGAACAATCTTCGGTACATCAAAATGCATAAACTCATAATAACTGTCATCGTAACGTTAAGCGTGCGGACCCTACGGTTCGAGAATAATGTAGACATGACCGAGACACGTCTCCGGTCAATAACCAATAGCGGGACCTGGATGCCCATATTGGCTCCTACATATTCTACGAAGATCTTTATCGGTCAGACCGCATAACAACATACGTTGTTCCCTTTGTCATCGGTATGTTACTTGCCCGAGATTCGATCGTCGGTATCCAATACCTAGTTCAATCTCGTTACCGACAAGTCTCTTTACTCGTTCCGTTATACATCATCCCGCAACTAACTCATTAGTTGCAATGCTTGCAAGGCTTATGTGATGTGCATTACCTGAGAGGGCCCAGAGATACCTCTCCGACAATCGGAGTGACAAATCCTATTCTCGAAATACGCCAACCCAACATCTACCATTGGAGACACCTGTAGAGCTCCTTTATAATCATCCAGTTATGTTGTGACGTTTGGTAGCACACAAAGTGTTCCTCCGGCAAACGGGAGTTGCATAATCTCATAGTCATAGGAACATGTATAAGTCATGAAGAAAGCAATAGCAACATACTAAACGATCGGGTGCTAAGCTAATGGAATGGGTCATGTCAATCAGATCATTCAACTAATGATGTGACCTCGTTAATCAAATAACAACACTTTGTTCATGGTTAGGAAACATAACCATCTTTGATTAACGAGCTAGTCAAGTAGAGGCATACTAGTGACACTAAGTTTGTCTATGTATTCACACATGTATTATGTTTCCGGTTAATACAATTCTAGCATGAATAATAAACATTTATCATGATATAAGGAAATAAATAATAACTTTATTATTGCCTCTAGGGCATATTTCCTTCAGTCTCCCACTTGCACTAGAGTCAATAATCTAGATTACACAGTAATGATTCTAACACCCATGGAGCCTTGGTGCTGATCATGTTTTGCTCGTGGAAGAGGCTTAGTCAACGGGTCTGATACATTCAGATCCGTATGTATCTTGCAAATCTCTATGTCTCCCACCTGGACTAGATCCCGGATGGAATTGAAGCGTCTCTTGATGTGCTTGGTCCTCTTGTGAAATCTGGATTCCTTTGCCAAGGCAATTGCACCAGTATTGTCACAAAAGATTTTCATTGGACCGGATGCACTAGGTATGACACCTAGATTGGATATGAACTCCTTCATCCAGACTCCTTCGTTCGCTGCTTCCGAAGCAGCTATGTACTCCGCTTCACATGTAGATCCCGCTACGACGCTTTGTTTAGAACTGCACCAACTGACAGCTCCACCTTTTAATGTAAACATGTATCCGGTTTGCGATTTAGAATCGTCCGGATCAGTGTCAAAGCTTGCATCAACGTAACCTCTTACGGTGAGCTCTTTGTCACCTCCATATACGAGAAACATATCCTTAGTCCTTTTCAGGTATTTCAGGATGTTCTTGACCGCTGTCCAGTGATCCACTCCTGGATTACTTTGGTACCTCCCTGCTAAGCTTATAGCAAGGCACACATCAGGTCTGGTACACAGCATTGCATACATGATAGAGCCTATTGCTGAAGCATAGGGAACATCTTTCATTTTCTCTCTATCTTCTGCAGTGGTCGGGCATTGAGTCTGACTCAACTTCACACCTTGTAACACAGGCAAGAACCCTTTCTTTGCTTGATCCATTTTGAACTTCTTCAAAATCTTGTCAAGGTATGTGCTTTGTGAAAGTCCAATTAAGCGCCTTGATCTATCTCTATAGATCTTTATGCCTAATATGTAAGCAGCTTCACCGAGGTTTTTCATTGAAAAACTCTTATTCAAGTATCCCTTTATGCTATCCAGAAATTCTATATCATTTCCAATCAGTAATATGTCATCCACATATAATATCAGAAATGCTACAGAGCTCCCACTCACTTTCTTGTAAATACAGGCTTCTCCGAAAGTCTGTATAAAACCAAATGCTTTGATCACACTATCAAAGCGTTTATTCCAACTCCGAGAGGCTTGCACCAGTCCATAAATGGATCGCTGGAGCTTGCATACTTTGTTAGCTCCCTTTGGATCGACAAAACCTTCCGGTTGCATCATATACAACTCTTCTTCCAGAAATCCATTCAGGAATGCAGTTTTGACATCCATCTGCCAAATTTCATAATCATAAAATGCGGCAATCGCTAACATGATTCGGACAGACTTAAGCATCGCTACGGGTGAGAAAGTCTCATCGTAGTCAACCCCTTGAACTTGTCGAAAACCTTTTGCGACAAGTCGAGCTTTGTAGACAGTAACATTACCATCAGCGTCAGTCTTCTTCTTGAAGATCCATTTATTCTCAATTGCTTGCCGATCATCGGGCAAGTCAACCAAAGTCCATACTTTGTTCTCATACATGGATCCCATCTCAGATTTCATGGCTTCAGGCCATTTTGCGGAATCTGGGCTCACCATCGCTTCTTCATAGTTCGTAGGTTCATCATGATCTAGTAGCATGATTTCCAGAACAGGATTACCGTACCACTCTCGTGCGGATCTCGCTCTGGTTGATCTACGAGGTTCAGTAGTATCTTGTCCTGAAGTTTCATGATCATCATCATTAGCTTCCTCACTAATTGGTATAGGTGTCACAGAAACAGTTTTCTGTGATGTACTACTTTCCAATAAGGGAGCAGGTACAGTTACCTCGTCAAGTTCTACTTTCCTCCCACTCACTTCTTTTGAGAGAAACTCCTTCTCTAGAAAGGATCCATTCTTAGCAACGAATGTCTTGCCTTCGGATCTGTGATAGAAGGTGTACCCAACAGTCTCCTTTGGGTATCCTATGAAGACACATTTCTCCGATTTGGGCTCGAGCTTATCAGGTTGAAGCTTTTTCACATAAGCATCGCGGCCCCAAACTTTAAGAAACGACAACTTTGGTTTCTTGCCAAACCATAGTTCATAAGGCGTCGTCTCAACAGATTTTGATGGTGCCCTATTTAACGTGAATGCGGCCGTCTCTAAAGCATAACCCCAAAACGATAGCGGTAAATCAGTAAGAGACATCATAGATCGCACCATATCTAGTAAAGTACGATTACGACGTTCGGACACACCATTACGCTGTGGTGTTCCGTGTGGCGTGAGTTGCGAAACTATTCCACATTGTTTCAAATGTATACCAAACTCGTAACTCAAATATTCTCCTCCACGATCAGATCGTAGAAACTTTATTTTCTTGTTACGATGATTTTCAACTTCACTCTGAAATTCTTTGAACTTTTCAAATGTTTCAGACTTGTGTTTCATTAAGTAGATATACCCATATCTGCTTAAGTCATCTGTGAAGGTGAGAAAATAACAATATCCGCCACGAGCCTCAATATTTATCGGACCACATACATCAGTATGTATGATTTCCAATAAATCTGTTGCTCTCTCCATAGTACCGGAGAACGGCATTTTAGTCATCTTGCCCATGAGGCATGGTTCGCAAGTACCAAGTGATTCATAATCAAGTGGTTCCAAAAGTCCATCAGTATGGAGTTTCTTCATGCGCTTTATACCGATATGACCTAAACGGCAGTGCCACAAATAAGTTGCACTATCATTATCAACTCTGCATCTTTTGGCTTCAACATTATGAATATGTGTGTTACTACTATCGAGATTCATCAAAAATAGACCACTCTTCAAAGGTGCATGACCATAAAAGATATTACTCATATAAATAGAACAACCATTATTCTCTGATTTAAATGAATAACCGTCTCGCATCAAACAAGATCCAGATATAATGTTCATGCTCAACACTGGCACCAAATAACAATTATTTAGGTCTAATATTAATCCCGAAGGTAGATGTAGAGGTAGCGTGCCAACCGCGATCACATCGACTTTGGAACCGTTTCCCACGCTCATCGTCACCTCGTCCTTTGCTAGTGTTCGCTTAATCCGCAGTCCCTGTTTCGAGTTGCAAATATTAGCAACTGAACCAGTATCAAATACCCAGGTGCTACTACGAGCTCTAGTAAGGTACACATCAATAATATGTATATCACATATACCTTTGTTCACCTTGCCATCCTTCTTATTCGCCAAATACTTGGGGCAGTTCCGCTTCCAGTGACCAGTCTGCTTGCAGTAGAAACACTCAGTTTCAGGCTTAGGTCCAGACTTGGGTTTCTTCTCCGGAGCAGCAACTTGCTTGCCGTTCTTCTTGAAGTTCTCCTTCTTCTTCCCTTTGCCCTTTTTCTTGAAACTAGTGGTCTTGTTAACCATCAACACTTGATGCTCCTTCTTGATTTCTACCTCCGCAGCTTTCAGCATTGCGAAGAGCTCGGGAATAGTCTTGTTCATCCCTTGCATATTATAGTTCATCACGAAGCTCTTGTAGCTCGGTGGCAGTGATTGGAGAATTCTGTCAATGACGCAATCATCTGGAAGATTAACTCCCATCTGAATCAAGTGATTATTATACCTAGACATTTTGAGTATATGCTCACTGACAGAACTGTTCTCCTCCATCTTGCAACTATAGAACTTATTGGAGACTTCATATCTCTCAATCCGGGCATTTGCTTGAAATATTAACTTCAACTCCTGGAACATCTCATATGCTCCATGACGTTCAAAACGTCGTTGAAGTCCCGATTCTAAGCCGTAAAGCATGGCACACTGAACTATCGAGTAGTCATCAGCTTTGCTCTGCCAGACGTTCATAACATCTGGTGTTGCTCCAGCGGCAGGCCTGGCACCCAGCGGTGCTTCCAGGACGTAATTCTTCTGAGCAGCAATGAGGATAATCCTCAAGTTACGGACCCAGTCCGTGTAATTGCTACCATCACCTTTCAACTTTGCTTTCTCAAGGAACGCATTAAAATTCAACGGAACAACAGCACGAGCCATCTATCTACAATCAACATAAACAAGCAAGATACTATCAGGTACTAAGTTCATGATAAGTTTAAGTTCAATTAATCAAATTACTTAAGAACTCTCACTTAGATAGACATCCCTCTAATCCTCTAAGTGATCACGCGATCCAAATCAACTAAACCATAACTGATCATCACGTGAGATGGAGTGGTTTTCAATGGTGAACATCGCTATGTTGATCATATCTACTATATGATTCACGCTCGACCTTTCGGTCTCCGTGTTCCCAGGCCATATCTGCATATGCTAGGCTCGTCAAGTTTAACCTGAGTATTCTGCGTGTGCAAAAACTGGCTTGCACCCGTTGTAGATGGACGTAGAGCTTATCACACCCGATCATCACGTGGTGTCTGGGCACGACGAACTTTGACAACGGTGCATACTCAGGGAGAACACTTCTTGATAATTTAGTGAGAGATCATCTTATAATGCTACCGTCAATCAAAGCAAGATAAGATGCATAAAAAGATAAACATCACATGCAATCAATATAAGTGATATGATATGGCCATCATCATCTTGTGCTTATGATCTCCATCTCCGAAGCACCGTCATGATCACCATCGTCACCGGTGCGACACCTTGATCTCCATCGTAGCATCGTTGTCGTCTCGCCAATCTTATGCTTCCACGACTATCGCTACCGCTTAGTGATAAAGTAAAGCATTACATCGCGATTGCATTGCATACAATAAAGCGACAACCATATGGCTCCTGCCAGTTGCCGATAACTCGGTTACAAAACATGATCATCTCATACAATAAAATTCATCATCATGCCTTGACCATATCACATCATAACATGCCCTGCAAAAACAAGTTAGACGTCCTCTACTTTGTTGTTGCAAGTTTTACGTGGCTGCTACGGGCTTTAAGAAAGAACCAATCTCACCTATGCATCAAAATCACAACGATAGTTTGTCAATTTGACTCCTTTTTAACCTTCGCAAGGACCGGGCGTAGCCATACTCGGTTCAACTAAAGTTGGAGAGACAGTCACCCGCAAGCCACCTATGTGCAAAGCACGTCGGGGAAACCGGTCTCGCGTAAGCGTACGCGTAATGTTGGTCCGGGTCGTCTCGTCAAACAATACCGCTGAACCAAAGTATGACATGCTGGTAGGCAGTATGACTTATATCGCCCACAACTCACTTGTGTTCTACTCGTGCATATAACATTAACATATAAAACCTGGCTCGGATGCCACTGTTGGGGAACGTAGTAATTTCAAAAAATTTCCTACGCACACGCAAGATCATGATGATGCACAGCAACGAGAGGGGAGAGTGTTGTCTACGTACCCATGCAGACCGACTGCGGAAGCATTGACACAACATAGAGGAAGTAGTCGTACGTCTTCTCGATCCGACCGATCCAAGCACCGTTACTCCGGCACCTCCGAGTTCTTAGCACACGTACAACTCGATGACAATCCCCGGGCTCCGATCCAGCAAAGCGTCGGGGAGGAGTTCCGTCAGCACGACTGCGTGGTGACGATCTTGATGTTCTACCGTCGCAGGGCTTCGCCTAAGCACCGCTACAATATGATCGAGGTGGAATATGGTGGCAGGGGGCACCGCACACGGCTAAGGAACGATCTCAAGGATCAACTTGTGTGTCCTAGGGTTCCCCCTGCCTCCGTATATAAAGGAGCCAAGGGGGAGGGGGCGGCCGGCCAAGGAGGGCGCGCCAAGGGAG